>NC_137889.1:154386961-154986961 GCF_963455335.1 Martes martes | reverse complement strand
ATAAGGTGAAATGTCTTGTCTTTCCATTTCAAGGCATTAGAGTATAACAGGGTTTGTTCGTTTTTTTTCGTCCTGTGTGAAAATTATGTCTGCTCTTCCTTATATAGATGTAAATATCATCTTGCTTTAAAATCCCAAAGATTAGATTCCTAAATACCACTTACTTATTAACTTATTACATGGTGATTGAAAGCCTGCTGTGTAAAAGATATTGCTACTGGACATGAGATTGTAGACATTAACATGACGGGGAAGGAAAGGAGGAAGCCAGATTATACAGTGAGTCCTACGTCATCAAAACCACAGTAAGGAAGTTTAAAAGTAGAGCCAACAGGAAGATTTGAATACTATATCTAAGAAATCAAAGAGGTCTCCTGGATGCATTGAATGATTTGAAGGACAAATATGAGTTTGTGACCTGAACCAATGAACCAAGAGAATAAGGATATATACATCACAAAAGCAAAACAAAACCGAATTACCTCTTCACCCTCTGATCCCCACCAAAAAAAACAACATACGTGTCACGGAGGTATGAAACAAATGGTGTGTTTGGAAACCCCAGGCATCTTAGGGGTGTTGAATACCAAGTGTGAAGTGCAGAGTAACAATGAGGCTCCAGAGGTGAGAACAGCATTGACACTTCCCTTCCAATGGGTCAGGGCTCCTGGGTGGCTCAGTCCGTGAAGCCTCCCACTCTGGATTTTGGCTCAGGTCATGATCTCAGGGTTGTGAGATGGAGCCCCGTTGGGCATAGAGCCTGACTGGGATTCTCTCTTCTTCTCTGCCCCACTCCCACCCAACTAAATAAAATAAAGTAAGTATGGGTCATTGAAGAAATCTGGGCAGGGGCTGAGCAGTCAGAGGGAACAGACTGGCCAATGGAGCTCAGGGCATGGTAGGCAATCCTTGGACAAGGGAAAGGAGAGCTAGAAGCATGTACAGAGAACACCTAAGAGCTCCAGGAGCAGAGTCTCTGAGAGAGAGAGAGAGGAAGTTTGCTTTGTGACATTTGGACACCATTCATTCACCAAACGTTCACTAAGTAGCTGCCAGGTGCCAGCACTGGGCTGGGTGTTAGAAGTGGAAGACAACAAAAACATTGTTTCCTTTCATTAGTTTCCATTGCTCCCTTAACAAAATTTAAGGCAAACAGTGACTTAAAACAATACCAATTTATTATCTCCCAGTTCTGAGGGTCAGAAGTCCAAATGTGTCTCTCTGGGCTTCCATAGAGGTGTTGGCAGGGCTGTTTTCCATTCTAAGGGCTTGAGGGAAAAATCCATTTTCTTGCCTTTTCCAGCTTCTGGAGGTTGCCCACTTCCCTTGGCTTGTGGCTGCGCTGCCTGCCCATCCTTAAAGCCAGCAATGGCCCACCAGATCTTTCTCATATCCCATCACTCGAAACAAATAATCCCATCTCCCTCTTCTACTTTTAAGGACCCCTGTGATTATAATGAACTCACTTGGATAATCCAAGATACTCTTCCCATCTTAAGGTCAGCTGATTAGCAAACTTAATTCCATCTGAAATCTTAACTATCCCTTGCCAGGTACCATAACATGTTCACAGGTCCCAGGGATTAGGACATGGACATTTTGAGACATTATTTTGCCTGCCCTACTCGTCTTAAAAGTTTGTGGTCTAGTTTCAAAAGATTGTGATGAGATGTACCACCCACAGAAGCCACATGAATCTTACAAGATAGGCTTGAGAAGAGAAAAATGCCTGTTCCATGAGCTGGTCTGTGGACAGGGTAGAAGGCAAAAGCCAGTCCGTTCAAGGTCAAATGAGGTCAAAGCTGAGCATTGACAGATACCTTGTGGATTTATTGGAAGAGAGAAGTAGACTTTTTTGCTTTATTTAAGTCATCCCCCGATAGAGATGGAATAGTCTGCTGAAACTACGGGAGAAAATTCATCATTAGATAGAGTAAGAATAAAGGACCATGCAAGTTTGATGATCTTTTCCAGGTGGGATGAACAGTGAAGTCTCAGTGGGCAATGTTTTCCTGTTGCTAGGCCGACTAGCTGTGGTGGCTGAGTTGTTTATCTTTAAGAAAACATACCTATATCTTTCTACTTGACAACTACAATATAATCTGTCTGGGAGTTGTTCATCATTTAAGAAAGGGTGAAAAAAGTCCTCTCCCAGAAAGTGTTTGAATCCGTGAGCCGAAATGATGATAACATCATGAGAGGCATCATAATTTATCTGGAGCATGTAAATCACCGGGGGCCCCCTCTGAGGATGCTCACTAAAATGATGGATAGCTCTGTGAGCTGTAAGATCAACCCCCAGGAATTCACTAGCGAGCCTCTGACAGCAGAGCTGCCTCTCTGTCTCCGGGTTGGGAAGAGGCAATGACTTCACAGATTTGAAAATTCAGTTTTTTAACCACTTGTTAAAATATTTAGTTGAAGACTTTACCCGCAAAGGCAAAGCCTGGAAAGAGGTGAACAATAATCCTAGGACACTGATCAAAATAGAGCTTAGTATGGGTAGCACTAGCTTGCCAAATTTTTTTGTCTTTTTTTTTTAACTTGGTGTGTTCTGCGACGTCCAACTTGCTGTCTCTTCATCAGTGTAACTAGTTTTACAGCCAAATAATTCTGTATTTTCCAAGAAAATAGGTCTCTACTGTGTGTGCATATCTCTGCTGCCTCCTACACAAAGTTGGAGAAAAAATGGGAAATGTTTTGTGTGTTCGATTTTAGAAAATTTAACAGTTAGAGTAAAAGATTAATAGATAATAGTGTATCAAGGTTTTCATTGTATTTTTCTGCATAGGTGTGGGTGATATAATTTTTTTTGTTTTTTTTTAGTTTTATTGACTGTTGTAGGCTGAATGTTTGTGTCTCCCCAAATCCCTGTGTTGAAGCGCTACCCCTCAATGTTAGGGTATTTGAGATGGGGCCTTTGGGAGGTGTTAGGATCAGATGAGGACATGAAGATGCGGCTGGCATGATGGGATTAGTGCCCTTAGAAGCAGAGGAAAACAGAGATCTCTCTCTCCTCAGTCTCTCTCTCCACATGCATGCACAGAGGAAAGCCCATATGAGCACACAGTGAGGAAGCAAGCCAAGAACAAAGTCCTCACCAGGGACCAGATCTGCTGGCACCTTGACCTTGGACTTTCCAGGCACTAGAACTCTGAAAAATAAATGTCTGCTGTTGGGTGCCTGGGTGGCTTAGATAGTTAAGTGTCTGCCTTCGGCTCAGGTCATGATCCCGGGTTGTGGGATCGAGTTCCGCATCGGGCTGCCTGCTCAGCAAGGAGCCTGCTACTCCCTCTCCCTCTCCCACTCCTCTGCTTGTATTCTCTCTCTCACTGCCTCTCTCTCTGTCAAATAAATAAATAAAAATCTTTTTAAAAAAAGACTTTATTTTAAAGTAAATAAATAAATGTCTGCTGTTTAAGCTACTCAGTTTATGGTATTTTGTTGTAGCTTCCTGAGCAGACAGGAATTCAAGAGTAAGAAATATATTAAAAGTACTAATTTTCACATTCATCCATCATAGTACTTTGAATATTGGAGTCACTCAGTATGATATTATTATTTGAATAATTAATGGCAATGATAAAATAATAAAAATAATGAATGATCCTAAGATTCGTGCATTTAGTGCTCATTGTGTCAAGTGTTTTGTTCAATGTGGGACATATTTGAACTTAATTCTCACAGAAGCCACATGTGATAGGTGTTATTATTTATCCATATTATGTTTAGGGGATTAACATCTGAAGAATTAAAATTGACCTGTTCGAAGACTCCCAGCTAGGAAGCCCCAAAGCTGTGATGTGACCCCAGGTGTCTTGACTCCAGAGTGAGAATCTTAATCTGTGCTGACGTATTGTATTAACTTCCTGGGGTCACCATGACAAATTACCACAAACTTGTGGCTTAAAAAAGGGAAATTTATTCTGTCACAGTTTTGGAGGCTAGGTTCAAGGTGTCAGAGGAACATGCTCCTTCGGAAGGCTCTAAAGAAGAATTTTTTCCTTGACTCTTCCCTGATTCTGGTGGGTCTGTCTGTACTTGGTCTTTCTTGCCTCATAGACTGTCACTTAATCACTTCCCCATCGTCACATGGCCTACTTTCCTGTGTCTATGTGTCCTTACCTCTCCATATAAAGATACTTATTGGATTAAGGGTACATCCCAATCCAGTATGACCTAATCTTAACTAATTTTATCCACAAAGGCTCTATTTCCAAATAAGGTCACATTCTAAGGTCCAGATAGACATGAACTGCAGGAGGACAGGGATGATACTACTCAACCCACTGAGTGAGGAATCTTACCTTCCTCCATTCCCTGATCTGAGCATCCTCCTTTCTTGACAGGAATATCTCTTACAGATTTTCCTTACACACTATGCACATTCCTCCTTCTACTCCTCATTCACATTATTGCTTCTGAAAAAAATATGTATGTCCCTTCTGCTGATCCATATAGACATACCTTCAAGGAGCAGCTTCAAACCTACTCCAGGATGAAATGTTTATTTCATGTCTTATCTGTGTCACTTACTTGGTACAAAATCCCAAGTTCCTCTAGAGACTTACATTTCTGTTATTTTATTAGTTGAACCCTTGCATTGTCTGTTAGAATTTCAAGTCTTCACCTCTGATTTGTTTGTTACTTGGGATCTGGATCTTTTGAGCTGAACTCCTTGCTGTCTACCATGTTGCTTAACGTGGTGCCCCACAGAGACAACAGAGCACACGCACAGTGGATATTTATTGGTTGGCTAGATGATGAGCTGGGTGGATGGTACATGTGCCCACAAGTCAATAGTACACCATCTCCAAGTTGCCTTAATAGTAATGAAGAAGAATGAGCCATGTGCATTGGGTCGGAACCAGCAGGCGAAAGGCACTGCAACCCTGCATGGTCCCTCCATAGGAGGAACTATAAAGCAAAGAAAACACAGACTGCCATTGGGTGGGGACAGTTCCGGATTGGGTAACAGAGGGAAGGGGAGAAAGAACAGGGTGTGAGAAGTTACATCATAATCTCACCCATATATTTAGTGACCATAAATCTGCCAATAGCCCTTGGTAAGCTAACACCTCCATTCCTTCCTAAGAGAGCCACTCAAAACATATGACTCTGAACTTTAGGACTCATATAAAAGAAAAGGGTCCACCTGAATTAAGACAAAACACATGAATCTAGTTTTTAGTACAGTGGAACAGGTTAGGTTGTAGTTGTTGAAAAAGCAAGCCCAGGTCTTACAGTTTTGGGGGGACCCCTCATAGTCATCCTCCATAAGGAGAGCTCTGCTTTTTGTAGAGAACTTTCAACTTGACATCAACACTGCTCCTGTCCTTGGCTTATCTTAGCACAAGTGAAGAAGGCAGGCTTTTCAACACTGTGGTCCCTAAATTCTAAGGGAGATAAGGAAGATGAAACTTTGAGGAAAAGAGAGAGGGAGGAGGAAAGGCAGAAGGAAGGCAAGAGGAAAGAAGAAAAGGGGGAGGAAAGAGAAAAGATATGGGAGACCTGCTGAAAAGTGTCTGAAGCCACAGTGCTTTGGAAGCAAAACTGCATGGTGGGCACTGTACAGGATTTGGGGTCAGGCCTGCGGGGATGTGGGGCTCTGCTCAACCCCTTCCACCATGCCCTGCCCACTCTGGACCAGCACCCTTGGCAGAGCCTTGCCTGACTTTCTCCCTCTAAGCCCCCTTTCCTCCCACATCCCATGGGGGACATCTTCTCTCCTACTCTCTCGGAGTCAAATACCGAGATCAGCATTTCTTCTAGCAAGCACAAATGGCCATGTGCTCTTTCATTTTTGAACCTGGGTCTTCTTTTCTGTCTCTGTCCCTAACTTGGAGCCTCACCTGGAGCTAACTGGCAGGATGATGGTACCTGCTAAGGTAATGATGGTGGCCGGTGGTCTCATTCAAGCATGTCTGTCTGTCTGTCTTCATTGATCCACTCTAGTATCCTGAGTGAAGCCTTTAGCTTGGTCCTAGGAACACAAAGTTTAATAAGACAAAGTCAGGATCTCAAGGTATTTCGAGTGTAGGATGCAGAGAGTTAAATGAGTAATTGTAGGAAAGGGCACTAATTTCTAAGGAGGCATGCACCAGGTCTTCAGGTACTAAAAAAAGAGATTCATCTCAATTACTCTGGAGTTGTAGGGGTATGGAATGTTTTTCAAAGGATGTAAAATTCTCACTCAATATGTCCCATACTATGGTCTGGCCTTCCCCATACAAGAGCCCAAGTTGTTTCAGCAGGAAATATACTCAAGTACCTTAAAATAAACAACTCTTTGATAACTTCATTGTGCGTGTCTTACACAGAGCAAGTAGGAGGGGTCATGTCTCTAGCACCTGTCTCTCTGGGTTTTTCCTGTGGGAAACCAGAGTCTAGGAGTGCATATTAGTTGGTTGGACCCCCATTACAAAGTACCACAGACTGGGTGGCTTAAACAGCTCATATTTGTTTTCTCATATTTCTACAGGAGGCTAGAAGTCCAAGATCAGAGCGTCAGCAGGACTAGTTTCTTCTGGGGCCTCCCTTCCTGGCTGGTGGATGGCCCTCTTCTCCTTGTGCCTTCACATGGTCTTTCTTCCAAAATTCTCCTTTATATGAGGACCAGTCATATCAGGTTAGGAGGCCATCCAAATAACTCCATTTTCACTTATGTACATCTTTAAAGACCCTATCCTCAAATACTTCACATTCTGAAATCCTGGGGTTAGGACTTCAACATATGAATCTTTGGTGGACCTCAGCCCCGCACAGGGTGACACTGAGGAGCCATGGTCCTTGGAGCCAGACCAACCCTGGTTTAAATCTCAGCAACCGTGTGACGGCAAGAGAGCCACCTCCACACCCAGCATCAATTCTATCCACTGTGAAGGAGGACAGACGCGTCTTTTCCAGGGCTCTGCGTACCTGGGGCTGTTGCCTGCACACAGGAGCCACTTGATAAATGGGGGCCATGACTCCATGGCTTCTGCTCAGTGGCCCCAAAGACAGTGTGTGCAGCTCCTCTGGCTGGCAGGTCCTCTCCCATGGCTTCTTCATTCTGGGCTGCATTTCCTATAACCAGAGGACCTTTACACAAAAGTTTGCCCAGCAGATTCCCACCCCTCTTATCAGGACAGCGGGGACAATGGGAAGTTTTCTGGTCTCTCTTTTGTCTCCATGCCAGGCACTGACCGTGCACTTTGTGAACCTTTCCTTGACTCTTACTGGAAATAAGAAAAAAAGAGAGAGAGAAGACTGTGGTCTTTGCCTTCCAGTAACATAATGGAGTCTGTTTCCTTGGGGTTTGGCAGAAAGAGGTGCTGGTGGCAACATGACAGGGTCATGCCCTCCCGCCTATGGATGCTGTTCCAGATGAGGCCCCCTCCAAACACAGACCGGGGGCCGTGGGGAGCCCACAATGCAACCTGTCACCAGGCAGCCCTGGGAAACACAAATCGTGTTTTGGAATAAAACAAACAAACATCAGCCTTTGAATACTCTCACGCCCAAGGTCATTTGTGTCACCCACACAGCCTGTGGGACCCCAGAGAAATATAAAACCAGAGAGTGGCCCTTTGATCTTGCACCTTCTTTGGAACGTTTTATTTAATCAATTAACCATGAAGTCCCTCCACTTCACTTATGCAGGCCTATATATAAAATGACTTTGGTCTGGCTGACACTTTCCTGCATCCGAGATCAAAGATTGGAGCAAATACCAAATACAGCCAGGATAATTCTGAGGCTTTCCCCCAGCACTCTCACCCTCCCCCTCACCCCCCACTCCAGCTCTCAGAAGCACTTTTCTCTCAAGGACAGAAAGGGGAGATGGTGGATGCTGAGGGACACAAAAAAAGCTTCATCAGGATTTAAGAAGCCCATTAGGACGAGAGGCGAGGTGGTGGTCAGTGGAAGATGCCGGGATCAACTCAGCTAACGAAGTCCATTTCAAAAGTTAAAAATGTGGGTGGGAGAATAAAATGAAATGCACTTTCTGGGGGAATTTTGAGAGTAGCCTCCTATTTAAGAAATCAGGACAGCGTTGTGAGATTAATTAGATCTATGAGAGCAGGCACTGACTCTTCTGAACCCAGGCTTGCGGTCTAACCTAATCACCTGCTATTAATGATATATGATGCTGTCATTCTCAGGAAGAAAACTCCTTCCCAGGCATGTGTGCATTCGTGAGAGGATGCAGGGTGAAAACGCTGGTTCCCACCATTTTGCCACAAAGGGAAAACTGGAAACTGATCATTTGTGGACAGCCTGCTGTGTCTTGGGCTGGTGCTAGGAACTTTACATATTATCTCACTGTTCTCCATCACAATAACCCTGGGGAAGGCACAATATATTAGCAACATTCTCAGATGATGAATTCAAATCTCCGAGCAGTTCAAAGGCTTGCTGGTGGTCAGACAGAGACTCCAAAACTCCAACACCCACTTGTCATTGCTCACTTGTATAATTTTTTCACCGATGGGTTTCATCGTGTGAAAGATTCACTGCACTGTACACCCCAAAACAATTTATTTTCTTGATTTCAAGAACAGACATCTATAACTGTTGATCATAGTTTTTGGTCAGCATGAGCTAACCAGTGTCAGGACACTGAGCTCATAAATTCCCAATCAAAGGGGGAGAAAGTACAGACTCATGGCAGGAAAATAAATTATACTGTCCTGAATGATTGAAAATAATCATAACTCTTTATCAAGCACATTTTATATGCCAGCTGTGGTTCTGGGCACCTTACTCATCCTCTCATTAATCCTTCCCAGGTCTTGTGACATAGACACTTCTATCCCCATTCTACAGATACAAAAGTAAGGCTCAGTAAGGGGAAAACCTTTCTCAGCCTTTCTCAGCTAGTACCTGGGATTTGAATCTCAAGTCTCAATCTCACATAGCTTCTTAATCTTTATTAATGATCTAATTAGAATATCGGGGTTTGAGAATCTAGACTGGGAAGGCTTTGATATAGAAACTAGTATTATGTTATTAAAGAAAATGTGATAGCCTCTCTTTTTCTTTTCTTTTCTTTTTCCTTTTCTTTCTTTCTTTCTTTTTTTTTTTTTTAGAGAGAGAGAGAGGAAGAAAGAAAGAGAGAGAGTGTGAGCAGGGACAGGGGCACAAGAAGAAAGAGAATTTAGGCAGGCTCCGTGCCCAGCACAGAGCTTGACGTGGGGCTCGATCTCACAACCCTGAGATCCTGACCTGAGTTGAAATTAAGACTTGGATGCTCAACCAACTGAGCCACAAAGGCACCCAAGAAAATGTGAGATTCTTAAAAGTTTCCTCCAAAATTTGCAGAGTTCTAGAAGATGAAGTGTCTTGACCAATCACTGTGGTCCAGCCCTTGACCTGGATGTGAATGCCCAGTGGATTTCCAACATGTGGGGCTTCATGAAGGCAGCACCAAGACACTTAATTGGCCATTAAGGGTAATTCTTATTTCATGTTCAATATATGTCCTAATGCTGGTCCCAGTAGAAAAAGACAAAGGGTTACTCAGAAGCCTTTTGAAACAACTGCCTCTAAATACTAACAAACTAAGCAAAAGAAAAATCACAAAGAGTGAAATAAATGAGGCTTTTGACATAATTTCAAGAAGCGTCTAGAAGCAGGAGAAATATACAGAGTCCAGATGGGCAGGGCTAAGCCCCCATCATTACATGAAGCAAAGTGGAAAGTTCGGGGTGAGGTTTGGAAAGGAAGAGAGCATGCCTGTGTGGTGTGGGGATTGTGGTCCAAAGGGCTGGACAGAGAAAGGGGCTCCTGCTTCATGTCATCCTCAACAACACATGTGGTGGGGATGAAGATTAGAAGCACCAAATGCGCTAGAGGCAACAGATGTCCTTATGGTCAGTACAGCAACTTCACTGACCAGAAATTCTGAAAAATAGGAGAGTGGTTTAGGTTCGTGATCCAGGAGGAAACCGATGAGGGGAAATGGCTCTGACGTAGCCACAAAAGCCCTGGATGAAGATGCACTCACATGTTCGCATCGGGTTTAAAATCTCCCTTCTGAGGAAAGAGCAACATTCTCAAAAAAAAAAAAAAAAAAAAAATCCATTTTCAGCATAACACTACATAGGGAATAAGACAGACTCACTGATCATAACAGCTAATATTTGTTGACTGTTTAGTAAGTACTTATTTTAAGTATTCTATAATGGCATACCATTTTATGCTCACAGCAGCCCTATAGGGTGAGTGCTATTTCTGGATGAGGAAACTGAGGCACAGAGGGATAAATTGTCTGACCTAAGGTTACACAGTGGGTGTAAGCTGGAGCTGAGGGTTGAAAATCAGACCCTGGACCTCAGAGACCACCCACTAGCCATCATATTATAATGGCAGACCCTGCCTATTAGAGCAGTTGGTGTTTTCAGTCAGCTTCTGTTCTCTCAGCACTGTTTACAATGAACTAGGGAACTTCCCTCCAGAGGGAGCAAGAGAACTGAGTATTACCTTATCACAGTGTTTAATTTTTACCTGATAGGAACTCTGCTTTCTAAAACATTGACTTCAGAGATCTTAGCCTAGTCCAGATACCGTGATTAGATCATTGCCTTAATGGAATCATGTTCGCCAAATTTGGCCAAATATTTCTTCAGGGAGAAGCTGCCCCATGGATGAGTAAACTGGAGGCTCGGTGGCAGAGGCAAAGCAGCTGAGTCTTTAAGAACACTTAAGAAGACGCAAGTGACCTACCCTGAGCACCTACCATGCATTGAGCACTTACTTTACAGCACCACCCTCATTAACATAAATGCCACCCGCCCCCCCACATCCATGCACTGAGGACCGTGCAGTGGGGATGGTGACATCATTCCCTATAGTTCAGGGACACTCACCTATATTTGCCTGTGGTGGTATTTGAACACGACCACTGTATTTTACTCAATTATTAGTGCCTTTTCCACTTATCATAGTGCCTCCCCAAAGGAGGGGAAACTCAAAAAAATGAAAACCTTATAGGCTCTGGTCAGAGTACATAGCCTTAGTGGTCTGTTCTACAATTTTCATTAAAAGATGAAATGAGACAAAAATGAAATTCAGTATTTATTATGATTAACTGAAACAGAGGCACGCAACGCATTTTGATCATATAAATTACAAAGAAACACTTTTGAGCATATTTGACCAATGCTGGTATGTTCATTTATTAATAGATTATATAGATGGAGTACTAGGAAAATGCTTATGTTGTGAAACAAAGAGAAACAGAGTAGGATTGGATAAAAATAAATGCAGCTGGAAGTTCCAGTATTTTCTCTTCTTGCCCTCTGGATCGTCTCTGCACACGTTCTGGGGCATTTGTACGCCCTTTGGGGGGAGCAAAGGTATAAAGGATGTGTTCATTCATTTTTGTGGATGTTCGAATGTTGTCTTTGGGTCAAGTGAAATAATCAGAATGCTACTTGGAGTTCATGTTGTTCATCCTCATAGAATTGGGTGGTTGGGGTTTTTTTATCCCCAAATTTGGTTTTGGTAGTGCTCCCATGAGAGAAATTATGACAATAAGAGATGGTTCTAGAACATTTGTTACTCATTTGAGGGCTTTGGTTGAGAAAGTGACCCACTTCCCAAACCATTGTCCGAATCCTAAAATTTCTCTCATGTTTTAGTGTCGGGAATGCTGGTTTTTTCCAGACAACTGATATGTTTTCATGTTCTGTACATGGGCTCTGATCATGTTTCCCACTGCTTTGGCTACAAGGTTTCTCAGGATTTAAGTTCAACCTCTTTACCATTTTTCAAAGTTTTAAGGCAGTCATGTGTTTAATACTTTCACTCTCTGCTGTTAATTAAACCTCATTTCACCTTATTCTTAGTTAATCTAATTAGGACAATCATATTAGAAGAGCAACTATTTACTGAGCTTGTACTATGTACCAGATATATTTTGAGGGATGTTATGTGTATTATGAGTTGTAACAATTACCCAGTAAAGCAAATACTACTCTCTACAGTTTGTCAATGAAGAAAACCAGACTTATTGGCTCCAACACTAATATTGTCTTTCTACTTTTTGTTATAAATATGATTTGGTAAACTACCTGAAGTCCAGTTTAGAAACAGAGGCTTATAAGTCAACAAATCAATGAGGATAAACCAAACAGCCCCAAATTTTAAGCTTATGTGTACAAGGAGCATCATGTGGACTCTAGAGAAACAAAAGATCTCATTTTAAATTCTTCCTCTGAAATTTCTAAATCAACTAAAAAAAAAAAAATTGCCTGATGGAGACACTAGATATCCATGTCCCCTACTTATTTCCTATTTTTCTGAGGAAACAGCTAGTGTTCCTTTCCCACCCCCATGAAGTTAGGTGTGGCCATGAGACTGTCTTCTGGCCAATGGTTGTCATCAGAAACTATAGGCAATGCTTCTAGAACAGGTCCATAAAACCCTGTCTGGACAATGTGCACCTCTCTTCCTCCAGGGACATGTCGTTTATCAATGCAGTCTTGCCCATCATGGCTGAGCCACAAGGTGGAAGGAGTCTGGGTCCTTGCCAGCCATTGGAATAGGGCTCCATGCTCATGAAGAATACACTCTTCATTTTACTTGGGTGAGAAATTAACTTCTATTTCAGAAAGCTTCTGGGATTCGGGCTTATTTCTTATCGTGGTTAATTTCCTTTTCTATGAATTGGGGTATCCACTCCATGGGATTATTGTGGAGACTAATGAGACAATGCACATAAATATGGCATCTGAGGTACAGGAGCTGTTCTGCTTGTTATGGTGATTACTTTAATGATTACTATGTAACTCAAGTGGAGATTAAATGAGACAATGCATGTAAATATGGCTTCTGGGATATAGGAGGTATTCCACTCATTATGGTAATTACTGTAATGATCACTTGTAATGATCACTGTGTAACTCAAGTATCATTGAGTTGTAGAGACTCTGAATAACCCTCCATCTTGCAGAAATTCTAGCCTCCTCTCAAGATTACTGAGTACCCCTAGGAGAATTACCTTTTCCTGATGACTGTCTGTCCTAGATTTCTTCCTGATTACCCCTGGTCACATCCTTACTTCATCCCCTGGTGTTTTAGCCCTCCTTAGGTTGTCCTAACCACACTTTATTCAAAAGTCAGTGTTAACAAAGACGTGCTACTAGGTATCACTAAAGACTTTAAAATTGAGTAAGTAAGGGAATTACAACACAGGAAGAAAACGTTTAAATTGCATGTTGGACTTCATATCTCTGAAAGTTTGTCAGGTAGGTTCCATCTTGCAGATTTCCTTTGGGCCATTCCTATGTCTAGAGCCCCGTCAGCCCTTTTTAAATTGGAGTCCCCTCTCCCTCCAGTTCCTTCCCAGGACAAGGCCCTCAAATCCCTATGCCAGACCTCCAGAGAAAAATCTAGAAAACCTGAATAATCCTAATGTCTCAGAATAGAAAAAAACCCATGCTAACCAGAACTGCTCCTGCCCTGGGCTGCCCACCCTCTCTTTCATATGATTTTGACATTCTTATGGACAGTGTTGGCATTAAGATTTTATCATCAAAATGCAAGGCTACCATAAAATGAAAGAATAGATCCCTGCCATAAGAGCATGATAGCAAGGTTTAGCAAAGTGAACCCTTATAGAAAGAAGGAAAGAAAAACTTGGCTCCTGCTGTTAGAGTCACAAGCAAATTCCATGCACTTTTAGAATCTTCCTTTTGTCCCTCTGTCCAGTCTTCCTTCTATTTCCCCTGTTCTCTTGCTCTCCTTGACTCAGAGCTTTGACACAGACTATCAGGCTAAACAGCCCTTCATTATGTTTGAACAGAGCTCTCTGGCAGTCAACCCAAATGCCACTTCCTCCCAGAAGAAACCACACACAGCTCCTTCAATCTGCCCAGGTATGAGGCATCCTTCAGCAGCCAGTTATCCGTAGAACTTACCATGATCCAGAGCAATGATTTCCAATAGAATTTTCTGTGGTGAGGGAAATATTCTTCATCTGCACTGTCCGGTAGGATTGTTAGAAGCCACACATAGCTATGGAGCACATGAAATGTGCTGGTTTTACTATGTTGTACACCTGAGACTAATATAACATTGTGTGTCCACTATACTTCAGTTAAATAAACAAACAAACAAACAAATATTTAAATAAATTAATTAACTAAAAGAAATGTGCTAGTTTTGATATCTTATAGGTTCCTTCATTTCTAACATGTTAAATAAAACCTGTGTTCATTTTATACAAGAGACTTGCATTTACCTTTTTGAAAATCACCCTGCAACAGTAATGAAAAGTCTACAGTTAATTCATCAGAAATGTTTCTCCTTGGAAACACACGTTGCCCTTAATTCCAGACCATTATAATAAATGCTTACAACATTCTCAAGTCAACACAGGCAGCAATGGGGAGTTGAGGTGAATCCCAAGGATTAAATTATCTAATGGAGCCAGCACTCAACTAGGTATGAAGTGATAATGATCATTCTTCTATATTTGTAAAGTGGAAGACTCCTATGCACTTATGAAGCCTCTATAAAGGGAGACAGAAGAAAATCAAAGTGATGTTGTCTTCACTAAAGTGGGAAGGCTGGGAGCGGTGTGCTGGAAGTCAGTCTCTTCCTCATTCCACCTCCACCCCCTGGGTTACCTTAAGGATTCTACCACCCAATTCCAGTGTGTGGGTTGGGGGCAGGGTATAGGGGTAAGGGCCCTACACCACCCAGCAATTTTCTGGACACCATCTGGGTGTCCTACAATTCAACTCAACTCTGGCACTGTCTACCTGGAGCTAGTTTCAGATCGCACAGGTTAAGGACTCAGTCCCACAAGGCTGCCCCCTCATGCTCATAAGGTGCCAGTCACAAGTCCATGTCGTCACCCGTGCTTCTGACTGAGGGAGATCCCACAACTCTCTCCACCTTGGAGTCTGTTTATTTGCTGGAGCAGTTCATAGAACGCAGCAAACCAATTTACTTACTAGATGACTAGTTTATTACAAAGAATATTAATGGATATGAATTGATTATATAAAGATATGCATAGAACAAAGGATGGGGAAGGGACAGGGAACTTCTGTGCCCTCTCAGAGTATGCCTCCCCCTTCCCCGCAGAACTCAGTCCTCTTTGGCTTTTTAAGGAGGCTTTATTATATAGTTGTGATTGATTAAATCATTAGCCATTGGTGATTAATTCAACCTCCAGCCTCTCTCCTCTCCCAGGAGGTCAAGGGGTGGGACTGAAAGTTCCAACATTTGAATCAGCACATGGGTTCCCCTGGCAACCGATCTCCCCTCCTCAGGTGGGGTCCTGATGTCACCTCATTAACATAACAAAAGATACTGTGCCATTCTCATCAACTAGGTGTTCTAAGGGTTTTAGAATGTCTGTGCTGGGAACAAAGGAGGAAGGCTAAATGTCTGTTATTATAAACCACAGTATCATAGCTCCCCATGTCCTCAGTGTAAAAAATATTGACCTGCATCACTTTATGGGTACGCACCCATATCTCAGTATCTCTTACCCACATTCCTAAACTACTTGTACTTTTTCTTTGGTTCTCAAATCAGCCCCATTATTACTACTTCCCCCATTTATTTTTATTTTTTTCTCAAAGATTTTATTTATTTATTTTTGCAAGAGAGAATGAGAGAGTGTGTACAAGTGATGGGGAGGGTGCGGAGGGAGAAGTGGACTCCCCACTGGGCCGGGAGCCCTATGTAGGACTTGATCCCAGGACCCTGGGATCATGACTTGAGCCAAAAGCAGATGCTTAACTGACAGCCACACAGGCACCCACTATTTCCCCCATTTATCACATAGTCTTGAAAGTCTACAATATGTGAAGGACTGAGCCAAATGTTTCTGGCAATACAAACAGAAATCAAATGTAAAACCTGCCTCCACTGCATTGATCCTTTGGTAGGGGGGGGACAATGTCATACATTAGCAAGAGCAACGGAAAGTAGAAAGTGGTTGAAGTTGCTGGGGTGTAGCATATTAGTACTGATTTTCGTTTCCAGGAAGCCTTTTATCCTAGAAACAGAAGGGAAACGGCAGGGTATGTTGGAACCTCTGTGTCACTGATCTGAGAAAGTACTACAATCTTAAATATAACCGTAAAATAAAAGCCACCATATAATGAAGACTTACTTGGGTTCCAGGAACTGTTTTAAGCATTCAGGGTATTTTAATTAATAATGTCACGATGACCTGGATGGTAGCTGATGTCCTTATCTTCAGTTTACCAATGAGAAAACGGGTGTGGGGAGCTTGAATGACTTGCCCAAGGCCACAATTACATTATGGGTGGGGCTGGGATTTAAACCCTAGGCAGTTAGTTTCTGGCTTGCTCCACAATCCCATTTCTTACCAAGGAAATGATCATCAAGTTAAATTCCCATTTTTATCAAATATGTTAATTCTTTGATTCGACAAATATTTTGAACAGCTACCCCATGCCAGGCCTTGAGGATATCACAGAGAAGACAATACCCTTGGTGTTCACAGAACTTGTGGTGTGTAACAGGAGAAAGACAAGTAAACTTTCAGTTCTAATTCAACCAATGCAGCATAATAAGGATTTTAACGAAAGTAACCAAGAATGTTGGGAAACGGCTAATTTTTACTTCCTAATGTTTTGCAGTTTATAAAGTGCTTTCACATGCTATAGTCCTTTTCATATTCACATGTAAAAAAACAGCAATGAGGTAGGGAGGGCATGGATTAATATTCTTATACAATGAAATGGACAGACGTGTATTCAACAGGATTCGTGTCTGGAAGGGCACTGTATTTTGGGAAAGAAGCAGACTGGTTTAGAAGACGAGCCAGAGGAAGGGCCTGGGTGTAAGGGAAACAGTTTTGCTTCAGACAAAGGAACATTTGCCTTCTCTTTGGAGACCAGCAAGAGGGAGCTGGAGGGGTAGGGGAGGAGAGGAAAGGTTGGAAGTGCTGGGAGGTGTGGGAGATAAGGAAGGCCAGTTCTGAACTGCAACCTCCTCTTTTAAGCCCTAAGTATCCGTAGCCCCTCAAACAGGGTTTCCAACCACAGACTCCAATTCACATACTTTTAGTCCTTATTTTTCCTCCTGAGAGTATAAATCTTCAGTGAACAGAATATAGAAAAAGCGTGCTAGTACAAAATAGGCTCATCAGCCACAGAAACACTTTTTAAATTCGAATGTTTTTCTTTCCTACCTTTATCTTCTCATTGTCTAGTTCAAAATTAGGATAATACTGTTTATGCCATTTCCGTGCCTGCTTTATTCACTTAATAGGTTGTGAACATTTCCCCAAATGTCTCCATAGCATCTGAATATATGCTTTTCTCCATAGGAAATACCACAGTGTCCCTTTTAATACTTTGGCCTTTCCCAAAGCATCCTCACTTGGTTTCTTCACTGAGGCTCAGGACCAGCTCTCTGACTTGGGAAGGGCAGCTCCTCTTACCTACCCTAACCAAAGAGGAAATCCAGGCCACTGGTTGAGAGTTTAGTAAGTTATTCCATGGTACTGCTGCCTTGGCATCCATTTTGTGTGTCCAAGCTTCTTGCAGCGACCTTTAACTGACACAAGCCCCTCATGCGGACTCCTGCCCTAGATAGCAGCCCACAGAGTCACAAGCAAATGTAGGTTCTTGTCATGACTTTCCCAACAGCCCTGTGAGCAAATCTTCCCTCCCTTCCCAGGGCCTTCCCCTGTGACCCCTGGAAGCATGCTGTGTACTTCCTGTGAGTAATAAACTTCTCCATGGCAACATCTCTTGTGGTTCCTTGTGGAATGCCACTCAACATCCGCCACCCTGTGCTCCACGTAATAGCTGTTACATGAAAAATTCTTAACACCTGCCCAGGTTGAACAACTTGCCTGGGGGTAACAGAAGGTCAATACGAGAGAAGAAAACTCAGGTTATTCCTTCAAAGTGTTTAAAAACCTGGCTCTGACAGCGTCCATCCAGGGTACATATCTAGATAGTTTACACAAAATCCACAGGCCATTATAGTCCCACAGAATAGAGATATTTCCAATTCTATTTTCCAAGGGTGTAAAAGAAAAATTTTTCCTGGACACTTCTTGAAAAGGTCAAGGGAGATTTCATTCAAGACTCTTGCCTCTGGGGAAAGAGATTGAACTCAACTCTGAATACAACAGGAGCAATGGGGACTTACAGCCAATGGGCAGGATGAGGGGTTGGCTGGGAAATTACCAGGAGGGGTTTTGTTAGATACTACAGGTGGTGGGGTGGTAGGAGAGCAAGGGTTTGAGATGAGCCACTTAACTGAGTATCAAGGTTGCGGGGCATTTTTGATAAACTGGCTTAGTGGGATTCTTTGCTAAAACTGGGATTTGTAGGCACAGAACAAGGCCTAGCTAAGAAGAGGACTCAAAGGAGCCTGACTGAAGTTTTCTCAAGGCAGAAATCCTTGTCATGGCCACTGCCATGAGGTCCTAAGGGCCCCTGGACTCCCTCTGTTTCTTTCCAGCCAAGACTGCGAATTTTCCCTTTTCTCTCCCTTTTGGAGACTGCGAAATCTGCAACCTGGAGCGATCACTTCCTTTGGCAGCTGCTCCATTTGTCCTGGGCTGGTCCAAGGCCAGGGAGAAGAGGATTAGAGGAAAGAGAGTGGGGGTAGGAATGCTTGATGGCTGCCCTGGAGAGGGGAGGCTTAGCTGGGGATTTATCCTTGTGGTGGGAAAAAAAAAAAAAAAAAAAAAAAAATCTGGGAAAATACTTCCTGAGTTCTAAATATCAGAGAATTAACTTCACAGAGTTGAGAGCTGCCTTCGTTCTCCTGGGGTATCTCCTTAATGAAAATACAGAGTCTGTGCAGTGATTCTGCAAGACTTTCTCCCTATAAAGTCCTATTATGTTTGCATGCATATTTATACAAAGTCATAACCCAGGAGAGAAAAATGCTACTGTCCTGTAGGACTCGATTTGTTGATTGTATGGATGATGGTAAAAATCAGTACTCTGGCCTCATTTGGGGACCATTACTATGACTTTAAAATTCAAGATATATCACTTTCCCAGAAAAGGCAACCTGAGCGTAGACGTGAAGTCTTTGGGTGATTAATGATTAGACTCCCCTAAGAGTGAGCTGTGGAGGAGCCAGACAAAATGGAATTAAAATGTTGCATGTTACCTAACATTCCCTCAGATGCCTCAGAAACTCCCTGCACATTTGTCATTTCTCGTATCCTCTTAAAAGTCAGCTACGTTTCCAAACTTCTAATAGAAGTTTAGTGAGAATCTTGATTGAGGTAGGGTTTCTTTTCTTTCTTTTTCCCAGATGATTACAGCTTTCAAGACTAATGCTCCCTGATTTCCATGTGTTTGTTTCTCACCAGTAAATGAATACTTATCTCCGTAAGAGAGCTACAAGAATGAATAAAATAACATAGATGAGCCTCCTGGTGCTGAACCTGGCACATAGTGGGTCCTCAATAATGATAGGCATTGTCAGAATTATTATGTTGACAGACATTGGGATTTGTTCTCTACAGAATCTAATTCCTGTAGTTCTTATGACAACACCTCTAACTTTCTTTGGGGCCCCATTCCTCCCCCACTGAGTTTAAGTGGTTCTTTTTGTGCTAGAAGATCATATCTTAGCAAACAGAAATAATAATAACAGGCAATTACTTACCAGAACTTTACCAGGTACCAGGCATGGTTCTAAGCACCCTACGTTCATGGGTTATCTCATTTATCATCCAAAACCACCTCATGAAGGAATCCACTGGTGAAGATAAGGAAAGGTACTGTCATGCAGCACCCCAGAATATCATGGCTTCAAAACACAGAAGCTGGGGTGCCTGGGTGGCTCAGTTGTTAAGCTTCTGCCTTCACCTGAGGTTTTGATCTCAGAGTCCTGGGATCCTGCCCTGTATCAGGCTCCCTGCTCAACTGAGAGCTTGCTTGTCCCTCTTCCTCTGCACCCCTTCCTCATTCCCTCTCTCTCAAAGTAAATAATTAAAATCTTAAAACACACACACACACACACACACACACGCAAGTTTATTTCTCTCTCCTGTAATAATCCTGACTGAAGGGGTCTAGACAGACTGGCTCAGCTGTGCTCTACTTGACCTTTCAGAAGTTCGGGTCCTTCTACCTGGGTTTCTCAGGGCATCATCCTCATCTGCATAGATAGAGCTGGATCTCTGTCATGTTTGCGTTTCAGCTGCCTAGACAGGGAATAAAGAGCTTGGGGGACAAAATATACCTGATCCCTGAATTCCCAGATCTGAAAGAGGCTCCTTTCCCTCACACTGTATTCCATTGGTCAGAACTTCATCACAAGGACACACTCAATCCCAAGGGAGTCTGGGAAATGTAGTCTCACTGGGCACAAGTCCTTTCTAGGGGTCAAGAAGAGAATAGAGTTCAGGGGGAACTCGGTATTACAAGTCTGCGGGAAATATAACTAACACAAGTAAAACATTATTCACTCAGTTTTATGAAGTGGGGAAACAGGCTTAGTGAGATTAAGTCATCATAGGGGATTCTGTCTATACCCCATCCACACACCACACCCTAGCAGACAGTTCCTGTACCACTTTCCTGGAATATTTGTCTGAGAGTTATTTCCAGCCACGGGAGCAGGGTTGGCCAGCTTGATTAATGGTCCCAGAGTAAGCCTCAGTCAATAAGGGGACAGGAGTCAATGGATAAATTACCCAATATTCTCTGTCCCCATGCCACAGTTCTGAGATGTGGCCCACAAAGTCAGAGTGACCACGGCGTGACTCTCAGTAGTCCAGCAGTAACTTACTCATAAAACATTATTTATTAACTTTCTTTAATTTTCCCCTCACTCTCTCACTTCCCTCTTCCCTCATATGCTTCATGGGATTACCTCCAAAATAAACTATTTGCCTCTAAATATCTGTATCAACTTCCGTGTTTGGGCATTAAAACTAATAAATGCACACAGTTAGCAAATTCTGGGAGAAAGAGAACTTGAATTTGGCTCGCTGTATCCAGACCTGCCTTCTCAACCACGTGGCACAGCTTTCCCAAGTCCTGACCAGGAGAACCATGTCTCGTACATCACTTCATCTACTGATGATGGGTATAATGCCCGACACACGGGACAAGAGAAAGGAAGGAATGATGGCTCAGCCTGGAATGTGAGCCTTCTGTGTGATAGGTATGGTGCTAGTAACTCTATGTGTCTTATTCCATTGCCTCCTACCCTCAGCCCCAAGGCTGTCAACTCACCTAATCATCTTCGGATCTCCAGAACCCAGCACAGGGCTTGGCACAAAAGAAGTCCATGCTCAACAAATGAGTGTTGAATAGTTAAAGTGAACGTTAATGATTCTTACAAAGTAGGTGCTATTATTAATTTTTGTCAGATGAAGACACTTAAATTCAGAGAAATTAATGCCTCTTCAAGATGACAGCTAAAGAGGAGGGAGTGGAGGTAGGAAATGTGATGGTGACTGAGTTCTGTTGTAAGCCTGACACTGTACTGAGAGCTTCATTTAACTACCTTAGTTAGTCATGACACTGACACTATGATGTAGGCTGCAAGTATCATTTTTTGAATGAGAAACTGGGGATCAGGGACCCTAAATAACAAACATGAAATTATTCAGTTAATGGGAGACAGGGATTCACTTTGGAGCCAAATCTCTTCATCTCCGATTTCTATGTTTTTTTTTTACTGTAATACATAATCATAACTAATAATGATAAACATTTAAGTATTTATAATAGTTATAAACATAAAATCACTTCTCTGGGCAAAGTTCTTTTTCATATCTAACTCATTAAGTGCTTGTAGCAATCCTATGAGGTTGGTACTGTAATTACCCCAATTTTCAATGGGCCAACACTCTAACTTTAGTTTATTCACATTGAATTGAACTATCCCATTTCATGGAACATTCATTGCCACTGTCTTCTAAATTGCATTATTGTCATTGAGAAAAATGCCTTCAGTGAGACTGAATAATTGCATACCTTGTAAGTAGTCTTTTTTTCTGTCTGGCTGTGTTTAGGACCTTCTTATTGCCTTTGATATTTATCAATTTGATTATAATTCCAAAGCTTATTTCCTTTTTTTTTTAAATCTTGGTTGGGAATCATTGTGTTTCCTGAGTCAAAGGAATCATATTTTGGACCCATTCTGGAAAATTCTTAACCATTATATCTTTTAATATATACTTTTTTTCAATTCCCTCTTTTTGTTTCTCCCCAAAACTTAAGTAGATATGCTAGATGTGAATAGACATGTTAGACTTTCTCATACTATCAACCATTTATCATGACACACCCCTCATATTTCTTTCTTTCTTTGTCTCTTTATATTGGTTATTTCTTCAAATGTGTTTTCTGATTCATTAATTTTCTTTGAAGTTGTATCTCTTATGTTGTTTAACTCATACCGTTGTTTTATTGCAACAGTTATTTTTTTACGTTTCTTCAGTTCTTTCTAAAACAAGACCTACTTGGTCTTGTTCCTCGTGAATATTTTAATTTCTTCAATATTTTATTTTATTTTTATTTTTACTTTTTTAAAGATTTTTATTTATTTATTTGACAGACAGAGATCACAAGTAGGCAGAGAGGCAGGCAGAGATAGAGGAAGGGAAGCAGGCTTCTCGCTGAGCAGAGAGCCCGATGTGGGGCTCGATCCCAGAACCCTGGGATCATGACCTGAGCTGAAGGCAGAGGCTTTAACCCACTGAGCCACCCAGGCGCCCCAATTTCTTCAATATTTTAGATACACTTTTCCTACACTTATATCTGATAATTCAAATATATGAATGCTAAAATGGATTTAATTTGGTTGATTCTTGTTCCTTTTAACTCTACTGGTTGGCTTTCTTTGTCTAGTGTTTTATGCTCTATCATTTTGATTTTCAGCTAATGTTTAAATTTCTGGGATTCCTCCTATAGAGGGTATTTGTGTTTGTTTCTGCCAAGTTTCCTGAAAGCTAGCAATTTAAGACCACTTTAAAGTAATTTATTGAGAGGTAATGCAAATTTAAAACTCAGCCGTCATGAAGGCAGGCCTGTGGTTACAGCTTTTCTTAGCTTCCTCTTTGGTTTGGCTCTTGGTGCTTTCTCTACTTTCTTACATACTTAGCTATGGATTTAAAAGGATAATTGTGTATTTTTCTGTTACACTCGGTATTTTGTGACAAAAGGGATTTAAAAGATATATTTTCTGACATATTGCTGGAAATATACCTGAATTAACATCCATCTTCCAAGTATCAATTTCCTAGCCTTTTATAAAGGCATGGAATATATTTACTAACTCTTTCAGGCTGCATTTCTAGGCCCCAGCTTGGCAGCAGTGACCGGGCATAATGTTAAGAGCTTGGGGTAGGATGAGGTCATTATAAAGGCAATCACCCTCTTACTTATTGGTTAGTTTTTCTTGGTAAATGTGACTCCTAATTAGCCCTAGAAGCACAGTCGAGGGCTGCCCATCTATTGTTGCATTTGGCATCGCCAGGTGAACAACCTTTGCAGTTGCCCTACAGTGGGCCTCTATCCCCACTGTCAATCCCAACCCCAAGGACTTCCCTTCATCTCAGTGCCAATATGGAAGGAAAAATGACGTCTATCCTCCTTTCCCCATTATTTCTACCAGATTGAATATCACCTCGTCCAGGAAGCCTCTCTGTCTCTCTGTCTCTCTCTTTTTTTTTTAAGTTGTTTGCTTTAAGATTAATTTATTTATTGGGGTGCCTGGGTGGGTCAGTAGGTTAAGTGTCTGCCTTCAGCTCAGGTCATGATCCCAGGGTCACAGTGGGCTCCATGCTCAGCTCAGCGGGGAGTCTGCTTCTCCCTCTCCCTTTGCCACTCCCCCTGCTTGTGCTCTCTTGAGCCTGTTCCCTCTCTCAAATATAGGAAGCTTCTTTTAACTCTCTTCGACCCAGTTGACTATCACTCACTCCCTTGTCTCTGCTACTGTTAATTATTTTACTTATACCCGTGAAGAAAATCAGAATATATCAGTTTAAAATAGGTCTCTTTGATATAAACATTATTTTTAGCTGAAGGCAATTAAGATGCAGCAAATGTAGGAAAAACTCTCTCTACCCTCTCTCTTTCTGCCCACAGGCAGGGTATACATTCTTCTTTTATTGGAGACACCCTATAGATAGCCTTAGAAGAAGCCGCAAACACACCTTACTCTATCAGTTTCCTCCCTTTTATTTACCTTCCTTCAGTCTGCTGCCCTTGGGACCCCAACACGGCTTTGCATGGTCCTGTCATTTCTCTACAAATATACTCTTCTCTGTTGAAGATGTCATAGAAGCTGAAATTCTAGGCACAGCTTTGAGTTACATTTCCTTGAGGTTTCTCTTGCATGATGTATGCTCTACCTACTAATAAACTGTTCATTTTTCTCTTGTTAATTTGTTTTCTTATTAAATAGCCCCAGTGAAAAACCCAAGATGGGTATAGGCGAAATTTTGCCTCCCCTACACCTATCACACCGGGCTGTTCTTTATTTCCTAAATACCCATCTCCCTTACCAAAGGAGGAATTGCTTGATGACTCTTGTCCTGGAGTATTCACCTCTTTTTCCTTGACCCCAGGAAGCTCCCCTGAGACATTTTCTCATTAGCTCAACTCCTTATTCAGTTACTATTTATTGAGCATTATCCCTGTACCAGACACCACGCTCTCCCAGGGTGACAACAGAGAAGAGGACCCAGGACAGGAATAGACTACTGAATTGAAGAGAATTCTCTCTCGAGTCTTCTACGTCTCTTTGGCCAAATTGCAGTTATAGTACTTACATACCACTTTATGGGGCAGTGATTTCATCATGTGTCGTGTTTCCAGTGTGACTATTAGTTCTTCCAAGACAGAGAACAACCACTTATTTATTTTATATTCCAATATATCCAGAATAGGGGTCAGCAAACTCTGGTCTGTGGGCCAAATGTCGCATCCCGTCTATTTTTCATCTGGCTTGTGAGCTACAAACAGTGTTGATAGTATTTAATATTTGAAAAAAAAATCAAAAGAATATTTCACAACACATGAAAATGAAAATTATGTGAAATATAAATTTCAGTGCCCATAAAGAAGGTTTTATTGGAATGTAGCCTCTTGTTATTTACATATTGCCTCTGACTACCATTTACATATTAACGATGGCAGAGCTGACTGGTTATAAAAGAGACCTTTTGGCTACAGGCTAAAAATATTTACTGTCTTGCTATTTACTGAAAAAAAAATTACAGGCATGTAACATCATCTAGCATGTTAACCTTTTGTGAGCAAAAGGTGCTGATATTAACTCCAGGAGCAGGTAAGGTCTGGGCTAGGATAAGAGAGGAGGAGGAAATCCCTCCTGTGTAGCGGGACACCTTTGGATGCCTCGAAGCTGGTGGTGCTCACAGGAATTTATACAAAACCTCTCTCTCAAGGAACAGGCAACACTGTGCTAAGACCTAAGTCTGGCTCCTTTTTGTCCCCAGAAAGAAAGGTAAGCTTTATTCTGCTACTAACTCCATTTCATTCCAGAAAAGCAGTAAGAACATATGACATCATCACAGAATACTTATTCCAAGGGGAGGAGATTTGGCTTGACTGGGTACATGGAAAGGAAGGGCAGGGTTCCTGAAGGGAAGGAAGTAGATGTTCTCTGTAGCTTCTCTTAAAATGGGAATATTTGGGGGAGTGATTACACTTTCACTTAATATCCAGTCTCTCTTTTTAAAAGTATTCAATGACTTCATGTTTGATTTTGAATAAAATTTCAAATTCTGCTCCTTACAAAGCCCATCATGATCAAGCAGGCCAGCCTTAGCTTCCCTCTGCTATCCTTGCTGGCGCCGCTTGTCCCCTCTCTGTACTTCAGCTTCATGCATCCTTTTTGTTCCTCAAACATACTTTTCTCACCACAGGGCTCCCCAGGCTGATTCTCCTTCTTCCTGAAATGCGCTTCCTTCTTGGTTGAGCTCATCATCTTCTATCAGGTGTCAGCTCAAACATCGCCTCCACACTGAAACCTTTTCTAACCCCCTTACCTAAAAGAGGCTCCTTCCTATTATTAGTTTCTATTCCACTACCCCTCACAGAACTGATTACAATTTTGAATTATGCAAATATTTGGTGGTTGACTTGATTTGTTGGCTTCCCCACTAGAATGTATGTCCTACAAAGGTAGAGGTTACTTATCACATTGGGGGTTAGGGCTTCACCATAGGTGTGGGGGGACACAAAAATTCCATCCAAACATCTCTCATTGAGGCTGAGACTGGAATCAAATTCTCTTTGGCCTGGTGCGGCCTAGGATCGTTTGTGGTTTGTGTTAGCAGCAAGAAGTGAGGCCAATGCTATATGCTTAATGCTCTGGCAGATCAGATACTCACATGATAGAGACGTTTTAGTCAACAATTGTCTATCAAATCACCCCAGAACTTAGTAGCCTAAAAAGTGAATAATCAGGGGTGTCTGGGTGGCTCAGTGGGTTAAAGCCTCTGCCTTCGGCTCAGGTTGTGATCCCGGGGTCCTGGGATCGAGGCTGCTTCCCTTCCTCTCTCTCTGCCTGCCTCTCTGCCTACTTGTGATCTCTCTCTCTCTGTCAAATAAACAAATAAAATCTTTAAAAAAAAAGTGAATAATCATTTTCATCTTTCACAGCTTCTACTGTACAGAATTTGGGAAGGGCTAGACTGTTGGTCCTGTGGGCTGCCATCATCTGAAGGCTGGACAGGAACTAGCCGAGGGTCCGAGGAATAAGCTCTTCATGTGTTGAATCCCTAACCGCCAGTGTGATATTTGGAGGTTTGAGGAGAATTAGTGTTAGCTTGGGCCATAAGGGTGGGGCCATCACAATGGTTAGGGGTCTTACGGGAAGATGAAGGCAGAGAGAGAGAGAGAGAAAGACGGTCATCTGCAAGCCAGTAAGAGTTTGGCCAGAATCTGAATTGGCTGGTACCCTGATCCTGGACTTTCTGGCCTTCATAACTATGACAAATCAATTTCAGTTCCTCTTTAAGCCACCCAGTCTGTCGTCTTCCTCTATTGCAGGCCCGAGCTAAGACACCAGATGATTTCTTTCTTGTTCATGGAAGAATGAGATAGCCTGAGTCATAGGACACTTTGGGTTGCCAGGCTCAGGACCTTTGGGAAGATGAAGCTCTGTTCTCCAGTGAGGGGATGGTAATTATTTCTCTTTATGTTTGGGAGGCTGAATGAGGACGCTGCTGGACCTTGCAAGAAGACTAGGAAAGAGAAAATACTGGGATTCTGAATCCTTTATTGAGGGGTGTGCAAGCCCTGTGGCCAAGGTAAAGGACAGCTGTGAAAGGATCTTCTTCCAGTTTCTAGAGCACTAGCGACATACGGACCCAAGCAGTAATGACTGGCTCCTTCAAGCAGCCTGCCACTCTCATCAGATCTCAGTATAGAAATGCCACCCATTACCCCCCTGACTTCCCTGGGATGGAAGTTTGTCACTTTCTTCTCCTCCAAGGGCCATCTCACTGCTCCACTGAAGTCTCCTGTTCACTCCCTAGTGGAGCCAGGAGCATCCCAGGCTGTGTTCTCCAGGAAGCCGACACTGCATGCATAATGTCTATGAAGAGTGCTCCTAGAGTTGCCACCCATGGGAAGGAAGGGAAGGAAGCAGGCTTGGGGAGAGGGGAGACGTTGCACTGTGATGCAACCTTCAAGAAGATTTCAGCTGACCCCTGGGGGGGCTTTGCAACTGGAGTGGTCCTTCACGCATGTTCCAGACTGGGGAGAAGGGATCAGGCATTTAACTGCCTGTGACCTCTAGTCATTGCATGGACACTGCCCTGGAGAGAGTGTGTGACCTTGTAAAAGATGTTTCTCTTAGGCAAGGCAAGTCTAACAGGGTCTGAGAGTTGAGGGCTGTCCACTGACAGGGGGTCCAGTAGCTGGCGGGATCAGCCCTTTGGGCCTGAAGTTATTTCCAGCAGGTATGTCAAAGCGTGTCCACAAGAGATTGGCTGGGACGTGCTAGTATACCCTGAGGACTGGGGTTGGATCCATACTTCCCTTAAATTACAATGTGAAAGAATGAGATCCAAGTGAGGTGAGGAAAGGGAGCCTAGAAAAGGAAACCCCTGATTTTTGCAAGTCAAGGATATCTCTCCAGATGTGGCATTTTTTCTGTCACAGACCCACTGGTCGGCTTCCACACTGTCAGGACAGTCATTCCTGAAATTGCTCTCTTGTGTATGAAGCTTCTACTTTTAAAAAGAAAACTATTCAAATAAAGAAAATGGGAGCATGCAAAGCTACCATTCCTTTAGATTTAGACCTCACAGCCAATTCCTAAAGGAATTGAATTTTTCCTTTATTCCTGGTGAGAGAGGATGAGATTTCTGGGGGTCCTGGTTGTCTCCCTCAGCTCAGGAGCTGACGTGTCTTCCAGCCTGTGAGTCGGCCCTTCAAGTGATCTGCAAATGTAAGTTCTTTAGCTGGGGCAAAAGCCCAGGTGACAAGATATCATAGGGCTTTCCTTAATTGATTCTGACTTTGGAATTAGTGAGTGTGTAAGGGAAGTTTTGTTCTAGGAAATTGCATGCTGTGTGTGCGTGTGTATGCACGTGTGTGTGTGTGTGTGTGTGTGTGTGTGTGTGCATGCATCAGGGCTCAGAGGAACAGCTCCAGGTCTGACTGAATTAACTGATTGGTCCTCTTGCCTCCTGCGTGTGCTGGGCTTGTGAGTGTCCTACATTTTGAACGCAGCTATGATGTCAATCGCTACACTCCCAACTCTGTTCTCAGACTCGCTTTCCTCTTGGGACAATCCCGTGTTAATATTCTAAAATACAAAAGCATTTAGAAGAAAGGTCAGAAAAGGAAAAGAAGGTTAAATGAGAAGACAGAGATCCAGGATTTTCACTTCCTTTCCTGAGCTATGAGACCACCATTCTTTTGTTTGCCAAATGATAAGAGATCTATTTCCTAATCAGAGTATTGTGTGCGCCATTCAGAAATGTGTTACTGCTCCCTTCACAGCTCCAAAAGGGAGCTGACAGGCATCAGAAGAGAAGAATTGTAGTGAACATAGGAATAATCGGAATGAGAAAAATCAATGTGGAGATGTAATTGAAAGTAAGAACTGGTGGTCAGGGTAATTGAATGGTAATATTGCGAGCAGAAACCAAGTAGGATCAGGTAACTGCGAGATTAGGCAATTCAGAGATGTGCATCTCTCTCCTTTCGGGGATAATGCAGGCCTCTGAGATGGTGGACAGAGATGTTATCAGACGTGTTCATTCAAAGAGGAGTTCTTCTCTAGCTTTTTTCTGAGTCTCTTTTTGTAATTTCCTTACAAAGAATGCCTTGAGACCTGGAATGAGTCCAAGGCTGTGACTTTGCAACTGGACTCGGGCATGTTCGATCCTGTCCTTGTGACTATCTTCGCAACAGAATTCAATTGCTCCCTGTCAGCCCACTCTATCAAGGCATACCTGACCAAAACGATGACCAGAAATACTTAAGCAGCCACACAAAACTCATTCTGTCTGACCAGTTTCAGTTCCTGGAAGAAAACTGCAGTTAAAAGTATTATTTATTTTCTTTTACCCAAGGAGAGATATAATGAATAAGATTTTATAGTGTTTTTATTGGGAAAGTGAGTGCTATTCATGGGCATTAAAAAAAAAAAAAACTCCTCTTGATACATACACATTCATCTAGCATTACCTCATGAGGTTGTCCCATGACTTTGCCTATCAATTTCCGTGAAATCAATATTGCATTATGGTTGGAGTCAGATCTGGATTGTGTGACCTTGGGCAAGTCACTTAATCTCTCTGCCACGATCTATGTGAACACACTGAAAATAATTCTGGCCACTTCGAGAAGGGAAGGAAGATTAATGATGGCATGCTTTTTTAGATGACTGTCTCTGTGGCTGTTTCTCCCACTCCTTCATTTTGTGTGTGTGCTTTTTTATGTCTGATTTTCTTTGGAATCCAAATTCAGCCACCCACACGCTGACACAAAGACAAAGCTAGCTCCAAACACAGGATGACAATGCCTCAACTCTGCTGAATTTTGTATCTGTGGACACAGTTATCATTTGTAAGTGTCCTTTGTTTCTCCTTTGTGGGAGGAAGAGGAGGGAGGCAGAGACATTCTTTTGGAAAATAATTGTTGCATATACTATATTGTTCTCTTCCTTCTGGATGAATTTGTGGTTTCTTGCTCTTGGGCATCCTGCTTCCTCAACCCCAGTGTAGCTGGGCCCCACTTTTACCTCCCATTGTTCAACCAGCTCATGTAATTGATGACCCAGTTTGCTCTTCCAGCTCCAGCCTCAGTAGTCCCTCCGGGATACATCTCGAGTGTTTGCCCCACACCATCACAAGCTGTGACTGCAGGGGATCAACTGACATTTATTGACCCATTGATGCAAACCTTGGGACCTCACCAACTCTTCCAGTTGCTGTCTTTTTCTTTTTTTAAGATTTTATTTATTTATTTGACAGAGAGAGACACAGCAAGAGAGGGAACAGAAGCAGGGGGAGGAGGAGAGGGAGAAGCAGGCTTCTCGCCGATCCGGGAGCCCGATGCAGAACTCGATCCCGGGACCCTGAGATCATGACCTGAGCCAAAGGCAGACGCTTAACAGTTGAGCCACCCAGGCACCCTTCCAGTTGCTACCTTGACTCTCCTATTCTTTTGCTTTCAGATTTAGTGAAAGGGCATTGTATTAGCTCATAAATTCCATTCCTAACCCCTGGCTACCCAGTTACTACTTCATCGCTCTGTTATTAAAATTGCTCTTTCTTCATCTCCATTCTGGGACCAATGTGTCATAGAGACGTCAGCATTGTCAAAAGATGCATCTTATTCCTGTGGACAACTTCATTCTATTGGGTCTAAATACACTCATTTGTTGTCTTGGCTTCAACTACCACTTCCATGTGGCTAAATCCTACATCTATGGTTTTACACATCTCAGTCCACAATTTGTTTTAAAATATCCTTTCCTACCATTTGTCTGTCTCACAGCATATATTGCAGGCTTGCAAAGATCCCTTTGTGGGGCAGTTGGAACACCATAGTGAAGATATTGGATTTTATCCTATAGACAGAGTTGATTGAACATACCTAAGATATTTAAAGATATTAAAGACACCATCTGGAGACATGTATTGTTTTCATTCAACAGACAGGAAGATGGGTTGAGGGTGGAAACCTGGGCCTTCCCAAGCAGCCACTCATCTGTTTCTAGCCTTATGCAGGCATTCAAACTCTGCTGCAAATACACCCAGATTTCAATTATTCTGCTTTAGAAACAGCAGAAACAAACACACAAGCTCAAAACAAGGAGGTATACATGACTTCCCCTTCTTCCTTGCCAAACCTGCCCAATGTCATCATGAGTTATTAATTCTTCCACTGTAACAATAAGTCTGTTCTGTCTTTCCTGATTCATTTCTATTTTTTTTTTCTTTCTTATTCCTAGCTCTTACCTTCTTTTTGGACTTAAGAAATAGCCACCTGAACAATTTACTTTATAACATGCTATCAGCTAAAATTCCTATAATACATGTGTAAACAATTCTCCTATTGAGATAATGTTCATAGACTTCCATTGCCCACTATAGGTTTCCAAACTTCCTAGATATCATCCCCAAATATGGCCTGTATATTTTCACCATTTTATTAGCTTATTAGTGACTCAAGATAATACGACTTTTCTCTGGTCTTCTGAATCAGCAAGGTAATTTCCCTCTTTCCATACCATTCTTTTTCTTTCTTTTTTAAGATTTATTTATTTTAGAGAGAGAGAGAAAGCAAGCATGAACAGGAAGGAGAGAGCATCTCAAGCGGACTCTGCTTTACGTGGGTCTCAATCTCATGACCCCAAGATCACGACCTGAGCCAAAACCAGGAGCTGGACACTTAACTGACTGATGACTTAACAAGTGTCCCTCCATACTATTCTTTTTTTTTTAATTTATTTGACAGACAGAGATCATGAGTAGGCAGAGAGGCAGTCAGAGAGAGAGAGGAGGAAGCAGGCTCCCTGCCGAGCAGAGAGCCCGATGCGGGGCTCGATCCCAGGACCCTGGGATCGTGACCTGAGCAGAAGGCAGAGGCTTTAACCCACTGAGCCACCCAGGCGCCCCCCTCCATACCATTCTAAGCAAGCATTACTACAGTGGCCTTTCCAGGCTCAGTCCATATCTACAATAATCTATTTACAGAAACTACATCTCTCAATATTTGGTACAACACAATTGGTCTTCTCTAGTATTTCTTGCACTGTTTTGGTTTTTTGATGGGAACTGGAGCATCCTAGTAGCCAAATGAAGATTTTACCTCCTTGGTTGGAGGCACAGCCCTCTGACATACTCACAAAATGGCACCTAAATGCACAGATTTTTTTGATGATTTTCCAGTTGACTCATTTCCTAAGTCTCTGGTCTTGGTGTTCAAAGAAAGGAACACACATGAGTCTCCAAGCATAGGTTGGCCAGGAGCTATTTTTTTCAATCTAGACTCATCCACTTTTGAATTAATGAAAATTCCTTGGAGATTCCAGAAATATTATTCTTAATTTTCAGTACTATTTTAAGTATTTATGTTTCCTGTGTCTTCAAAGGTATTTCATTTGGAAGTTGAGGACCCGGATTATACAAAACTACCTACTTGTTGTTTTAAAATGGGAATCCATTTTTGTTGTGATTTTGAAAGATTGCTGCAAACAGATCATCAAAAGAAAAATATAGACAATTTAAGGGGAGTTAATGAAGACAGAAAATGGTCTGTGTTGTTACACAGAAAAGAAACCTATGCCTCGCTCTGGCCACACAAACTTTGTTTCCTTGACCACATGGGAGTTTCTTCCCTCTTCAGGCTTAGACACAGACTGAGATCTTTGTGTTAACCCCCAGCTTTGATGCCCTCACATATTTCCATCAGTCTCTGTCCTGGATCGTACTTTTTCCTTCATGACTTGGCTTAAATGTCACTTCCTCACAGAGTCATTCACTGACCTTTCAATATGTAATTGATTGGATTTCTCTGTTCTGCTTTTTTTAGTACCTCATAACTTCCATCAGAGAACTAAATTACAATCTGATATTATATGTCCTTTGGTCCTTTGTATAATAATATTTGTTATTCACTTTAACCTGAACTCTAAGTGCACAGAGCCATGAGCTCTAAGATGGCAGAAATAATGCCTGGTTTATCTGAACTATATGTTGAAAGTTTAGCATAATTTCTTGCACATGATAGGAGATAAAAAATAAAAATTTGTTGTTAAATGACTTTTAAGTATATAGAGAGGATTAAGAATGAAAATGCTCATATATTTTATGTAGTTTTATTTGCTTTATAAAAAGCTTTATATGAAGCTATACATACTTTTTATAGCTTATATCCTTTTACAAATGTTAGTTTTGATGTAATGGTCACTCTATGGGGTAGAGGACTTAATGCTCAAGGTCTTTAAGTCCTGAATCAATTTCAACAAACTTTCCTTCCATCACTTCTCTAGAAGGAGCTGCTGCTAACAAAGCAAGACATCAAAAAAACAAAACAAAACAAAAAACAAAAAACAACCCAGAATGCTCAGAGAAATTCTAAAACTGAGGTTAGTGTAACATTGCTTAGAAATAATTTCAGGGGGGCTCCTGGGTGGCTCAGTGGGTTAAAGCCTTTGCCTTCGTTTCGGGTAGTGTTCCCGGGGTCCTGGGATGGAGCCCTGCGTCAGGCTGTCTGCTCAGCGGGGAAACTGCTTCCTCCTCTCTCTCTCTGCCTGCCTCTCTGCCTACTTGTGATCTCTATCTGTCAAATAAATGAATAAAATCTTAAAAAAAAAAAAAAAACTTAAAAAAAAAAAAAGAAAGAATTTCAGGAAAGGTATGGTGAGCACAAATTCCAAAGATTGAGATAGTTATTACTCAACGAACACATCTGAAAATGAACACCTGTCAAATCCCCTGATGATGCCTCAACTCCTGTGAGAATTTAAAGTAAACACATTAGGGATGTTTAATCACTTTATCCTTTCAGATTACAAACTTCCATTGTTGTGTGTAATAGCTTTGATTTTGAAATGGGCAAAATGTTTTTCATTATAACCTATTGAATTCTGTTGGAAATGCTCTAGATTAGTTTCTTATTTAAAGGAATCCTATGGTCAAGGCCTTATAAGTGAGGAGTTTTTTATAACATGAGTAAGTGCCTTTAATTCATCTCATTTGCTGGTAATTATTTGGCTATTGGATTTTCTCAAAGAAGGGCTCCTGTACAGAATGCAGTCTCATCACAAGGCAAATGATCCCCTAAGAAACTTGCTAACTCAGCCCAAATCCCAGGCAATTGTAATTCTATTTTATGCCTTTAGAAGCAGGAAGGAGAAAGGATATAGTCAGGAACCTACTAAGACTTTACTATTTTTTCCTTAAAAAAACAAAAACAAAAAAATTGAAACATCTCTAATCTCGACCACTTCAATCGACATGATTGGTAGAATAATTGTGCTGTGGAAATATGATGCCAGAGTCTAAAAGTCCCCTTGGTAGAGGACATCCCCTTGGTAGAGGATGCCCCCTTTATCCCCTGAACCTGGACCCTGTGGTCTCAGAGGCCTGGGTGGAATTCAGCTCTTCTGTCTTCAAGCTCTTTGTCTGTGTTAGAGGGAAGCCCAATAATCCCATATGTTTATAGTGAGAGAAGAGTGAGATACTACATATAAAGTCCTTGTCATAGTGCCTGGCATATAAAAAGCCCTCAAAAATAGTGGTTACTGAGATAACACGTACCTATAAACACAGATCTAACTCCTGTTATCTTTGCAGATGTTTCTTTGTTTAACAAGTGATTCCCAGTCCTTGAAAAAATGAAACAGTGGGAATAAATAAATGTTTTACAAAGACCATATAATATTTATACAATGAAAATACAGACATCTTAAGCAGAAATGAATGATTGGACATCCGTGCCTATGTCTGTGTGCACATGTGTGTGTGCACATGTGCAAGATTTTCTTATAGGAAAATGAAGACATTCCGGCATGGTGCTTAACTAATAATATTCCATGTAGCCCACGCTGTTTCCCTGTTCTAAGCCTTGCCTACGATGCCTGTGGAGAGAGGCACTCTTTGTCTTTCACTGTTTTCCATCTGGTTCTAATTGAGGGGAAAGAAGAACAAAAACAAAAATACCGTTTGTAGTTAGTTAGACTTCACCTTGTAATTTTTTTGGAAGAAATTAGTTGACTATGTACTTTTTCCATAGCAAAGGATGCGTTCTTCTACCTATCTCTTTCATGTGGCCATTCCAAAGTCCCTGATCTGATAATATGCTAATCATAAAACAGTTTCTGTCAACAACAGAATACAGGTTTTCTTCCCCATCCATTCTGTATCATTTTAAGAGATTCTTAAGGAGTAGGCTATAAATATTTTGTAATTTCTAAGAAAATCACCAAGCTGTTAGTGAAGTAAATATCTGTTTAATTTACAAACATCAGTAGTATAACTGATATTAGTCTGGAGAAAGACAAAGCACACTGAATTATACATGTACATCTAATTTTCTGTGTAAAAAAAGTTTTTGGAAAGGAACATCTGCATCTTCACAGGGTACCCTGGGATTTTAATAAGGGACGAGCACAGTCCACTATAAATCATTATCAATTCTACATTATAATTTAGCAGCAAACATGTTAACATAGGAACATTAAGGTAATAATGGAGCTTTATTGTTTGGGAAAAGAAAAATCACAGTTCTTGACATTACAGCCTTTTTTCTCCCCACCCCGCCCCCAATAAAAGGGCAAAAAATGTCAAGGAAATATTAATTTGTAAAATACCTACTTTTCTAGTGTCGATTGCTACACACCGTTTCTGTTCTGGGAGGACATGTTGCAGAGGGGCTGGACCCTTCTTTCTATACAATGAATGTCTCACACACAGACTTTACATACTCTCTGCAGGTGTCCTGAATGAGGCCAGTAGGTCAGTGACACCAGTGGTCAGATGTCAAGGTAAACAAACCGATCAACACATATTTATCCCAAGATAACACCCTATGTTAGTACTATTGCCAAAAACGAAACAAAAAAAAAAACAAAACAAAAAAACAAACAAACAAAAAACCCAAACCCCCTCCCCCAAATCCTGATTTTTAAGTTTGAAAAATATACAAAAATATCAGGACAATTATAAATTAATATATATTAAAGCATTGAGAAACAGTAAAAGAATGGCCTAAAATGTTAAGTACAATGTCCTTTGATACAATAAATATTTCTCATTGGAACTGAATACTGTATAGGGCTGTTTAGAACTCATAGAAACAAAAATTCATATTATTACTAATTTATTTATCAATAATCTATTGGTTCTTTATCATCTCCTTTATCATTTATATTACAAAAAATTAATACTGGAAAACGGTAGATAAACACTTTTGTGTGCTTCTTCTGTTAACATGCTGAAGTTTAAAAAGAAGATACATGTTACGTTAGCTCTCCCATCCCTCTCATGACTAGAGCCCAGGTCTTCAAGACACTGTTTTGCACCAAATTATCTCTCAACTGTGTTTTCTGTGAATTCTCACGCTCCACTCCTCCGCCTTGCATCCTCAACCACACACAGGTGCCTGGTGTGTCCTTGGGAACCGGGAACCGAAGAGATGGGAACGAGGGCACGGGGTGGGGGTGGAGGGTGGGGGGGGTGGAGGTGGGGGGGAGTGTGGGGGTGGGGGTTAGGGTATGGGTGATGACGTCACGGCAGCACACAGTAGCTTGGCTCTCCCTCGTCTCTGTGCTTCTGCTTGTCTTCAGCATGTTGCAAAGATGAATTTGAGTCGCAGCGCTTCCCCTCTGTGTGCCGATGCCTCCGGGTATCTCTTCCTACTTCTCTCGCATCTGGGAAGCGTTAGTATGAAGCATTTTTTTTTTCCCGAATGCAGAAAAAGAAGTCTTTATTCTCATAATAAAAATAAGTCTGTTTTGTATTTTACAATATATTTCAAATATTTCCACTATGAAGCAATAATGAGTCCACTGTGGTCGAGAAGTAGACAACACTCCCGAAGACACAAGCCACCAGGGACGCGTTTAGGAGGCACACCTGGAACAGCCACACTTCACCACCTTCTCGACCTCGTCCACAAACGAAGACCCATCAGTGCATTCGAAAGAGTATTTCCGTCGCTTGCTCCTCAGAGGTCCACAGCACTGCCCTCCCGCACACCCACCTCTGCATTCCAACCTGGACACCTTCTTGGTCGTCTGGCAAGCGGCATAGCCCTGCTGCTTTTGGTAATAATCTCGTATCCGCTCCCCTCGGCAAGAGATTTCTAGAAAAGAACAGAAGCACAAGCATTTTCGGGGCATTCCCTATGAGTCCTGCAAAGGGACCGTGGATCCACAACTCAGTCCAAGAGGTGCTGCCTTTGTCTGCCATGGGTAACCGCGATTGTCACGGTCCCACTTATAGTCCATATAATGGGCTGGTGGTACAGCTTGCTGTTCCTTGAAAGATACTTTTTTTTTTTTTTGCCTTTATTTTCTGCAAAGTGGATGCTATATATGTGGACTATAAATACTATGCTATTGGACTGACAAGAAAATTGGATTCCTAAGTCTTTTCCTTTATTGCAAAAATACACATCTTCTGTTTTTACACTACTAACAGCTGGTTTTGTTTACCACAGGGAGCCGTTTCAGAGAGTATGCAATTTAATTTATTAGACCTGGGGTTTACTATCATTCAATCTGTTACTTAATACAAGTAACATTCCACTAACTTCATAAATTACCCTAGTATGAACTGGTTCAAAAAGAGACATCTGCTAAATGCTTCCATGGGCACGTTCCTCTTGTCTCGTCCCTCCGATACACGCAACAAAATGCCTGCCAGCTGGAGGCGAGGTGCATTCTGGTCACGCAGAGGAGAAAGGTGGGCCAGCAAGTCAGCACGTTTCCATCCCTCTCACCTGCACGCTGTGCTGTGATAAATCAGTTGATTCTAAGGTCAAAGGTGACATTGTCCTAAACCTAGAGCAGAATTATGAGCTGCCTCTTCTCTGTGTCAGATATGAAATAATACAAATGGATGAGGACGGCAGGTAAAGGTAAGAAGGGAAGAAAGTTAACGTGCTGCACCAGAAAGTAAAAAGGAGTATTTTTCACGGTCCGCCAAGCAGCGAGAAGACGGCTGAAGGCCATGTGAGCTCCTGCCGTGGAGGTTGAGGACACTTCACATCTGGTGCCTTCATATCGCTGGGGAATCAATCAACAGCAGCAGCTACAGGCAATGCAGAGACTGGAGTTCCTCACATTACTCCTGTGTGTGTGTGTGTGTGTGTGTGTGTGCATGTGTGCGTGTCTCCCTTTTTCTCTCTTTTCAAAGACGGCAGGGAGCTCTTGCTTCAAGGGGTGGTGCCCAGGTGGGTCGGCTTACCTCGATCGCAGCTGTCCCCAGTGTATCCACTGCTGCATTCACAGTAGGGCTGCCCCAGTCCTGAGAGCCTGCATTTCCCATGCTTGCACTTGATCGCCTGGCAGGGGTTAAACAGATCCTCCTCTTCATCACAGAGGACACCTCCATGGCCCTCCAGACACTTACAGCTGTAGGAGAACGCATTGATGGGCAAGCAGGTGCCATGCACACATCTACAGCGTAGGAGGAAGGCAAGAACGGACATGAATTAGGTAGAGGGGATAAGAAAGCAGGAAGGGTGATGGAAAGAATAGGAAGGAGACGGGCCAATGGGGTGACTTCCGTCTCTCTTCCCCCCTTCCCCTTGTCTCCTACCTTTCCTCCTCTGTGCCTCCTTCCCTCCCTTCCCGGGTTTTGCTTTGAGGGCTGGGGTATTTGTGTGTAACCCCCAAGCAGCTCGAACTTACTTATTTCCAAGACAGGGGTCATTGGTCCTCTGGTCACACAGGGGCCCCGTCCAGCCTTCCTCGCACTCACAGGTGAAGCCTGACTGGCTGCTGGGCCGGCATGTGCCGTGGGCGCACACCTTCTTGTGGCATGGCTCACAGCCGGGCAGGATGCCGGTCTGCATGGGCACCTGGCGGAAGTCCTGCAGCTCGCTGTTGATGTAAAGGTTGCGGAGGCAGCCGTGGAAGCTGGTGCCGTTCTGCCCGGGCGCCTGGCGCAGGGCCGCAGCCACGTTGTTCTTGCCGGGCATGCCTGCGGAGGGATACCGGGTCAGTGGGGGAGGGCTTTTCGGGGGGGGATCCTCAGCAATCTGCCCCCACCCCCAGCCCCCTCGACCTTTGGAGCTCTTCCAGCAAGGTGGCAGTCAGGGTGAGGGTCCTTGAGGACAACCATAGATCATCAGCATCCAGGCCTGTGGTGCTCCACCGGCTGCACCTTAGAATCACCTGAGATCTTTGGAGAACAACTGATGCTTGGAACCTCCGCCCAGACCTACCTCGTCAGGCTATCTGGGCAGCATGGGGCGAGGGGGCAGGGAGAAGAGTTGGGTGTTTCTTCGTTTTGACTTGATTTTTGGGAGATGCTCCAGGCAATTCTAATGCACAACTAATATAAAGAACTAAGTTCATTGGCAGCCTGTCTTTTAATTTTTAACATTTGTTTCAAATAAAACCTTACATGGAGGCATCCATATAAAACCTCAAAGCAGACCTATTGTAGCCAAAGGCAAGATCAAGAATCGGGGAGAAATCTGGACTCCCCATTCTTTCCACCCACCTCTTCAACCCGGACACACGCCCAGGAAGCCCAGAGCTCCAGGAAGCACAGTGACAGGTGGGGTGACATGCTCAGTGTCACCCCGTAAGACCGTGTTGTAGATCAGCTGATGAGTGAACCTCACAATCTCTGGATCACAGTTCCAACCATCCAGCCTTAGGGGCTGAGAGCTGGGCTCACAGTGACCTTTCACCCCAGCCTTGCCAAATTCTAAGCTGGCAACCAACCCGGCTCACCGCTGCCAACATCCTGAGCCCGGTGGTGCTGGTCCGTGTCTGGGAAACACCCCTGCTTCCTATCACATCAGCACTTCATCTGCATTGTTTTTATTTTCTTGCTAATTGAGAGCTAAGGCTTCATAAGCCAAGAAATCAGAAATACAAAAGAAATTCCTCCAAAAACAGAATTTGCAGGCTTTGCATATATATGTTCCACTGGTGACAGTCATCTGGTAACCTTCATTTGGCAAAACTAAGGAATCTTTCCACGGCCTAAGCCAGACCCTGAAATAGTTCCTGGATGGGATCCTACCTGAGGCAGCTGTCCAGATTGCAGTGGGGTAAGGGGAGGGAGCCAGAGGCCTTCAGGGTGGCTGATGATCCCCCTGGCACTTACACCCTCGCTCTGCCTGGGCTCTGAGCTACTGGCTGGAGGGTACAGGCTGGGGAAGACTTCCCTCTTCACTCTCCAGAGGGCTGATTGGTTTCTAAAGACCTGGACCCTCAGCAATGGCTGGGACCTGCCTTGTAGGAGCATCACTTTCTCTATGCAAAGAAGTCCTGTTTGGGTTCTAGCCAATGTCACCAACATCACCAATGTCGGACAGATAGATGTACAAAACCACCAGGCAGTCTCAAGGTCAAAGTCTTTATTGTTGGTCTGTGTACGCATGAGCCAGTTATTTCCAACCATTGTGGCGCCGAGTCTTCTCATCTGTGACATGAGGGGACGGACAGGAACTGTTGTTTCTGAGTCTGTCACACATAAGGTCCACCAAAGGTCCATGTTTAGAAGGCGGCTCTCCAGGCCCCATTCTCTTCCCACCTCGACATTCTAACTGGTAGGAAGAAGTGGGGTGCAGGACTCTAAATGTTAACACGCAGCTAGGTTGATTTTGATGCAAGTGCTCCCTTGTCATACGTAGACAAGTACTGAATTATGGGTCTTGGCTTTGAACTTCCATGACCTCAGACTTTTAGTCTATGTCCGTTTGGCATTGGGAACGGAGTTGCTTTCTGGAGTGGGCTCAAAAAACCTGAAATGTACCATTTCCAGGAAAGCCCGAGTGAAAGAAAATTCCTTGTTCTGGGATAAGTTCTAATTTAATCAAATCCATTTATCGAAAATGTGTGGACTTGAAGTCCACACAGGGATGGTCTTTTTTTTTTTTCCAGACATGCCTGATTTCAGACTTGGAGAAAAAGATGAGCTTAGTTACCTCCCTCTCCTTTGCTAAGTCAGGTTCTCTGCCTTTGCCACATCCATATCAGGGTTGGGGTCTTTTGATTACATTGTATTTTTTTTTTTATTTGAATTACCCTTGAGACTGCACTCTGATTTGGATGGAAATGGGCCCACTATGTTCTCTAGCAGTGAGATTTCCTTCAGGAAGTGGCTTCCTTCAGGCCTGGATGGACAGAGGTACTATCTGGATTCTTCCAGACCCTTTATCCTTAGAAAGACTAGCATTTTTCAATTTGGAATGTAAAACTTTTTTTTTTTTTAACCTTTCTTGAGAAATGTTCTGACCTAAGCACTCCCCATTTCATAGGGTCCCCTCACCCCCCTCACTGCATCAGAAAGGGGTTTTAAAAGGTTCAGTGAAATGGTTTCTGATGAAAGCACAATAAATCAAGTGAAGGACAAGTCCAGAAATAAACAAAAAGCCACAAAACCTAGATCACTTCCCTTTCTGCTCTATGTTAAAAAGTGAGTGGCAGTGGAAATAGATGGTTCTGGGTCAGAGGGACAAGACCCGGACTCAAATGAGGTCTCTATTACTTCATGGCTCTGTGAACTTGCACACGTCTTGTGAAGTCCTTGCATTTTGTAAAGTTCCTTATGGATCATGAAACCAGAAATACCTACTACCTAAGGTCTCTAAGGATTAAGACTGCAAAGAAGCATTGTGTTGGACACATTGCAGGTGCTCAGTGAGTATAATTTCTTTTCTCTCAAACCACAGTTATATCTATCTGTGACTTACTTTACCCATCCCAGTGTAATGGTTGTTAACAGTAGTGCAGGCAAGAAATGGAGGCTTCTGTTTTTTAGTGTATCTCATAGTTGTGATTCCCATGAAGCAATGAGATCAGTCAACTTGCTGGGCAGACTTGGTATGCAATATTTTTATTCCAGTGCACTATGTATGTATGGTTCCTTGAAGACGTGTCAGCTTTTCCTACTCCCCTGGGCAAAGAAGGGATATTTCATTTTCAACGCTGTAACTTTTATACCTATGTTAACTTCGTTCCCAGCACATGGTGGGTACTAAATAAGTTTTTATGGAACTGAACCAAGATTTTTAATGGTTTCTAAAAAATCCAAAATTCTTTCAAAATGTTAAGATCTTCTTTCTTTCTTTTTTTTTTAAGATTTTATTTATTTATTTGACAGATCACATAGTAGGCAGAGAAGCAGGAGGGAGACACACACACACACACACACACACACACACACACACACACACACACGAAGCAGGCTCCCTGCTGAGCAGAGAGCCCGATGCGGGGCTCGATCCCAGGACCCTGAGACCATGACCCGAGCCGAAGGCAGCGGCTTAACCCACTGAGCCACCCAGGCGCCCCAAAATGTTAAGATCTTCTAATGCTGAAAATTACAGACAAATAAACAAACAAACAAAAAAAAAACCAGAAGGGCTCTGGACTTTCAGGAAATTCCAAAAATGCTTTCAAGGAAGTCTTTGAAAGGATAACAAATATGGAGAATCCCAACGTTACTATTTTGCAGGAAATTAATGCAAACGTTGTGAAAATGCTTGTCCTGCTAAGCGAATCAGTTACACTGATCTGCGCAGGAACTTTAGTTCACTTCTCTGTAAAATGAGTTAATTTTATCAGTCAGTCACCTCCATCCAATGTGATTTAATTCAATGTAACTCAATTCAACATCACATACTTTCTTGCTCCTTGGCCTGAAAACTGAAATTCTGTATCTCCAGTTTATATTTCCCCTCCCTACCCCAACAGAGGAAAGCTCTCTCCTGTGTGGGTTCTCTCCTCTGGGCTCCTTCAGAACTTTGTCCATACTTCTGTTCTTCACCTGTTCCTCATCTGCCTTCTGGCTGGTTACAAATGGTCCAGAATCTTCACTCTTACCATCCCAAACCCTAGTCCACCTTCCCAACCCTCTGTCTTGTTCATTCACCTTAAGGTCTTAGCAAACCAGAAGTACTTCCTGTTACCCCACTACAAGTTGCACATTTAATTCATTTGTTCGTTCATTCATTCATCATTTGATTTTGTTGATAATTATCCAACCATCTACGAGTTGGCAACCGATAGTACAGACAATCTGGAATGGTTAGATTTGACAGAACCTTTTTTTTTTTTTTTTCCTTTCTAGCATGACACAATAAAAGCAGCAAGCTGGGCCCACGTGTTCTTGCTCTCACACATGCACTCCTCTGACTCTCTCTCTTTTTCCCTAAGATCCTGCTATGTGGCCACAGGTATGCTGTGTAATTTTTAGGTCTTGTAAGTAATAAACTTCTAATATTTTTATTATTTTATTATTCTAATAATAATATTATTCTAATTCTAATAATAAACTTCTTCTATTTTTTTCTTCAAAATTTCCTGATGCTTGTTGCTGATGGGCACTTTGCAATCATCAATAAGAACCACAAGAACCCGTCCAGCCATGACATTGGTTATTGACAGGCTGAGACAGACATAAACAGGTCACTTAATACACATCCAGGGCTCTTTCTTGTCTATCCTTGTTGTCCATCTTTCAATGACTGATCACTGAGTTGATGGCCATGACACCAGGGATCAACAATTTCAGCATTGGTCTATGATGAGAATCATAGGGTTTTGGGAACTTACTGGATTTGGAACAAAGCTTACCTCCTACATAGAGGGGAGAGTCAAAATTCAGAGTGGACTGCTTTGATAAGTTGGTGATGATTTTGGGACTCCCTCCATCCACGGAGAGGGAGAGACTCTGATCCAGGGCAAGTAGCTCCACAATGTGAAAGTTTCCATCATTGATGGTCTCCACGCTACAAAGAAAAAGTAACTTAGCTGATGCTTCAATTTTCTTTTTATTAACCCAAAGAAGTTAAAATATAAATTCCAATAAGCACTTCTTAGGAAAAGATATGCCTACCTAACTTTAATAAAAATCAAGACCAATAACTGATTTAAAAATAGAAGATATTTCAGGGAATACAATCAATTTCCACTTCTTAGGAATGCATACAAATTAAGTAAGTTTTTTCAAAGGGGAAGTGGAAATGGGTACATTTAATCACTACCCAATCATATTCTTCCAAGACCAGGTCTAATAGTCATTCTAAAACTTGAGAGGGCATATAGAGATTCATAAAAATGGATAAAAACAAAAAGATTAAGGAACTGAGGTAAATGAAAAATGAGGATTGAAAATAAGATGAAATTGGGTGCAATTAGCAGGAAGGTGCTATATAGTTTTGAAGTGTGGTTGGAAACCTAACAGGAGTGTTAACAGCAGGCAAAGATGAGCATAGGGCCAATGCAAAAAACAGGATCCATATACTGCAATGTCAGGAATATACTTACCTCTCACCATGGAGGCAAAAATATGGTAATAATGGAAGTTGGGGTCAAGAGCTAATATATTGGGATGTTGACTAGGAAGAATGAAACAAAGGCTCAAACTTGGAAATATGGAAGCACATGACAGAGAAACTGTGAATACCTAGTGTTCCCTACATAAAATGATGACTTAAATTTCTGGGTGCTGATACTTAGATTTGCAAATAGGAGAAGCCTGGAAAATAACAGAAAAGTGTACTAACACTTCTGTATGGTTCTCAGCACAGGTGTCTAATAATATTCCTTTGTTTGCCAACGTAAATTAAAAAGGTTTTTGTGATTAGACCACAGTATAAAGCATTCTTCAGAACTGTGAAAACATCTGAAGTTCTTCCAGTCTTAAGTGGTTGTAAGAGTCCACATGTCCAAAGATCTTTGATAACCTATCTCAGATATCTTTTTTAAATGATAAGTATGAGATATGCCAATCAATATTTTCACCTTGTACAAATGTAATTATCCCAACACGTGATACCAGTAAAACCAACAGAGGAAACAATATACATGAAAATAATTTACTAAATAAAGTTGTATACCTACTATTCATGGTCTTAAATATGGTTGTCTTCTAAGGGAAGATACTGGATGGGATTATCAACGAATGGCCAAGATACAGATTTTGGAGTCAGATAAACCTGGATTTGAATCCTGGTCTTGTACTTATGAAATGTTTGACCTTAGACCATTTAGGAAATGTTTGACCAAACTAAGTTGTTTACAGACTTCGGTCTTCTCTTCAGTTAATGCTAATAAATACTTCTTCCTCTGATGATTAATTTGAGGTCCGCATGAAATGATTTTTTAAAAAGTGCAGGGTGAAACATCCAGATATAGAAAGTCCAAAGTTAAGTGTGAGATGTCAGTATCACCATTACTACCACCCACTGTCATCATATAAATAATCTAATATTATTTCAGTATCTTTGGGAAGATATTAGTTAGCTTTATTTTTGGTACAAATTATAAAATAAGCTAAAGACTGGGAGAAATAAAATAACTTCTTTGGGAGCTTGTCTTGTTCAAGTTACTAAAGTTTTAAGTAAAATATTAAAATGAAGATATGTCTAGAGTGGTGACCAGTTGCTTTTTCCTTCGTGAACATAAACAGCATGTCAGTGGTTTTACAGGACTGCTCCATGAACACGGACCTTGACTAAATCGTAAATATTAATAATGGGACCTCTTTTTTTCCTTTACATTTGCAAGAAAAGGCCATTTGTGCTGGAAAGTGGGTTCTTGGTCACACATCGGTCTTAGGCAATCGATCCTGGTATGTCATTACTAACGACAGTGGTTTGATGCAGTACAACTGAGCAAGCTACATTAAAACAGGAAGCATGTATTCTTTCTGTATTCCTTAATGTATCCTTAACGTATCATTATCCAATGATAAGTAGTAGATGCTCAATATACATGTTAAGTAAATGAAATATAAGGGAAATTTGTTAAGAATAACATATAGGTTTTTTTTTAAGATTTTTATTAATTTATTAGAAAGAGAGAGGAAAAAGAGAGGGGAGAGAGAGAGAGCACCAGTGTGGGTGGGGGGAGGGAAGGTCAGAGAAAGAGGGGGAGAAGCAGACTCCCCACTGAGCAGGGAAGCCAGAGGCAGGGCTCCATCTCAGGACCTCAAGATCATGACCTGAGCCCAAGGCAGATGCTTCACCGACTGAGCCACCCAGGCACCCCAAGAATAACATGTAGCTTTTTTTTTTTTTCGTAATATTTGGGGTGCCTGGGTGGCTCAGTTGGTGAAGCATTTGCCTTGGGCTCGGGTCATGATCCCAGCGTCCTGGGATCAAGTCCCGCATCGGGCTCTCTGCTCGGTGAGGACCATGCTTCCCTTCCTCACTCTCTGCCTGCTTCTCTGCCTACTTGTGATCTCTGTCTGTCAAATAAATAAATAGAATCTTAAAAAAAAAAAAGTAATACTAACTGGTTTACGGTTATAGAGTCAAGAGGCTTCAAGCATACTTAGGGAAGGACATCTAAAATATGCAATTTTATTTAAAAATTTGCATTTTTTCAGTAGCCATATCCTAAAGGAACTGCTAGGAGGTAAATCTTGTTCAGCCTGTCCTAGGTCTCATTAGATCTGTGACATTGGATTAATGTGACATTGGATTAGTGTGACCTCAGGTCATTTCATTTCCTCATCAGGGAAATGAAAATACTAAGACCAAAGAATCACAAAGCACATACTATAGGCCAGGTAGTATTCTAAGAACTTCATGTGTCTTAACTCATTAAGAATCATAATGGTACTTATGGTACTCAACATGGAACAGCCAGTGGCTAATGAGATTTGAAGCTGGGATCTCTTCTTCTAGATTACATATTTTTAACTATTATGCATCACTTTTGCAATAAAAAACCTGAAAAGTAGTAAGGTGTGTTCTCACCACTAACAAGCCTTTAATAAGTGATTTTTCTCCCAAATAACCCAAGAATAAAGTTCTATGAAAAATAACCTTATATGATTGTTGCATAAATTGGTATATTTACCAGAAATCAGAGAATTGTAAAAAAAATAATAATTTTATAATAAGAGTTTGAAGGTTATGAGAATGCATATAAGGTATATAGACTTCAAAGGTAGATTTGGATCCTATTTTCCAAATTATAAATTTAGACTGATTAAATGTTTTTCCTTCTCAAAGTTTTATTTTTTTTTATTTTTTAAGAATTTATTTTTTTATTTGACAGAGAGAGAGAGATCACTAGTAGGCAGAGCAGTAGGCAGAGAGAGGGGGAAGCAGGCTCCCCACTGAGCAGAAAGCCGATGCCAGACTTGATCCGAGGAGCCTAAGATCAGAGGCAGAGGCAGAGGCTTAACTCACTGAGTCACCCAGGTGCCTCCCTTCCCAAAGTTTTAAACGTCTAAGCTGATCATTCCTGAACTTGACCAGAGTTATCACTAAGTTTGATTCCATTTATATTTCCCTGCAATTAAATGAGGACTCACCATGGTCTTCCGACAGATAAGTATTGCAACAATTAATTTAGATTCCTTGCTTTTTAAGATGACAGTGTGTGTAATGGCCTGAGGACAGTATTTCAGAACTAAGAATATCCAAAATCGGTGTTTCATGCTGCCTTCTAAAACATGAGATTAACCGGGGATGTCCAGAAATCCTTTGGCTACATAGCCTTTAAAATAAAAGCAGCGGCTGACATACCAGTTGTTACATGATACAACTGAGCCATCATCGATTTTGCAGTCTATCATGGTCATTCCTACCTATCCACTCACAATGCATAACATCCTTTCGACTTCTGAGAAATATTGATAAACCTTCTTTCACTACTCCCCCAGGGAACTATGTATCGGATGACTCATGAGAGTTGCAAGTGAACCACTTAACACTGAGCCTTTCCCCTGGGAATGTACATTGAATTTATTACCACTATTATGTATTTAGTTTTACTACACTTACCTATTAGCAGAGATTTGGGTTTCTTGCATTTCTAAGTGGGTGTATGAAAACAAAGCAGTTACTCAACTAGGTCTTGTGGTTGGTTACAGAAAAAGGTTAAAAACTCAGGGCTTAGAAGAAGAGGGGCTCTAACTTGCTTCTGATTTTCTTTCTTTCTGCAGGACACATCAACAGTGGCATTTTCATCATTCTGTCTCAGGCATAAATCTTAAGGTAATTCAGCAGTCCAATAAAGATCAACAGTTCACTTTGGCTTATGTGAGCTCTAGCTTTTCACCTTAAAAATTCAAAGTATCTGTTGGCATATTCTGTGCAATGGAATAGGAGTCAGACACCAGACAAATTCAACTGGTCCTCTCATTTTGATTACCTCTCGGATGGGGATACTTCACCATGAAGTGCGGATGGTAATACAGTATTTCCCTGCCTACCTATTCAAATCAAAAGGAATGGAGGTCAAAGGGGATTAAAGGTATTAATTGCACGTGCATAAAGTTTTCAAAAGGATGTTTTACAACATGATTGATGGGTCAAGTCAAGTTGCCTTTTAATAAATGCTTTTGAGGCAAATTACCTCATTTAAATAAAAATGCACTACATAAAAAGGGACTTGTAGATTTGAACATACAGTAAGAGTCCCATGGAAGGCAATAACATTTGCATTTATTCTTCATTATCTGGATTTCTAGCATCAAGAATAGCCATAAAGCAGCAGCATCACCAATTACTGTGAGCCAACTCTGTGCCTAGCATGATCACAGGGGCTCTATGTTTGTTACTTCCAATTCTTCCAGCCACCTGTGAAAAATAGGTATGATTCCAACAGCTTAGGGGAAGAAATGGAAGTGGTGAAGAGATTAAGTAACTTGTTCAAAGTTCCACAGCTGGTAAACAGTGCTGTCTTCCCACAGAGTATCAAGAATGGCTGAGTGTGCGTGTTGGATGTGAGACCAAGGAGATTCTATTGTCCGTCTCTCCAATGAGACTCAATTCTCTTTCCCATCCCTCTTCTTCTTTTTAATGTAAACCTGTAAATCACATAACTCAGAGGCTGTATAGCCAACCCAAACTAACAACTGGCAGGGAAAAGTTCCCTGATGTTGTACTGTTCCCCAGGTACTGAACCTGTTCAATGCATGGTACAGTCCTGCCCCTTTGTAAGACAGTTCGTCTCACTTCCACACTTAAAAACATTAATTAATTTCTAAAAATCAAAGCCTAGTTGACATAATGTTACTTTAGTGTCAGGTGTACAAAATGGCATAAATTCCAAGAAGGGGGATTTCGTAGGTCAGGGAGTAAATATATTTGTAGCCTGGATAGTTATTTTCAATGTCCCTCTATAGACATTGTAAACAATCTGTACTTCTAGTGTTATGGTATAAGGATAGAAGATAGGGACTGTGGACCCCAAGAAACAAACTGAGAGTTTTAGAGTGGGGGGGGTGGGGGGATGGGTGAACCTGATGGTGGGCATTAAGGAGGGCACATACTACACGGAGCGCTAGGTGTCATACATAAACAATGAATCTTGGAATACTATACCAAAAACTAATGATGTACTGTATGGTAACTAACATAACACAATTAAAAAAAAGGGGGGGGGATAGAAGATACACTTTCAAGTCCTCTGCTATACTCCATATAGCAGAGGAAAAATTTCCTGTCTTGCTACAAGGTAGATGAGAATGAAGACAGTATGAGCAGAGGAGTGAGGACAGAGCTGAGTTTGGAATTTCATCCTCAGAGGAACCTCACTGGGTATGTGTTGTATCATTATTTATAGATAGGATTTCTGAGACACAGAAATATTAAGTGTCTGTTCTAAGTTTATCCACTAGTAATCGGCCAAGCCTAGATCAGAACAGATTTCTTAGTCACTATTTTTTTTTTACGTGTCAAATATTAAATCTCCTAGTGTGCTGAAATAATTTGTCCTCTATAGTTTCTATTTCACAGAAGCATTTTTTCTATTCCATAATGGTGTATGAATATATTCATATATATATAATATATACATATTATATACATAATACATTATCAATCAATCATCTCTCTACCTGAATCCTGGGTAATTACTTAAAAATAATGCGATGACTTTTCTTGGTTTTCACGCCATAAACCAAAAAGCAAGAGTTAAATGAAAACTGTTTTTCTTGGACCTCACAACAAGTGTCTCCATTATATGATCTACAAGCCGAGAAGTGGACTTCTGGTTCACAATGAAAAGTGTACCATGTGAAATTATTCTTTTTTGGTAAATGTCCCAGGGTATGCTCTACTGTTTGTTAGGCAAAAATAGTAAAAACATAAACTCAAAGCTCTTTATGGTAAAATTCTCATTATGATATAATCACATGGGTTTCTACAACATATCTAGAAACATCTTAAATATATTTTATGTGAAGACTAACTTTAATAAGCCAATCTCAAGAACCTTTACTATGGCTTCTGAGAGTTTTATGCTTTCTCGTAGCATATGCTAGAACAAAAGAGAAATTTTTTAAAAAATGAAGCACAAAAACAATATTCTGAAACTTTCTGATGGGCTGAAACAAACTGAGGCTACATAATTTAAGGCCTAACAATATCTAAAATGTTGGCATTAATTCATCGCCATTTGGAGATGAAATTCGTATTCCCTTTGGAAACCAGTAATTATGCGTTTGTTTGCATACTCTAAATATTCCCAAGTGGGTTAGCTCACCACCAAAAAGACTCACTGAATTCCATTCCTGGCTACAATTGATATCTACTTTCCTGGAACTGTTATAAAGGCTCAAATAGGATGTGAAGGCTTTTGAAGCTCATCAAAACATACGTCAAAAATATAGAGGCCAGTTTCTCCAACTTTATATCCCAATCAATGCCCTGAAATTTGTTGCCAATCATGGTTGGCTTACAGCTGCATTTGTTCACCACATATGGTATTTAAAAAAAAAAAAAAAAAAAAAGTGAATCAATACTTTGAGGATGGGATACTTTATATTTAAAAAAAAAAATCCAGATTTATGCCTTTCCTTGAAAAATAAGAGTTCTAGTAAAACCGGGGCCCACATTTTCCCATAGCAACACTCAGGGAGAACTGGGTGGATAAAGTTTGGCCCTATTTTCACAAAAGTTTGCTTTTAGTTCACTCCAGACACAAACACTATTATGTTACCAACCTCAAGGCTGTTTATAATAGAAGTTATAATGTAACTTTAAAAAGTTAGATCTTTTCAAGAGTCAAATGATGAGAACATATTTTTCTCTGGTAACTGCCCTGAAAGCTACCTGCCTGAAAAGAAACCGTGTATGACTTTGTGACTTTGTTTTAACTGGTGGCATTTAATTTCTACATGTGGATAAGTAGACTAGGTAACTTGTCTGTAAGACTATAGCGAATCGGTGTTGAGATCCAACAGAGGCCTTGGAAGGTAAACCTTATGCAAAAAGCACATTTCCAGCAAGACTTGTGCCCCATGAATACCAATTCTTTCATAACTACAAAATATCATCAATCTCATTAAATTATTAGAACACTTACAAATTAAATAACATTACCAATCTCTTATTGTATGTGTACATTGGTATCTTCTGTGTAATCTCCCTAAGAGAAAGGGCTTTGTTCTTTAAAGCTTGGATCCGAGCCTGGCACATAGCTGGTGCTCAGTAAATATGCCTTGCATGAAAGGTAATGTTAAATGGCTCACTGTGCTGAGTATCTTGCATTTTCTTCTCTAGAGCTACTCTCCATCTGTCTTCACCCTGCTCTGGGTCCTGGGAGGCTCACGAACAAACTATATTATTGTCATCAGTAGATTCCTTCTTTCCTGGAATCCGATTTGGTCAAAGGGGGAGCCAGGGATAGGGATTGTCGGGCAGAAAAAGAGCGAGGTTGGATATTTAAAACCCTGGTGCTTTCTCTGAGGACTGACTTCATCCTTTCATTGAAGGTCACAGCTGCTGCCAGGCAGTCTGAGCTACCAGTCCAATTCTGAGCATGGATTTCCATAACTGCTGTCCCCACTCACCCCTTCAAGCATAGGGGGGAGTAGCTGTATCCCTCTTTACTGGCCCCCAGTTACTGTGTGCTTTCTCACAACCTTTATAAGAAGTCCCCTTGAGAATCTCTCCTCCATCATCCAATTTGAGCATGACATCTGTTCCTGCCAGGCTCCTAAGTAATGCACTTATCATAACGGCTGCCGTGGCCCAATTATTCCCTCCGCTCGCCATTACAGAATAATAGAGAAGTAACAGCTTTTCACCGAACCACTGTTTTCACCTTTACCAGTAACTGAGAGACCTTCACCTGTAAATGGCAGAAGCCGGGTGCGAGCCGGTGTCGTAGCTGGCACGGACCCGTCCCCGGTACAGTTCGACGGCAATATGGTCCTTGTCACCCTTATACAGGAGGATCCCACTGTCTTCATCTGTGGCAATCTGGTAGGAAGTAACCCTGACATTAGTAGGAGGCACAGTAATCCGCACATACGTCACCAAATAGAAGCAAGACTGCTCAGTGCAGAGTTTTTACTCCAGCTTATTTTTTCCTTATGGCTGTGAGAAGGTAATAGTGCAAGGCACATGGAAGTGATGACTTGGAAAGTCACCTGTTCCTAAATTATTTTGATGCAAATAAATTTGTTAAGAATTAATTAAAACCAGTAACAGACACTTAAGTCAACACCATGGGGCGTACTTAAAACTCTCTCTGCTGGAGGTTTTCATTTACTTGGTCTTTTTGCTCTTATTCTTCACAGGGCACAAATGGGAAAAAATCTCTGGGTTTTTTTCTCTTGCTTTTTGGCCTTTTGGGGCTTTTAAAGAACCAATTTGGTAAAAATTAGGTCTTACGCCTGAACCCCACAAGGTACTTGTAACAGTCCAGGAACGCAAATGCTGGAAGAGAGCGAGGAGGGCTTTTTAAAGAAGGCCTGCTTGACTTCCCGAGTCCTCCTCATGGCTGGAAGGGCTCCTGCCCTCACCGGAGTGTCAGGATAAGCCAAATAAGGAGTGGCATCTTTTGGAAATCAGCTAAAGTCATTTGAATTCAAAATACATTAAAATATTTTCCTTACCAGATAAACACGCAGCCCCACTGTGCCCCATGTGTCCTGAATGCATAAACCCTCATCTTGTCTCACCTGTTCCACGAGGGTCTGACTGACTTGCTCAAAGGGACAAGGTGACGTGGTTAAAAGTCTTACGATAACATTTGAGTTTGTTCGTTTCATGTCACTTCTTTTTGTTTTTTTTTAATTTTTTTTAAAATTTATTTGAGAGAGAAAGAGAATGAGCCAGAGAGAGAACAAAAGCTGGGGGGCAGACAGAAGGAGAAGCAGGATCCCCGCTGAGCAGGAAGCCTGATCTGGGCTCATCCCAGGACCCTGGGATCATGACCTGAGACAAAGGCAGACACTTAACCAACTGAGCCACTAGGCACTCTCATGTTACTTCTTAAAGGTTTTGAGGTAAGGAATTAAAAGGCACTCGCTGAATATTTTATCAAGGTGTGTGATGTCACCCATGCTCTCCTCACCTGCAGCTTTCCTAAGACAAGACCCTGAACTTGGAGTCCTAAAAATAAATAAAATGCCTTCACTAGAGCACAAAACATGTTTTGTTGTTCTCTCTCTCCTTGTTCTCTGTTTCATAATCAAGTAGTGAATAAAAATACCTGGTTCCCATTTAGTTTCAAAAAATACAAATGTTGGAGAGAATGACTAAAGATTTTCACAAAGAGAGCATTTTCTGTCTTTGTGTTATGAGGACTATAACTGTCTCTTTAAGAAAGAGAATCACTCGTGAACTACCATGGATGTTGAAGATTTGAAGTTGAAAGTGGCTTAGGATGAAATCAGCTCTCATTCCCGGGACACGGCTTACCTGTAGGGTGATGTTCGTTTGAGGCCGGACCTTGGCTGAAGGAATTTGAAGATAAGACTCTTTGTTGACAAAATTCACGCTGACCAGCTTTTCACACTTCTCTCCCTGGTAACCCGGCAAACATTGGCAAATGGGCTCGTTTATCCTGATGATGCACTGAGCTCCATTCTGACAATCAAAGTTATCACAGGGGCTGGTTCGAGGGAGGACCATGGGTGGAGAAAATTCACAGAACAAGCCGCTAAAGAAAACAGCAACAATACATTGTTTTCACTTAGTTGCCGAGATGAGTTGAAGCCTTTCTGCAGGGCAGAACTCCAAATACGAAACTCTTTTTCTACGTTTACCTGTAACCTTCAGGGCAAATGCACGTGTAGCCGTTCACTGCATCTGTGCAGTGGGCCCCGTTTTTACACTTGTGATCTTGGCAGTCGTCAAAGTCAATGTCGCAGTGTTCGCCCACGTACCCTGGTGTGCAGTCGCACCTGTTTGAGCAAGCACGTAAACAGTTTCACACCCAACTGAGCCAAAGTAAGGAAAATGGTTGCATTTCACCTAGAAAAAAGTTGGCACTGTCTTTGCAAATATATTGAGTACACCTAAAACCACTGTAGCATTGTGTGTCGACTACACTTCAAGAGAAGGAAGTGACAACGAAAGCAAAAAGTACAAAACTCATATGGAACAGGTTCACAGAGCTCCCAAATTAATGGAGGCCTAGAAAATAGTTATTCCATGATTTCTCAACATGATCTGTCAGAGGGATGGTAAGGACTCCGATGATCGTGAGCCTCCACAATCCCAGTGAGCATGGAACTATACCCTCATTCCTCCTTCCCACCCATCCTTCCTTCTTTCCTTCTCCTTATCATGTTTGACTTTCTACTTCCTTCCTCCCTCTTCCTATCTTCCTTCCCCCCTTCTCCATCTTCCTTCACTTCCTCTCTTTTTCCTCCTCCATCATCTCTCCCCTCCCTCCCTCTGTCCCCACTATTTTTGCTTATAGTGTCCTCTGTTTTCATTGTTCTGATTCCTTTCAACAGTGGAGACCAAAAAAATTGCCATGTTGTAAAATTTACTAAGAATATGAAACATATTTTTAAAATAATTAACATTTTTGTTTTCTCATAGAAAAGAGATAAATTCGAATAAAACAGAATTTTATGAAAAAAAATTGATGTCAACATTGGAAACTCTAATTCGTAATGAATCCAGACAATCATTATGGCAGAGCGGGACTGACCTAATGGAGTAGGACAGGGAAACTGATTAAAAAAAAAAAAAAAAAGAATTCCTGGGCCAATTCCACCAACAACTCTTTGCCTGTTTGTTCACTGTGGTGGCACAAGGTAAGATGGGGTCTCAGCCGCACTGACAGTGAAGAACCGGGGGTCATATACACATGGCATTCTTGGAGCACGTCCTCCTTGCCATGCCCTCTTCTGACCACTGGGCATATATGGATTCACAGAATCCTTCTCCAGAGTCTACTACTTCACTGAACAGGTGAGGGAACTGAAGGACAAACTGGTTAAGGACCTTATCCAAGGGCATTCAACTAGTAAGTGCCACAGCCAGGTAAGAAACCCAAGCAATCTGACCAGAGAGTCCAGATTTCTGACCACTGAAGGATGAAGGACTCAAAAGCTGCCAGAGGAAAAAGCAGTGTGGCAGGTGCAGTGGTTTTCAGAGCATGCTCTGAAGAGCGATAAGGGACCAGAGACGGGAAGGAGGCTTTTGGCAGCTTCCTGCTGCCCTCCTTTCTCCTGCAGCCTCTCCGTTGTGATTCATTAATTTTATGGACTGGGCTTTCATGAGCATTTCTGTTTGGGGTTTAAGAGAGGGCTCACTGAGTTTAGAAAGACAAACAAACCAGAAACCTACAGTTTATTTAGCTTTATAGAATTTGGACTTTGCAGTTACACAGAACTGGGTTTGCATCCCAGCTTCATCTCTACATGTATGCAACCCTGACTAATTTACTTAAACTTCCTAGGTGTTTGTGTCTTCATCACAGTACAAAATAATTTCCATCTCATGGGTTTGTTAAAAGATTACATAAAAACACTAGCTGTAAAAGACTCAGTATAGTGGTTTGATATATAATGCATGATCAATAAATGGTAAGGATTAAAACAATAATTCTATTAAGCCTTCATAACTCTATAAAAGTCTTTGTGGTTTAGTCTTGACTAATTTTCCAGCTTTCTATTTCAAAGCCATGAGAATTTAAATGAATGAGGATAATTAAAAATGCCCAGGTGAATGTGGACATTTCTGAACACCAAGGGTTTTCTCTGAAAAATGTAAAATCAGGATTTAAGAGTTACTGAAGGGTTGATGAATTAAAATAAATGGGGGTACAGAACCTCTAAGGAGAACAGACTTTCAGCTGTGTGTATGAATTAGGAAATACAATGAGATCACTGCAGAAGCATGCTTGCTCTAGAGCCAGTGGTTTTAATACTAAATCATAACAAAGCAAAGTAAACAACACATCTGAAGTTAAATGGATCTTAAGTGGCCATATACATCCTCAAATAGATGGACAAAGTCTGGGGAGAGAGCTTGCATCAATGTTAATGTGAGCAGAACCACTGAAATGCCAGGCATTAAAAGAAAGAAGAAATGCTTTGAAACACTCTGAATTATTTATCTGAGAAAAGAAATCAAAGTAAAAGATAAGAGAACCACACACTCACCACCAGTGGCTAAGAGCTACTTTATATTCTTTTCTCTACAAATACTATTTTTTAAGCCCATTAGTACTTGTTATGACCAACCTTTTTTTTTTTTTTTTTTTTTTGGTCTTTTCTTGCTCCTCAGATCAAATTACAAAACTGAAGAAAAAATTTAATTAAGGATTCCTTAAGGTTTGTATTATCAATAAAACCTATTCCACTCCCTCAACTCTATTATCTGCCAAGGAGTGAGGAAGAAAGCAAAGACTATAAAATATTCGGCGGAGAAGCCCACCAGCTGACTAAGGAAGACGCATGCTTGAAAATACTGCCTATGGCATATCATGGTCTAAAAATATCTCAAAGCAATTTAGGAGATTTATGAGATCTATAATAAAGCAAGAAAAGTAAAACCAGCTCTGTTAGCTTAGTAATAAGAAAATGAAGTCGAAGAAACAGTAGGGTTTGTCCAAACAACATCTGTTAGAAGAGGTTTTCTTTAGTAGTTTTATATAGTTTGGTTTTTTTTTTTTTAAGATTTTTTTATTTCTTTATGTAACAGAGAGAGATCACAAGTAGGCAGAGAGGCAGAGAGAGAGGGGGAAGCAGGCTCCCTGCTGTGCAGAGAGCCCGATGTGGGGCTCGATCCCAGGACCCTGAGATCATGACCTGAGCTGAAGGCAGAGGCTTTAACCCACTGAGCCACCCAGGCGCCCCTATAGTTTGGGTTTTTAAGTCCATTTTCTTTTTGCAACTCCCTCCAGCTCCCTTATATATCACAATGTGCAATTGTTTATAATATGAGAGGAATGGTGTACACCGTGACTTCCCCAGCTTTCTGCTAAACTACATACAGCCATAAAACAAGTTCATGAATTACGGCAGAAAACAATAGGTGCCCAAATCAGCTAGCCCATAAGCCAGGAAGAGGCACTTCTCTGTGTGTAATTTAATTGACGTAAGAGAAGATACTGAATGTAGGAGTAGTCTTTTTGAAGACTAACCCCCTCATTTTTTAATGGTTTCCATTAAGTCCCACAAATTCTTTATCTTAGAATCACAATATGCAAAGTCCTGTGAAACATGCCAGGCAGATAAGCAGTTCTGGAAAACCATTGCTTTCCTGATAAATTTCTTTGAGAAATGATATTTGTTACGTATGTCAATGGCGGCTTTTCTTTCTTTTTCTTTTCTTTTTCTTCTTCTTTTTTTTTTTTTTAAATGGTGGATTTTCATTTTGCTAAATTCAATTGTGGGCAGATCAAAGACATTAGGAGTTAAAATAATTCACGTACAGTGCTTGCATGAACAGGATGCAATGCAGAATCTTGTATAAATGAAGATTTCAATAAGACCTCTGGTTTTTGCATTGGATTGTAAACTAAAATATAACAAAAAGTAGAATCAAAGAATATTCTTTTCTTTTTCAATAAGGTATCAAATGGAATCAGTGGGTACTGAACTGTATTTGTATATCCTTCTTTTTAAAGATTTTACTTATTTATTTAAGAGAGAGATAGCGGGAGGGGGAGGGAGAGAGAATCTGAAGCAGACTTTGTGCTGAGTGCAGAGCCTGATGCAGGGCTCGATCCCACCACTGGGAGACCATGACCTGAGCTAAAACCAAGAGTTGGGTACTTAACTGACTGAGCTGCCCAGGTGTCCCTGTATTTTTATATCCTAAAACTGTGTTTGCATTTTATTCAGACTGATTTTTTGCAAGGCAGTTCTGGAGATACTGACCCTACCTCCCATTCAACTTAGAGTATCTGAATCTGTGGACAACTAGCAAAATGTTAGAGTTTCAGCTCAATCCCCATCTTACAAAACTGTTCCCCACTTCAGCAATCTTTAATTCTTTGAATCCTATGGCAATTATGTCTAAGTCATTTCTGAGATGATAATGTATGTGAATGTGAGTAGCTATAAAACACTACAAAAGATGGTGGTATTACCACGTGTCCTGACCCATGGCAGGTGTTCAATCAATAACTGGGTAAAAGAACAAATCATTCTATTTGCTACTTGTCTGATACAAGCACAGCCCTGCTCTTGAACCCCACTGTGTCATTCCTGAGAATCCAACTTACCTTCTGTAACAAACCAACTGCAATGTTAATAAACTACAAGACGTCTTAGAGGTAACCTGTATTTGAAAAATCACTCAACTGGGAAATAGGAAACCCAGCTCCACCTCTGCCAATGAATAACCTTGAGATCTTTGGACAGCCACCAACCTGTCTGGGTCCTGTTTTCCTCATGTTTAAAATGAAGAATTTGGACCAGATTATCTCTAAACTACCATCCATTCTAAGAAGAGAAGTTGCTGTTGATAGACCCTCAAACTATTTCAAGACTGTGGCAAAGGAATAATTTAATTTGATACCAAACATATTTCAGGAAGATTACTGAGGAGGAAAAGAAGTAATTTTAAAGTTCTGGGTTCACTTGAGGGAACCCTCTATCTAGAATGACTGTCTGCTTTATCATCCCACAAAAGACAAACATAAGGTGAAAGGAGTACTATTAATAACAATGCTGAGACAACAGGCATAAACTGGGACTGTCCCCAGGCATTTTGGGACATACGGTCACTCCATCTTCCTCACCTTGGATAGTTAAGAATTGGTGCAGACCAAAAAAAGAAAAAAAAAGAAAAAGAAAAAGAAAAAAAGAAAAAAAAATCTCAGTTACATTCAATTAACATCCTACTTACCACAAACTTATATTCAAATAATAAAGCACCTAGTAGATATTACAAAGTTATTTGCCTGCAAATACATTTAAGTAAATATAGTCAAAGTCTACTTTATTTCATGCATGACTTCCCAGGAAGAGCCAGGAAACAAATGGAAATGCCATCTTTTATTTTCTTTCCTGAACTAAAAAAGTCCATGCTGTATAGAAACATTTATAAAAATGCCACTGACAATGGAGGGCGTCCCTTTCATCCTGAACAAAAGTGTGAAGTGAGGGCTTGTAAGGAAGGTGAGGAAGACAGGCGCCCTGTCTTCCTACCCTACCCCCTCATTGCAAGCCGCAGGACAGCTCTGACTTACTTGAATCCCTTTGGCATCAGGATGCACTTGGAGTCGTGTTGGCAGGGGTTTAGGTCCTGGGCACAGAAGTCCAGCTTCTCCTCACACAACTCGCCTGTTAACATGGCAAACAATGTTAGTACACAGATAAAGGTTAACAGGCTTCCCACCGTCGGGCTGTCAAGGGCCTCAGAGGTTAGCATAGCTTGTGACTGGGGAAAAAATAAATCACAAGATAAGGAAGCAGACGATCCAAAATGCTGGTTATACTGCTAAACAGGCTTATGATTTGGGACAACACAACTATTGTGGTTTGTAACTAATATGAGCCCCTTTAGAATATACTTAGAATACACTATTAGAATGAGGAAAAGGAAATCTGAATGCTTTTTGTTTCTGTTGTTTTATTTATGCTAATTTGGGCTTTTTATTAAGTTATAGCATATACCCTAAGGATAAATGAATAGCTAATGAATATTTACAAACTGAACCCATTCATGTAACCAGCATCCACATCCAGAAACACACCATTTACCAGTATCCCAGAAGCCTGAACCCAAAGGTAAGTAACCACTATCTTAACAGGACCAAACATTAGTTGTGTCTGCTTCTGAATGTGACATAAATAAAATCATTTGGCGTGTACCCCTTTATGTCTGGCCTATCCTGTTGTTTTATGTTTGGAAAAATAATCCTCATTTCTTCATAGTCTCCAAGGTCTTATAAAGTCTGGAAGAGAAAGATTTTGTTTCTCTCTTATGATTTAATTGCAACAGCTCAACAAAATAGTCCTCAGTTATATCCACTGAGATAGAAAAAAGCAAAAGGAGAATCAATCAGAAGAAGGACATACACTTCTCCCCCCCACACCCCCCAAGTATTAGCTACCACATAGAGAATAAATTTTATCAATACATGAGAGCTAAAAGCATAACCATGCAGATTCTAGACACTCTATGTTGAATTATATATCTGAAAACTCCTTAAGAAATGTCTTCAGTTATAAGTAATATGTTCTATTTTGTCTTAGGCCAAATGTGATTCTCAGTGAGACTTTCCCAATCATTGTGTGATATAATAAGTAGCTAAAAAGATAAAAAAAATGTAAAAGTTCTTGCCTTTGCTACCTTAGCTCTAAACCACTTTTTAATTGTGTTATATACAGTAAATGAATGAATAAAATGATACAGCTACATGGAGCTATTCATTTACCAGAAACTATAAGAACTTTCATTCATTCAAAGTGTGTGGATTTAAATAGCATTGGTTAAAAATCAGGAGTTTGCAGCGCATTCCTTTGTTGTAAGACTGTCCTTTTAAGGTAAAACTTTGCTACCTGATAGAAAGAGTTGCTTAGCAACTCAATGTGGCATATTATTTACATTTCAAGATCTGTATCCATGATGTAAATATGTAAATGTACCCAGTTATTCTATCAGTTTGATGTATGGTGAGTTGGGGTTTTTCCTGTCTCTTAAAGTGAACTAATTACATGGAAAGTCTCATTTATTTCTTCTACAAGAAGGCTATCTGTGTCTCTAGATTTGTGATACAACAAGATTTAAACAACATTTACATGATGAGCTATTTTTAAACAGGGTTTATTTAAAGCTTTTCACTTTCAATTAGTTTTACTTTAAGTAATACCCCTTGATGGAATTCATTCATTATAATTTATCAGCCTACCATGATGAATTCATTTTTAGTTTTCTAATCAAATCTATTCGGTTGGATACAGGCTGTTTACAGTAGTCTACAGAAAAAGAAGTTTGTAATAACCGATGATAGAGAGGAACCATTTAAGATATATAATAAATAAAAACATGTATTTTTCACTCTATATCCAAATAATAAATTGTTTTAAAAATTATAAGTAAAGGGTAAATGTTTAACTTCTTATTCACTTGGACCCAATCCAAACCAAACCAACCCAATCCAATCCAATCAAGCCGACCCAAACCACAGTTCATTAAGGATTTACTGTATGATGCTGGGCTAGATTCTGCAGCCACAAGGACAGATGTTAATGGACTCTGCCCTCAGTCAGTTCCCAATCAACCAGTAGAGAAAGTCTGAGCTGGAGATAGGACATAGGGAAATTCATCTCGAAGAGAAGAAATTAGAGTTGACCCTTTACTCTCCATCACATGTTTCTTCATAAACTTGATGTGGAAAGGAGTGAGAGAGGAGATGGTTCTAAGAAACTGTTCGCTAAACAGATTGGCCATTCTGTAGTCAACAGCTTTAAGACTAAACATGCTAATTTAAATGCAAAAAAAGAAAAAAAAACTATTGATAGCTGTTCCTTATAAAATAAATATATAATATTTTTTATAAAATAAGTATTCCTTATTTTATAAGGAATCTATCTTATAAGAATAGCACAGCAGCAATATTAACCATTGCTAAAGTCATGTATGAAAGTTCTCTGTGACCAATACATAGCTACACATTTGACTCTGGTTAAGACTGGCTGATTACTCCCAAAAGGATTTATCTCCCTTTAAGTGTCACCAAATATTACAATACTAACAAATATTACAAAAGTATCCTCTACATCCTATTACTGCCTAACTCACTTCTAAAGCCAAATCTTGCAAGCTATATTTGTCTCCTGTGTCTATGTATGATTTTGCAAATTTATCTCAAGTTCATGTCTGGGTTAATGGTATTTCCTTTTGTTTTAGTAACTTTAATGAGTTCTGTTGTCAATTTTCCATCCTTTATATATCCCTTCTTTATGAAATCTTCCTGGATCTTTTCATCCACTTGTTATTGATCTACAATTTGTGTATGTCATGCTTGCCTGTTCCTATCTTATGGCACATATATTGTATGTCTTTATTTACTGACTTAAATTAATAAACATTTGTATAGTGTTCACTACTCTGTATCAGACAGTTTTAAACATTGTACCAATATAGAGTCACACAGGTTCATGACAACCATTTAATAAGGAAAGGTAAGAGGGCTGCACTCTTTTAGATGTCATGGATATTGTGCTGTTTACCTCACTCCCTGTCTTTGACTGGAAGATCACTGAGAGCAGTATTCTTGGCATATTTGCCTTCATAACTTTATAAAGTATGATATGATAGACTAAAATAAGAGTTATTGAAAAAAGATACAAGAGCTCTATCTTACTGACCTATATTCAACTTGGATCTCATTTTATCCTTTGCATATTTTTCTGTTTAATTTTTGCCTAATAATGAATCACCCATCTTTAATAATAAATAGTTTCTGACTTTCCTTTAAATATTACTTTAAATTTTCTCTGGTCGATTATTAAAACAAATGTTTTCTTTGGACTATTTCTCTTTCATGTTTTTGAATTATACTGGATTCTGCTCTATTTGGGGGAAGGGAGCTTTTGAAGTTCCAATACTGTCCCACAGTGGGGAAACTCGAAGGGCTCAACATCAGATGGGAATTGTAGAGAGCTCCACAGAGGAATGCAGAACTTTATATATGTCTACTTCTCAACCAGTAAAGAAAGCTTGGGTATTTGAGAGCTGCATCACTTTTCCATGAACAGAAATAAAATTCTCTAATAGTTGGTCACTGATTCATATGCTTTTCATTACTATTGAAAAATTTCTCCTAAAAGTCACAATATTAAGAGAATGTTATGCAATCTTTCTTCCTTCCTTTCTCTCTCTCCCTCCCTTCCCTCCCCTCCTTTTCTTTTTTTCTTTCTTTCTTTCTGGTATACATGTGGTTATAGCTAATACCAAATTAGTGAAAAAAAAAATCAGGGAGAATAATAGAAAATAAGGCAACTGCATTTGCTCTTTTGATGGTCCAAAACCACCTAAGACAGTATCATCCATGTCTAGCTTCCTTCCTGAGATGATAAAGTATGAACTGATAGAAAGGAAAGGTAGAAATGTTCTTTATTCTATTACACATGGTTAGTGTTCTAATCAGTTTTCAGGTCTTTATATTTTAACAGGGCAGCAGGAAAGATAAGTCAGCTCATTGGAGTGGTTAAGGGCAACCCAAGAATTCCATAACTTAGTTCCAACCCACTCTGGTAAATTCCAGGAAATCCTTTTTTTTTTTTTTTTTTTTTATTTGCTTTAAGCTCTATACCCTTAGGAGTCCCCAGTGGGATTTCACTTTTAATTTGTCTTATGCTTGGTGTTTGCAGCTTTTTCTTTTCTTTCTTTCTTTTTTTTTTTTTTTTTTTGGTGAGAATTTAAAAAAAAAGGTGTGTATGTGTGTGTGCGTGTGTGTGAGAAAGAGAGAGAGGCAGAGAGAGAGAGAGAGAGAGAGAGAGATCACTGTTTTGGAGAAGAAATGTAAAGTGGACCAAAAGGAAGCATACAATTATTTCTTCAGAATAACAGAGGCTAGTGATTGATCTGTTATAACTCGTGAAGAAAAGGTATCACATCTTCTAAACAGGTGTCTTTTTTATAAGAAAGTGACATCGAGTTCTGGGATCTCTTCTTCCTGATTGTATCTCTCAGGTAAGTATGGCAGAGAGTGGGACTAGAAATGGTCAAGTTCCACAGTGATACTAGCATGAGCTGGGAGGGAGCAATCCCCGAAAAGGGACTGGCTTATCCAGGCCCTCTCTTGAGGAGGAAATATGATTGCTACTTACTGAACACCTGTAAATGTAGTTTTTCTGAAGAATTTGATATAGTGGAAACGTGACCACATATCCTGGCTTGCTCAGGACTGCCCCGGTTTACACCTGTTGTCTCAAGGTAATTATCAGTAGTGTCCCCGTGCACTCACCCAGATCCCTGACTTGAATGATAAATGTCACACGGTCACTCTGTAGGTGGAACAGTAGAGGCAAGACCATCAGAATTAATGTTCTGTTTGGAGTGAGGAGAGAGCCAGCATAGAGAGATCCTAGGGAGTAAGTACTCTTAATGGGTGAGATGATATTTGGGTTGTTGAGTTATTGCTTAAAATGGCCTTTCTGACTTCTTCAGTATAAAAGAGTGGCTCGGTTGCAGTAACGTGAACTATTTTTTTTGTTTTGTTTTGCTGTTGTTTTTCGGGGCCCCGAGTCTTTATTGGTAAAATGATCTTCAGGAATGGAAGTTGTGCAAGGTCAGATGTGACTCTAAAAAATCTTAACCAAAAAAAAAAAAAAAAAAAGGGAAGAAGCTTCTATAAAGATGGATAATGTAGGCGGCATGTTAGCAGAGTGAGCGTCACCCTGAGCTGCACAAGACATTACTGCACTCAGGAGTATGAACAAAGAGTCCGCATGTGCCCAGAACCTTCTGAAGTTGTGACACTGTGATATTATTAAAATGAGGCAGAAATCCCAATGCATTTCGATGGTTGTTATGGGAAAGGGTGCCTGCATTTGGCCTTGCCTCCTGCTTCATTTCACATCTATGAGTCTAGCTGATTATAATGTTCCTTCCTTCTTGGACACAGAGGGGCCCTTCCTTTTATCTGTATTTATACTTCTGGCACCTTAACTTATCCTTTTGTTTACACTTTTTATTTACCAAACTTAGTGAGGTAGTTTCAGAACTATTCTACAAACTTCTTCCATGATACCATAGGGAGTGATCTCCCTATGGCTTTTTCTAATGAAAAATCAGATTTTTAACATCACCATGCACTGTGAGAGTCAACTCTGTATGAGGACCTGTGCTAATGCTAGGAGTAAAATGGTGAACTAGAACTACAACAATGACAAAATGATAGTCCTATTCTCAGGGAGCTCACATATAAAAGGGAGAGGAGAGAGAGATATTATTCAATAATTTCAAAAGTAACCATAAAATTGCTTGTGTGATAAAGGCTAAGCAGGTGTCCTTGTGCTCTAGAAGGGAGATAGACCATGCTAGGGGTGTTTAGGAAGAAGAGAGACTAGGAGGTGAAGGTTCTGAAGGGGGGGCGGTGCAGAGCAGTAGCAGCAGCTCTATGCAGGAGGCTGTATGCATGGAAAATCTTAGCTCTGGCAGACTGGGAATGAGCCTGGGGAAACAAGGTAGCCGAGAAGGCCACAGAGGTTGGCAGGGGCCATGTGGTAGAATGTCTTTACTCCATGAGCAACAGGTACTATAGAAGGGTTTCAGGTTGGGAGTGATCAGATGATACTGGCACTTTGAAAAGAACATTCTGGCTCCACTGAAGGATGGACTGCAGAAGGGCAGATAAAAATGGACACGACACATGATTCAGCTTGTACTTAGGTAGTGACAGATGAGATGGATGGCCTGGAGAGATGATTAGGAAACAAAATTTGTGAATTTGTGATGGGTTGGATGAGAGCAGGGGAGAGAGAAGGAGCTGTCTCAGACTTCTAGGTTTCTGGTATGTATATTTGGATGTACCTTTCAGTGACACTGAAAACACTGAAATGATCAGATTTTCTGGGGCAAAATCAAGAGTTTAAAATGTAGTGTTGTAGTGTTATGGGTTGAATTGTGTTCCTCTCTCTGTCCCCTAAAAAGGAGATGTTGGAGTCTTCCAGTAGATCAGAATGTGGCCTTATTTGGAGATGGCCTCTTTGTAGAGATAAAAGTCATCGGGGGGGCCCTTATCCGTTATGGTTGATTTTCTTATAAGAAGGGGAAATATGTACAGAGAAAAGACTGACGGGACACAGGGAGAAGATGACCACCCACAGTCCAAGGAGAGAAACCTACAAGAGCTTCCCTCAAGACTCTCAAAAGGAATCAATCCTGCTGACACCTTGATTTCAGACTTCCAACCTCCAGAACTGTGAGACGTGAAATTAATGTTGTTTTATCCACAAATTTCCTGTTGTGGTACTTTGTTATAGTAATACTAGAAAACTAATACAGCTAAATTATTAGAGGATTATAGTGGGGAACAAAATTCTCAATTTATACCATTATTTCTTTGCTTTCTTTTTGGCTCTTATGTATTATTTCTTATTTCATTTCATGTGGCTGTCCTCTCCTTGGCCTAAAATTTTCCCTTAGGTCTCTGAGATTCTCTAACAGAGTTTGAAATAAGTGATGCACAAGAACAGGAAGTAACCCATGACCATGACCTCTGCAGTGCAGAAGAGCCAAGGTCCAACAGAGCACAGTTGAGTAGGTGGGCTTTACATTTGTTGTGGGGGCTGGAAGTCTCTCTGCAAAGCCCTGAATCTGTGTAGACATGGACCAAACCCTTCCATCCCTCTCTAAGGGGAACTGGTGTTAACCGTTAAGATCTGCAGGATAGATGGCCCTGGACTGTGATGAAGATTCTCTTCCCCATACGGAATTAAAGGTGAGAAAGGCCAAGAGAATCACAAGCAACTATGTCTTGTAGAGAGGGAGAAAAGTGAGTCCAGTGTCTTGTTTCATCAACTTTACAATGAATACGGAGATTGGCTTGAACTTTGCAGAGAGCTACATTTAACAACCACCAAATATCTATATTATTAATTTAAAAATAATAATAATGTTTTACTAGTTTAAATTATTTCAAAGACATCAAAGCTCATGATACCTGTAGGATATCTGAGCTGAGTCTTGTCACTAATAATAATTAACATTTCCTTCATATATTCAAATTTCTTAACCATATTTTTTCTTAAAAAATATTGGTTCAACTCATGACATCATTGAAAATTTTTAGCTATAGTGATTCTTTGGCAAATCAATGAATAATGAAGATATGCAGTACAGGGGAGTTGACATTAAATGTTTTCTGAAACTAGTAAGTATAGTGTAAAAGGAAATCAACCACTAATACTAGGATTAATTCACATGTACTCTGGAGTGAGAATTTCTTATTTGATCAAAAATACAAAACTGCTTTAGTTTAATAACTTTCATAATAAAATATTGGGAAGAAATATTTTGAGATAGACCCAGCCAATGGTTAAAAAACATGCATGATGAGGCATGATGAAGTCCTTACTCTGGAGAAGGGTCAATCTGGAAAAATGAGAAGAAAAAAAGATGTCTAATTTTCCAGTGTTCCTTGGGTTTCATTTAGTGACTGAAATATGGACAGAATTCTGGCTTAGAGACTGGTGGAATGGTTATTATATTTTTATTTGTTATCAAAAACTATACAACCAAATTCATGATTACCCCTAAAGGGGCTCCTCTTGCTAAGGTAAACTATGCTTTCAGGAAGAAGGTATTTATGAAGAGCTAGCAGATGGACGACTAGTTGATTTCTATCTGCCAAGAAATCTGAGCAACAGCACATCTCACCTGGGCCTATTCAGTCCTCAAAGTCTGCTGAGCAGGAAAGAGGTTGGTTATTTGGTCCCTGGATTAGGATTTCTGAAACTTGTCCACTTCAAATTATTCCATTTAAAATATTCACTTTTTTTATACTGATAAAGCAATAGGAAAAAGTACATTTGACTTAATAAATATCTCATTTTAATTTTTCCAAAAGTTAAGTTAGAAGTTATGAATTCAGGTTGAGGATGTCTACAGCAAAATGATGTTAAATATGGGCACACAGCATTGCTGGAACACTTAACCATTGCTATTTCTTGCTACTGTAACCAGATTTCATTTTTTTCTCTCAGAAACCAAAAAAAAAAAAAAAAAAAAAAGTCTCAGAGTCCATTCTGGGAATCATGGATGTATGAAGGGTGAGGGGAAGGTTCTAGGGCTGACACTGCAGGCTGTTCTTGTTCCTATTTATAAATTCTTACTGAACGTTTTTGTTTTTGTTTTTGTTTTTAATACAAAAGGATCATTAATATTGATAATATCAGAAAGGGAACCTATGACAGCAATCTGAATAAGTGAACCAGAATTCTAATGTTAAACTTAATCTGTTATAACATTTTCAAATATACTTGTAACAGGGGAGGAAATCTGGTTTAATCACCAGGACACAGAGTTTTGGAGGGTCAAATGTATCATTCTTCAAATATCTGCATTTTGAGTTCTTGTTTGGCTCAGGAAAATCCTGAATAAATGGTACTAATTTTACCTTACTTGAAGTGGTACAGCAAGGGAAGTTGTCAAAAACAGTAACATAAAAAAAATAATAAAATAAAACAAAAACAGTAACCTATTGGACAAAATAAATGAGATTTAATTTCTGATCAGAACACTACTTGAGGTCAAAGGATACTTTGATTTATATTTTTACATCTCTTTATTCCCACTCCATTGACTAGCAAATTGCCTGACACAAACTAGATACTGGATGGCTGCTGAATTATGTGAAAGACAGCACTTACTTGATTGTTTTTCAAAGGAAAAAAAAAACAAAACTTTTAGAAACATTAATGAAGGAGACCCAGGTGGTATAAAGAACGTAAGGAAGGAGAGAGAATAAGGAACAGCAGTAGCAGAACTGTGTTCTGAGACCCCAGCCTGAGGTGCACCCTTGCAGGCTGGACTAGGTGCACAGACTGCAGACTCTCTGATATCCCCGTAATCTCGTCTGACAATGAATGACTGTTCCAACTGGAAATGGAGAGTGTGAATTCAGAAATGAGAGAAGTCCGCATGTCGGCACTCAAGTGCCATGGTTGAAAAGGTAAGATAAATGGACCTAAATGTTTCTCATGACCAACATTTTAAAATTCCATCCAATTCCTGTAAACAAAACAAAACGAAACCCAACTGTGCATTTCCCATTTGTTCTTTATTTGTATAAAGAAAAACATTTCTCTTTCCTCCCAAAGATCTTTCAGTGTAATAAGGAGGTGGATGAACTGAGCAGAGGGTGGGATGGGAGGACGGGAGTCGTCCCAGGAACTGTTAATTGAACTACACCGGAAAGAAGAGAATTTCTATTTTCTCCTTTTTTGGTGAACCAGTCCAGCCCTGTTTGTTACATTTTCTGCTCAAGATGATAATCCCAGGCACCAGAGCACATTAACACGAACAGATGTCTTGTCTCCAATCTGAATATTCAGTATCGTTATCAATGATGATGGTAATAATTGACTTTATTCATCACTAAGAGTGTATTGTTTTCTTCCTTCCTCTTCCTTCCTTCCTTCCTTCTTCTCTCTCTCCTTCTTTCTCTTTCTTTCTTTCTTTCCCTTCCTCTCTTCCTTCCTCTCCCTCCTCTCTTTCTCTCTTTTTCTCTTTCTTGTCTTTTCCCTCCCTTCCTTCCTTCCTTTCCTCCCTCCTTCTTTCCTTTCTTCCTTTTTAAAGAGCCAACTCTTCCCGAGGATCCTTTTTAAAAATATGATGCTTTTTTTAAAAAAAGATTTTATTTATTTATGACAGAAAGAGATAGCAAGAGAGGAACACAAGCAGAGGGAGAAGCAGGCTCCCTGTTGAGCAGGGAGTCCAATATGGGGCTTGATCCCAGGACGCTGGGTTCATGACCAGAGCCAAAGGCAGACGCTTAATGACTGAGTCACCCAGATGCCCCAATATGATGCTTTCTTATTTGCGTTTACCATACTGCTATTCATCCTTTAAACAGAAAGTTCAGTGACCTCCAAAATATCCTCAATAAACTACCCAGATACTTCCCACTTTTCTACACTTAATTCCACTGTTTATATTTCTATATAAGGAAATGATCTTGAGGGGCCATGAGTTCTTGAAGATCCAACTGCCACTGATAAATGTCCTCTGGATGTAAAAGGTGTGCAAAATGGGCCACGTGCAGAAGGGTACATGGCCACAGAGTAACCTCATGATAAATAGTTAATCTTAATTCAAAATAAGAAGGCTCAAGAAAATATCCAATACATGTGGATGATAAGATGTTCCGGACAAGGAAAATAATTTTATGTTCTCAATTTTGTTCTAAGTAAGATGAAATGGGTTGCTCCATAATGCTTTGTTAGCCAGAAAGTTTGATTAGCTTTCATTCAGAAGAGTCTTTTTTCACCTATCACATAAAAAAGTAACTCTATTATGCTGCTAACTTTCTTGGAATATGAGAGAGGATGGCATTGTACGGGTAAAATAACTGACCCAAATTGAACTCGAAGTGAAGAAGCAAAGCCAAACAGTTTGCCTGGTAGGCAAGTTAATGTTTTATGCATTTGACAAAATCATGTTTGATGCTTAGCACGGTGCCCTGCATAAGGTATTTTCTCAATAAATATCTTTTGCATTTTTAAAAGGAAAAACTTACCTCTCCCTAAACTAAACAAAAAAGGAGGTGTTTTTCAGCACTTCCTCATTGGAACACCAGCCTAAATAATGTGGCCAATTCCAACCACTACTGAAACTGTAGAAATATTTAACTCTGTTTTCAAAATAAATAAATCCAAATGAGTTTGAATAAAGCCTGGTTCAGCTAACCTGTTGTTCTGGGCTCAGTGGGCCCTGCCTAAGAACTAAAGAGCAAATAGGACCTTTAAGATGTTTTCGGAGATTCAAATTTAAGAAGGCTTTGAAAGGTAGGAAGTTGAAGGCAAACCACATTACCTCGTTAGGCTCCCATAATATTCTCTCTAGTTAAAACAGACTGCAAGCGTGATGGTAGCTATGTTGACTTTGACAGAAAGTGTCATACATTTTGAGGCAGATTTAATAGCAGAAAGTGTCACTGTTATTAAGAGCTCATAACAATTTGAAAATATGAACAAAGCCTAAAAAGAAAAAACAGTGAAATCCAAGAGTTCTTCAGCATTTAATATTTCCCTATACTTCAAAGTCAAGTAAGGGGGTAAAGAGAACAAAAGACATTTCTAAAGTCTTTCTATTTGACATGTGCATAGAAAACAGAACTACAAAATAATAACTTAGAGAAAGATGTACTGAAAAATATGGGGAGAGAAATTTCCTTCACACACACAATTTACTTTAGGTAGGATTTTTTTTCTATCAAAATTCTCTTAAGAATTCTTATGCCATTAGAATGGCAGCCCCTGGTATTTCTGAAGTAGAGAAATTTAACAGTGTAAGGTGTTTTCTCATACATGCTCCCATGTTGTTCTCAAACACCTATGTGAAGGGGGACAGATGTCACTATCCCTGTTTTTCAGACCAAAAAAAAAGATGCAAGGAGTTCCAGAGTTGATAATATTAGTGCCAGGATGAGAAATCTGAGCTTTTCCCATTAGCTATACCAATTATCAGTACCCCACCTGCCCCACATGATGGAAGGTAGCTTAATCATCAGGGAAATAATTAATTAATCATGCTGGCATTGGTTGGGCACTTTCTTTTTTCTTTCTTTCTTTTTTTTTTCACTTGTAGATAAAATAGATTGTGTGCACCTGAATTTCGTGGCTACACCTTTAACTTTTTTCAAATGTACATTAAAGTCAATTATATACAGCAAGCTGAAGAGAGAGCCGAAGAGTTTGTTTACCATAAACCATCAGGCAAAACCACTAGAGAATGTGAAAAGATCCCAAATGGAAGACAGCAGCCGATAAAAAGGCACTGATTCCAGTGGAAGGCCCCCCAAAATCACAGGGCATGCCTTGGGGTCAGTTAGACATTAGTTTGCATTTGGACCCCCTACTTAAAAGGTGTATATATATATCCTTGGGTTAATGTTTTCACATTTTACACAAGTTATTGCTTAAATCCTTATTGTTCACATCTACAGTTCACATCTACATCTATACAATCTACATTTAAGTTGACAATATGTCACTTAATTATGGAGTTTCTTTTATCTAAGAAAGCTACTCTTTGCTATAAAGAAGTGGACATTTAATTTCTAGTTAGGTTTCAGATTAAAAAATAGAGAATAATTTGACTGCTTTTCAAACAAAGTCAGTCAGCAGCAGGCTCTTGGAAATAGAAGGCACCTTTTATAAATATAAGCATGAAATTTAGTCAAAATATGAAACCACATGGTGATTTAAAACACTATTACACTGCCAAGCTTGTTCCTGAGAGTACGTATAACTATTTAAGGGCATAGTCCTGTAAGAGAACAATTGCTATTGTGTTTCTGAGAAACAATCAAACCTTAAACATCCCTGTCCCAGACCACCAATTTCTTTACTTGTAAAAAGAAAAGAGGACATTTGCCCAAGAATAGTATTGGATTCATTAATCCTCTGAGGACTGCACAGGCTATATTTTAACATTCTAAAATACGAAGCCATTTTTTTTTCATGTTTTTCAACTTAGCTCTGTACATAGTAAATGACCAAACATAGCATATCACCTGAATAATGCAACAGAAAAAAAAATGAAGTCCTTAGTATGCAGAGACAAAGAGAGCTGCTGTATAATGGACTCTATGTTAGCCCTATCATCCTACCACAAATGCTTCGCATACAATGGGAAATGTCAAGACAAGCACATATCGTGCTCCTCCTGGGATGCTGTGCCTGCCCATGACACATGAAGACATCGGTCAGCTAGATAAGTAAAAACCAATGTTATTAGTAATAATTCTGAATCTTTAAGATGGAATTTCACAAAGATTTCATGATAATTCCCAAGAAATACCTATTACTGTAATTACTCTAGGACTTCCTTTCCTGGGCCCTGATGTTTTTGGGGAGCTATATGGACCATGTTGATGTCAATGATTAGATATGGTTCCTTTTACAATTGAAAATACTGCCTAATATGGCATTCTGACAATGTGATTCTAAAAATCAACCTCTTGGGGTTTGTAATATTTATTTTATAAAATATTTTAACAAATATACACATCTTCTAATATTTTCCGTATTTCAAATTACTAAAGATGTTAGTTTAAAGTTATGGGAAAATTCTCACTATTTAAAAATTTTTCTATCAATACCCTATCTACTGTACTGAATGACCTGTTTTTCATTGTGAAAACAATTCCTGTTTGTGTTATCTTTAAAAAGTAAAAGCATACCAACAAGTAGAAAGTAGAAAATATTAGTCTTTCTTTTCAGTCACCCCTTCTTCCCACTCAGAGAATTTCTTTCATAGCTTTCTAGAAATTGATAAAGTGCACTTCCGATGCCCTTTTTATGGAGTTTGGCATTGCTATCCATATGTCAAAGGATCCGAATGACTGATTTGACATATTAATTTCAGATTTTGCCAACATTCCTTTTAACCACGTACACACAATGAAATCTAGGTAGCTTTAAAAGAAAGAGGGAAACTCAAATGAAAATCATAATAGACTTAAAAGGCAACTAACCTTTTTCCACCTCATTCAGATTAGCAGCTGGCAGCGACAAAGACAGAAGAGACAAAAGACTTTTTACATTGCAGTACAACAGCAGAGCACATGAAGCCAATGCGTAGCAGTAACAACAGAGAAGCCAAGGGTGAGAGCAAGCTGAAGCAAGGCTCAGATTTCTTACCTACAGCCGGGCCAGACGCACAAACATGGAGTAAACGAGGCAAAAGGCAAACGCCATCACAGGGAGCGGGAGGTTCTGCGCCTACACCAGTTCATTTAACAACCAGCAGCTCTACTTTTTAAGATGTGAACTTCATGATTTGTGTGTGGGCATTGGAGATTTGGAAAACAAAGGAATAATGGTACAAAATGGAAAAACTAAAACGGTCTGGATATTTTTGACAAAATACATTCTAAGCGTTTACATGCCCAATTTGTATGGAAGCTTTCGTTCACTAAATTTATATAACCTCATTAATGCTACCGTGGTTTACACTGTGATCAAGGTTGTGTCATCTTTGTACACAGTCCCGTGAGAACAGTGTTAAGAAACATCACCTTGACAGAGTTGATCCAGGGTTCTGACTCTCAGAAAACTTGTAAAAACATACTTTTCGATTCAACACCTAAAGTTCATACCAGAGCGTCAGAACAGGTGTCAAGTTTGTCAACATTGCAGGGATGCCATATCTACAATTTTCACTTTCATAGGTTTTGAGCTTACGTAATTTGAGGGATTTCTTGAAAAATAGCTCCAAGGTATGTGTTGTTTTTAGGAAGGATATAGTAATGATTAAAAACAAAACCAAAATCTTGCAAGCTAATATTAAAACCCAAGAGTGAATTTTTAAATTATCTGTTTACTAAAATTCCAGAGTCTTACTTTCTGAATCCTTAGCATAGTCATGTTCATTTAAAATCTCAGTGAATAACTTTCCAAAAATTAATCTTATCTGAAAAACACTAGCAAGTAACCGTCATGTTACACAACCAGAAGGACAGATAATGGGTTGGGTTACATAGAAAAGAATAGTTTTGATAGTTCGGGTGGGAAAGGCATAGCAAGGATTAGATAATAAAAAACAATATTGACCCTTAAAATTTATGTTGTCAATCCCTGCAGCAGGAAAGAACAGTGAGTTTTTTCCTTTAATAAATCAATAACTATCACTGTGATGTTTTGGTCACAAGGGTTTAAATAAATTTCATTTCCCAATGGTGGTTCATTTTGTTTCGGATATTTTTAGCTCTGTTTTATAGCCTGCCCATCACATCGTGAGTTCTCTGTCGGTCTGCTTTCAAATCTCTGAATTTTCTCTGTTAACAACATTATGTCCATTTCTGACTCTTGACACAGGTGCCAAATATAAAACCTTTCACCATAATAATTTACAACCTTTTCCCATGAAGTTTTATTTGTTCCTGCTAAACAGTTCCCTTTCTCATTGTTTGCTTTTGGCGGTATAGAGTAAAACATCTCCAAACAGAAAAGCAACTTATGACTTGAGTGATTTTTAAGCAATGACAACATGATTATATTCCCTGAGCACAGCAGGGGTTTCTTTTCCCAGGTCTCCTGCTCATTAATCAGATTCCAATCTTAAATCTAAAACAATACAGCCGCATTATTTAAAAAAAAAAAAATTCCTCCCTCACTACATACTTGGATGAAGCATGACATGAAACTCTAGAGTCCAATTTATGCTTTCCTATAATTAAAGGCCACTTATGTGCCACTGATTTCAAAATATGCAGATGGTTGCTTGATATTTTGTAATTGAGCTCATTTCACATATGAACAAAAATACTATAGCTAATGGATGGGTTACAAATATTCCTCATATAGATATCTGCTCTAATGCCAAACTGTCAAACTCTTTGTTGCCCCCAAGACCCAGCCCAGTTACAGTGGTAATACCTTCATGTATTGTAGGCTATGAGCTTTCTACTGAGTTCAGTGTTTTGTTTATCCTTTACCCAAATTAAGGAAAACCAATATTTGCAATTGCTATGACTAAAAATGTGTCAGTCTCAGTTCTTGTTGAGAGGCAAATGACTCTGGAGAGATAGTTATGGCAGATTCCCACATGATGGATTTCAGAGATATCACATTTTGGTTAAAAAGTGGTTTTGTCAAGCCTTAGGGATTTTTTGATATGTTTTAAGGATCTGACAGGGGGAAATGCAGCTTCATGATACTTCTCAGAGGAAGGGGCACTGAACTGAATCACTTAGGATGGAGAAAATGCATTGAGGAGGAGCAGGTGTAGGAAGGAAGCTTGGAAAATGAGGGGAGAGAAGGTAAGATAAGACTCAAAAGAAATGGATTAGGAATAAGACACGGCAAATCTAAAGCCAAAGCAGGTGGACCCCTCCAAACCAACGAAGAAGAGTCTGCCATCTGATGTAAATTATTATTAAAAAAAAGGTGGGTAAGAACTGAGTACACAATGCTTTCAAGCCTAGGGTTTCATCAGGGGGTACAGAAAAATTCTTGGTTTCTGTGCTCAGGAGCACATTGGCTAACCCAAGCGTGCTTGAAATGCTTGGGTCCAATTTGTCCAGATCAAACTAAGCCCTTTTGATTATGATTAGGGCAATGATAAGAAAACAGGATTGTTCTGTCCTAGGAAGGTACTAGGTAACAGATGTTAGTGCAAACACTGGGGTGCTATACAAGTCTAACTTGGCTCAGCCAATAAAACTCAGATTCTCAGTGGCTCCAAGGGCTCTAGAATCTGTGCGTGGAGGCCAATGGCAAGTCTCTGAGGCATGACACAAGGAGTATTAGTGTGAATGTGAAAGCTGTGTAGCACCTACATTTCCCAACCATCTCGGGATGGGTATTTGCTATCCTTTATTAATGCACATTATCAAGGAATTCAAACTAGCCACTAAGGGGCCCAAGGGCTGCATATACATGATAGAACAATTATGATCCAACATGTTCACATTTCTACTGGAAACTTTATAAATTACATTACGTGCTTCACTGGCATTAAAGAAAAAAAAACAAACATATCATGGAAGAGAGAGGTTCGAAGGCACTCAAACAGATCTGGGATGTCAAAACAGAACACTTCTCTTTTACCTAGCATTTTCCCACCAAGAAAAGTACTTATTAAAGTGCAAAGTTTGAGTATTCCATAAAAGCTTAAATTTCAATGCTATTCTGACAAATCCCTGGGAAAGTGGATCATACAGAGGTGCTCTCATCTTTTCATGTTTAGAGATGTTAACCCCAGTCATCTACATAGTTATTTTACCCTCTGATATTCTTAACTATGCATTAAAATTGTAAGGAAATATATGGTTAAGGAAAAATACCCATTAAAATGAAAATGGTAATTTTGGGTAGAGTGACAGAATCTACTTTCCCACCTTTTCTTACAAATAAAATGCATAACATTCTCCTTTTCTCCATCAACTATAAAATGAAGTGGCTTATTACAGAAACAAGAATCTAACTATTCTTCTTATTCACAGTCCCCCAAAATCAATCAAAACAGATATTCTGACATAACAGGTGGGTCTAAACTTGACGTTGGCTTTATAATAAATTGGTTTGTGCAGGAAAGTTTACCAGTTCACAAAGACTTAGGAAATTTGTCACCCCCGGATACAAAATATCGGGAAAAAAGTTGGTAATTATAAGATTAACCAGAGTGCTCAATATCTTCTTGACATATTTTATTTTGAAGGACATGATGGATGTAAGTAATTTCAAATGCTTAGTTATGTTTTGCCTATGTGAAAAAAATGTCCCCCCTTTTCACCTATGTATTGGTGGGTTGGTTTGTACAAGAGAAATGCTTTGCATGAAAAATATTATCCAACCGTGGGACTAAAAGCTTCAGAATGATAACTTCTTTTTCTGCTCGATAGAATGACTTTATGTAGATGCCTGTGTTCCGAGCCTGCTTGGTCTTTCATTTGGTTGGCTGAAACCCTCTTAACTGTCCGTTATTCACATTATATCTAATTTTCAAAACACCTAACAGTTATTGAATAATACAATGTCTTACTATACATATATAGCACCTTGCCAGTGATGCTTTCAAACAGACACACTATTGATGGCACATAATTTCCTACTCTTCCTACCTGTGTATTCAGGTGGACAAAGGCACGTGTAGTTATTAATTCCATCGACACACGTAGAGTTATTTTCACAGTCATTATCTTCACAGTCGTCAACATTGACTTCGCAATTTTCTCCTTCAAATCCATCAGCACAAATACACCTGAACACCAGGGGGAGAAAAGGCAAAAAAAAAAAAAAAAGGAAAAAAGGAAAAAAAAACATGTTCGTGCTGCCTTTTAAAACCAGATGGTCCAAAAATTGAAAAACACACTAATCAATTACACACTCATCAATTACAGAGGTTTTAACTGTAAGAAATTGAATTTTAAGATACTTTTAAATGACATGTAGTAAGCATGAATTTAAGGTATTATCTGCCAAATCAGAAACAATTTGAAAAAGAAAATTCATGCTGGCTGCAAGATGGCAAATAATCCATACATCAATAAATCCAGTGTATTCACAGGTCTAAAACACAAGCAAAGTTTATAGCCCTAAATATCTTAATCTCAACTTTTGTTCTAATAAAATGATTCATGCTTCTCTGCGTGAATGAGGAGGAACTGGTTCTGACTTTAAAAATTACACCACTTCCTATCCTAGCTATTTTGTTCCTTGTGTCTCAAAACAAAAAAGAAATATGAAACTAAAATTACATCTTCCTTTGCCATTATAAAATGTAAATGTTCTCGTTAAGTCTCAACAAATACAATATTTCAATGACAATAAAACATTGTACACTTGCTCTTGATAGGAATCAGAATAATCTTTTAAGAGACCATTTCATAACAGAATGTAGAAATGAAGAATACTTATTATAAAAAGTGATATTTCTAACAAGCTTTGTCGTAGATTAACATTCTTATATGAAATTATTACTGTCATTATAAGAACTCTATTTCATAATTCATGAAGTACATCTGAAGTAATTGTACTATATGATTAAATAATTCCAGATTAAAAATGTTCACAGCATGTTTGTCTACTCATTTTGTGGTCTGGAAATGAATCATTAATTTTCTGTTTCAGTGGGACCCACATGTTATCTTTACACACTGTCTGTTAAAGCAATACACAAAGCAACAGATGAATATACGACTTGAAGTAGGAGACTATTGCCTATTAATTAGCATAACAGAGCCACTACTTTGTCTTGACCTAATCTGAGTATATGAATCATACCACATGCACATGCATGTTTTTAAAATGTCTTAATTTTATAGCATCCTGAGCTGAGAATACTGTAATGTCTCCACTTGTTTTTCATATTACAGTATCTCTGAGAAGGACTAATACATATTGTCCTGATGAATACATTTTTGGTATTCTTTTAAGAATAACACTCTTTGATTTGAAAAGGAACATGAATGTTTGCTTAATTATTCCCGCCCCAATGCTTCAGACAGAATATTATAGACTAATGACCTACCAGAATCCATCTTTTCCCCCTTCCTTTAAGTGGCAAGTTCCTCCGTGTTGACATGGGTTACTGATGCATGCATGAATTGGGACATCACAGTCCTGCCCCTAGAGAAAGAATGACCAAGCAAAGTCAAGTGTGAATAAAGGAGATCTCAGTAGAATAATGAGGACCCACCAAAGAAAGCTATGTTTTCAGACCAGAGTTCCTTCAAAACCTTCTACTGACCTTGAAGCCATAGGGACAAGTACAGCGATAAAAGTCAACTGGATCATTGTTACAGGTGCCATCGTTTTTACATGGGTTTGATAAGCAGGGATTACATTTAGCTAGAATACTGACATCCACAGGACCTGAAAATTGATTAAAAAAATGTAAGAAACCCGTGTTGCGTATTTTTAGTTCTCTTAAATTATTTAAATGCCTTAATGTAACAGTAGATTTCATATAAAAATATTGGTCACATATCTGTATGTATTTCTCTTCCCTGAACAGAAGTCAACATCATTGTATAACGTTCAAGAATGCAACAGGAGACCATCTCATTGAGAGGCATGGTGAGAGTGCCCAATGTCAGAGCGGGACTATGGGCTGTGAGCTTAAGTGGTCAGGATCTGATGTTAGTGATGCCAGTGTCACGGGGTCAGTCCCCTCATGGACCAACTAGCCTGTGTGGATGCATTCCAGGGCCATTGCCTGCACCTTAACTTCAGCCAGCTGTCATGGAAATGCATACCTTTGATCCCAAAGAGGACTCTGTGTGTATGTGGTGGGGGGGTATTGGGGGATGTGTGGGTGAGTCTAATGCATAAATAGAAATACATCAGTGCAATAAAAAATTCAAGAGTATGCACCTGCCCGGATATCATTAGTTCAGTACTGTTACTTTCATATAGGAGATAGAAAACAGTGTCACTTTCATGCATCTGGAAATATAGCAAAAATATAATTTCCACTATATTCTCCCTCATAGACTTTTGGTTCAGTATGTTTTTTTTTTTTTTTAAGATTTTTGTTTATTTATTTGACAGACAGATCACAAGTAGGCAGAGAGGCAGGCAGAGAGAGAAGGGAGGAAGCAGGCTCCCTGCTGAGCAGAGAGCCCGATGCGGGACTCGATCCCAGGACGCTGGGATCATGACCTGAGCCGAAGGCAGCGGCTTTAACCCACTGAGCCACCCAGGCGCCCCTTGGTTCAGTATGTTAACACATTAGCACAAGCATGTGGAGGGTGAGATTTCTGCTTTTTCCCCTCCAAGAAGAAAATACTGTCAGAAAAAATCTTCACTTGCAATCTCACCTTTGGGAGACACACTTTAAAAATCTCCCGATCCATGAAAGGTTTCGATTAAAGGCAGATTCATTTGTAGCCATTTTCCTTTGGTTGCACATATTCATTCCATAAATGGCTAACAATGTGGAAACGGTACTGCCTTTGATAAAATTATGTTCCACTGAGGCTACTTCTGGCCATATTTCTGAGAGCTCATTAGACTGCCTCTTGGCAACCGATGAGGACAGTATCAGGGTGACATCTTCATATATATAAAATGCACATATTTTATAACATAAACATTAATTATGTTTCTGCCATCTGCAATATCTCTGTAGTTCTTCATCCTCACTGGAACAAGCGGGATCATTCCAGCTGTAAGTTCATCCCACGGAACTTCCAGCAAAGCTATCTGAGTCGACCGTTCAGCATACCCCGCTTCCCACTATCGCTAACCCAACCTTCTAAGATCGCTGCACCCCACAATTGTAGGATTTCTGCTCATATAAACTATCATTCACCAAACTTTTCTACAGATTGGAGTTTATGTTTGTGAGTTATTGGTTTACTCACAGAAACAGAAAGTAAATGGGAATTATCATGGTAGGCATAAGAACTCTGCATAACTGTGCATTCCCCCACCCAGGAAAACACAAGTCCACATTCATGTAATGGTTATGGAGTGAAATCCAAAAGAGGATACGATACTGTTCTGTATTTGTCAGTTTTTCTATTAGCAAAAACCCTGAAATCTTTCTATGAAGATATTCCTGTTTCTTTTTTAACCATCTGGAAATGGATGATAGTTCTGGGAATGGCTGCATTAATGGAAAGGGGTGGTGTTTACTTCCAAGGACACCTCAGTCACCAGAGAGGCCCTGCCAGTGTCCCCTCCATTTTGTCTTGGTGACCAGAGTAACTAATGCAGTTTTATATCAAATCACAGCTGGAAAATTGCTGGGATGAAGACCAAAGTGATGCTCAGGAACATTTAATTCCTCACCCCCTCCCTGACGTGTTTATCAAGGAAATTTAGCTATTCAGCACACTGGAGAAATAAATGCTGGCATTTAGTTAAAGTAATGTGTTAAATTAAGGTAATATTCCAGCATAAATTGTCTTGTGTCTGCTAACCTCTTCATGCTTGGAAATCTGCAGTAGAAAAGCAAGTAGTGGGTACCTTCGCTAGGGCAGAAGAGAGAATCTAACTTGGAAAAAAGGCGCAGGGGGAAACAGCTACGAAGGTATGCAAGCAAAACAGAACATCAGCAAATGTGAGGACCATTAACACTCATCTGGCCACTCCGCAAGAAGACCTTGAAGACAACTGTCTCTTGGTCTGTTTCTGTGCTTTCGACCTTGTAAGACTGCAGTTTGAATAGAGGAGTTCAGGGTTGGCAGTTTCTATGTTTATGCTGTGGAATGTGATATTTTTCAAAAATTATGTTTAATTGGTTAGATGAGAAGCCAGAGATTGTTTCAAGAAAACCAATTAAATACATTCTGAAGACTGTAATAGAGTATGCGGATATCAAAATTGCCAGCCTGAAGTAATCCAGCTTAGCACAGAGCCAAGATTTATTTAATAAATATCCACGGAACTGTATCTACTATATTAATCAATAAGCATTAATCTCTCCACTTTTTTTCCAGGACCAAATTTGGTTTCCTATATAATTATTCCTGCTCAACTATTTTCATTACCTGAAATTTCTTATGGGTAAACCGCATGAGATCACTGCCCCCTCATCTATATTCAGTTTAGCTGAAGGAATCAAAATATCACCCTTTCCCACTTGCACAGGTGTTTCCTGATCTCTTTCTTACACCTGTAAACTGCCTTGATGGCATCAAAATTAGGATTATAGTTCTAAAATACTGAGTTCTAACTTCTTCATGTTCCTAGAGTTGACTACTACAGCTACCCTTCTACTCACTTTTTCTTTTACAAACCCTTCTTTTAAAGTCAATGCTTCATAGATAATTTCTTATTTCTAGTTCCTGAGGTTGAATGCAGGGTAATTCAAAAAATGTTTGTGAGTATCAATTCCAAACAGTCTTTAATATCCCCAAGTACCATAAAAAGATGTAATTCTTATTTATTTTTACTACTTATTTTATTTTCTCATTTAGATTATGATTCCTTCTAACTAAGCATCCTTCCTATAATGTGATTCTTACATCCACCTGTTTATCTAAATCTGCTCATTTCTATAATCTAAACCCTCAGAATTTATATCCCTTGTATCTGGCTCTCTCCTCTCATTCCTCTTCCCACCAATATATTGTTCCTCTTCTAAGTCTACCTTCTATTTTCTCTTTGCCTTCAATTTGTGATTTATTTTCTAGCCAAGATGCTTTCTCTGAGATCCTTTCCTGCAAAGTTCTTATTCAAGGGGGAAATGACACCTTTAATCGATTCCTATAACAAGGAAATGATATCACAGCAAAAGACTGATGCTAAAGTCATAGCAAAATGGTAAAAGAATTAGCACAGCTCATTAGAAAAAAACCAACGCAGGTACAGTTTTGCACACTTGATTTTTCCCAGATGAAGGATGTGCAGGGATAAGAATTAGACGAGTCTCTTATCATAATGCAAGTAATATTGGAACAGAGAATCTGAGGTCCATCAAACTAAATTAGCAACCCAGATTTGTTGGTTAAGTGCATGGAGTTAGAGTAATGGTAGCCAACTCAACGGGTTGCTTTAAGCATTAAATGAAATGGTAGTGAGTTTTGAGTACAAAATACAATGAGAGCAAACGCAGAAGCCACAGCAAGTTCTGACAGTCTTCCTTAGACTTCCAAAGAAGGTGGGTAGCTGAGAGGAACATGAGTGGCTCACTTAGGAGGAGAGAGGAAGCCTTCCTCTGCTTGTTGGCTTCAGTTTTAGCACAAAGACAAACTAGAGGTTTTTATTTATTCATTCATTATAGGTTTCACTGAGTACCTTCTGTCTATGCCAGGAGATGCTAAAATTTGGGAAAACTGCAGGGATTGATATTATCAGAATCATGGGGGAATGGTAGGGAGCACTGCGAAATAATTATTCACTGGGTAACAACACCTAGAGTTAATGATTTTATGTGTTTAAGGACTGTAACTGTGATTTGTACATTTAGCATGGACAACAACCAGAAACATTACAACACTGGAAGGGAACTTTAGTTCTTAAACTGCTCCTGGCAAGGAAATCGAGCTTGCTTGCTGATACAGCCTCACCAATCTTTAATCTTTCCACTAGTCTCAAAGTTAACTCGTCTCAAAAAATTTTAAATGATTGTTAACACATTAGCCCTTGTAAGATGTGTGCCACAGAGAAGAAAAAAATCCTGCTTCAGAAATACAGATGTTTACTAATGTCACTGAAATGAAGGAGGGCATTCTAGGATAACTAGGTTGATTTAAGGCTCGGTCTTGACTTCAGAGAGCCCTCTAGCATCAGTGGTATGGATTGGAAGTGTGTTTAGCTTAATAATTCAAAGGGAAAATGAGCCAAAAGTTTGGTTAACAATTTGTCTTTGCCAGTTACTTTAATCTTTAACAGACAAACTGCTGGACCTCAAATCCATTAAAGCTTGTAGGCAGACTTGCTTACTTGACTGAAATCACTAGCTATGCACCTGACACCAATATCACCACCCACTGAGAATTGCATTCTCACTTTGATTTATTACTAAAAGATCCAGACACAAATTTCTAACTATATCCCAGAGTCCGCCTTCATTCTGGCATCCCTTGGAAACCTAAGTCAACTAAGAGAATCTTCTAGCACTGCCCTTGTATAAAGTCAAAGGTACATCAAAGACAACCCAGGGAAAATGTGGGGGGTATTTGATGTTGGGCATAATTAACTAAAAGGAGGTTTTTATTTAAAACCCCAAAACTCTAAGCTCTGCTTGCTATTACACTGCTGCATTTTCTTAAGCATTAATATCAAATGCATATTTTTTAACAACATTCCATCATTAGGTCATTCATTTATCAAATATTTATTGAGGATCTACTTTGTGCCAGGCAGTAAGCTAAGTCTGGGGAGTTCAAAAGTAAGTGAAATGTCGAAGTTTCTGGAAAAACTTACAGTTCAGCAGTAGAGACATCAATTACAGAATGCACTCGCAAGAGGACATGGGAAATGAAAATGCGTGTTTTGGAATATGTGTTTTAAGTTTCTGCAAGCCTGCACAGGGGAGGAATTCACTAGGTGCACGGAAATATTAAATCCGTAGTTTGTTAGAAAAATCATGGCTGACGTTTGAAGCTGCGGGATTGAGATCAGTTAACAGGGGTAGAGAGAGAATCTTCTATATGTCAATATGAAAGAATGTAAGGAAAAGGTGTCAGCAAAGGAATGAAGAAAGAGCAAAGAGAATGTACAAGAAGGAACAGTAGCTACCAATGTCTAAGATGACAAACAAAGAGGACTAAAAAGAAGCCGGTGAAATTGGCAGGATGGAAACCGCTGGAATCCCTGTAGTTCTACTGTAGGATTGGGGATGGTCGACAGATAATAGGGGGTTAAAAATCTTACACATCTGAGTTACATACATGATTTAACAAAAACACGAAGGCTGCATACTACACCTCTGGGATCACTAGGCTTGGCTATTTGCTATATACACATGTGACCTCAGGCCAATAAATGAACTTCTTGAGTCACAGCTGAATGAAAAAGGACAATAATTATTTCATGGAATTTTATCATGAGATTGAAGATCAATGTACAATATTTAAGAGCAGAATATGAATTGCTGGTTCTCATCACCTATTAATATTAATGTCTGTTAAAATTTTCCCAGTGTTTTAAGTTTCCAAAAGTATAATGAAAAATAGTCCTTGTTAAAAAAAAAAAAAAAGAAAGAAAGAAAAATAATCCTTGTTTGTTTTTTAAAGACGGTGCTTTTGGCAACTATGTATAAACCTGAATATTTTCTTTGGCCAGTGAACAATTCATAATCTCCCAAAAGCTAAGTTTACTTCAAAATTATAATTATGTACTGGTGGTAATAAATTTGAAAATGTAAAAAGGGTTTGGCTAAGTTCTAAATATCACTTTAAAACTGATCTAGTGAACTTTTCATTACTTCTAGTTTGGGCTATATTATTATTATTATTTTTTAAATTCTTTTTAAGATTTATTTATTGGAAAGAAAGAGAGAAAGAGAGAGAGAGAAGGGGCAGAGGGAGAGGAGAGAATCCCAAGCAGACCCCCACTGAGGGTTGAGTCCAACACAGGGCTCGATCCAATGACCCTGAGATCATGATCTGAGCCAAAATCAAAAGTCAGAAGCTTAACTGAGTGAGCCATCCAGGCACCCCTGGGCTATATTATTTAATTGCCTAAGTGACTAAGGACAATATTAACCAGTAATTTTGAGACACAAAACAAAGATCTCAAGATTTTCAAGAACTTCTCTAAAAGGAAGATGATGATCTTGCTGAAAAAAAAAAAATGACAGTATTACTATATTACTGCTGAGAAATGTGGAATTTTCCCCAGGAATCCCAGAATCTAGAGGAATCTTAATATATAAAATTAGTGGGAGAGATTCTTGTGGTGGTGAAATGTTGATAATCTTGAGATATATAAAGATCCCAGGTTTTCTGACCCTTTATCTGACATTTGTAAATGAAATAATGAAGTATGTTGAGAACCAGATTCCTGTTTCTTTATCTGAGCTCATAGCTACCAGACACCTATCCATTTGGGTCTTCTTGTCTCTACTTGACTCATTATGAGAATCTCCTGAAGCCTAATGGACCTGGTGGTATCAGTTACAATTCCATGATTGTTTGATTTGGATATATGTTATTAATATCTTTTTTAAAAATGTAAACTAATTTATTTTTGAGAGAGAGAAAGAGAGAGCATGAGCGTGCACAAGTGAGGGGAGGGGCAGAGGGAGATGCAGACTCCCTGCTGAGCACTGGGCTGGATCCCAGGACCCTGAGATCATGACCTGGGCAGAAGGCAGACATTTACCTGACTGAGCCACCCAAGTGCCTGTGTTATTAGTATCTTACATATATTTCCATTGCCAAACCTTCATTTTGTTTTGAAATTATCTGTTTAAATGTATTTATCAGTATACTATAAACTCCATGAAGACAACCTATGTCTTGTTTACAACATAAACTAGATTCTTAATACCTTGGAACCCTACCTGGTGTGTAACAGGAACTCACATAATATTTGGTGAAGGAAAGAAGGAATATATCATTCATTTCCACCAGACTGTTCGTTCTTTGGCACATTTAAGTGTTTATTAAGTGTCTATCAAATTAAAGGTGAACTTTAGTTGTCTATAGAGCTAAATCTTTTTGAACCAAGAGCAATAAAAAGAATATCAGAAATTAACAATATTTTGCATTCCATGGGGAGGGCAAAAATCTGCTTCCCTACAGACTGCTTGATTATTCTAACATCACCTGATAGTTAAAAGATGGACTGGAAATTTGGGTTGTCAAGAGAAGTCATGACCATTTACTACCCACTCAAGAGTGTTCTAATCTGGATATTAATTAAATATTTTCTGATAATCTACTTCATCCACTTAATTTATTTCTGTCGTGCCCTGAAACTATGATATTTAACATAAAGAAAATACTCTGAAAAATGTAGGATAAAAATCGTTAACTGAATATATTACTCAAAATAATGACCTAGGCTTTTCTAGCAGAGAAAACATTTAAATTCTATTTATACATAGATATATTAACATGGGTTCAATTAAAGGATATTATCTTCCTGCGGTAATTTGAAATTACATATTTACAAATATTAATATTAGGAACATGTACTTATATGCTTTTCATGAATAAAATAAAACATATTAAACTGGCATAACTAGGGAAAAGTTAAAATATTAAAAACTCAAATTATAAAATATTTAAAGAAGTGTCATTTTACTGCTTTCAAGCTCACAAGGCCTGTTAGCTCAAAAACTCAGTACTCAGTAGATTTCTTAGATTGAATTATTTTAATTAGCAGATTAGAGTATTTTGACTTTTACCAACCCACCTATTATGAATAAATACTTTTAGCAAAGCGTATGAAAGTGGTTCAAAATTTTCATTTTCTAAGTATGTTCTAATAGAAAAATGGCACTCTTCTTTATTTTGATTTGTATTGAGAATATTCTTACTGAAAACTATAGAGTAAACTTAGTGGTAAACACTGGAGACAGTGAGTCTAAAACTCTGGCTCCTTGTCTTAGCAGCTGAGTGATGCTGAACAAATTATTTAATCTCTCCGAATTATATTTTCATCTCCCAAATGGGAAAATAACAGTATTTGCTTTAGGAATGATACAAAGATTACAAACGATAAGTAAAATCTTTAGCATAATGCAAACCCTCGATATAAGCTGTTGTTAGTAATTATTTACTATTATTAGCAGTAGGAATAGTAGTAGTGGCAAAGATGCCATCTGAACTGTCAAAAATCTTCAACTAGCAGAGTCTTAAGACAATGAAGCTTCACAATATTTTGACAAATACCAAGAAATGCTGGCAAAGGGCATTATGAATTTCAATACTCGCTATCACTCTAAAAGTATATTAAAGTATATATTAAATATAGAAAAATTGAGCAAAATTAGTCTGCCAAATGCCATTAGACTCTATTTGGTGAGTTCTGCATGTCTGCATGCCTCGTCACCTGCCCTACACCCAGGTGGTCTGCTACCCAGTTTATGGTATGGCTTGAAATAGAGACAACCTGTTGACATGAGAACTTCATGGATACTAAACTGAATCACAGTTCCAGCATTTTCCTGCAACACAGCTCTGCTTCTGTGGCATACTCCTCACGCTTGACAGCTGGCCCAACGATTGGCTTAGATACACCTGCACTCAGCTTTTCACAGCCACTCTCCTCTGACACAATTTCTTTCTCTGAGCTTTTGTAGCAACCACACTTTCCAACATGGGAGCCAGGAGCTGCACCTGACACTTCCAGGTTAAATCTAAATTAAATACAATTAAAAATCCACTTCCTCTGTTGCATTAGCTACCTTTCAGCAACCGCACATGGCCAGTGACTATCATGTCTGATTGTGCAGATACAGAACATTTTTATCACTGCAGAAAGTTTTATCATGCATCCCTGATACAGACTAATATTCCCTCAAGCATATTTCCATTCACTCCACACTAAGAACTAAACAAGATGCTATTAAAGAAAAAAAAATGTCAGAGCACTGAGATGGCTCAGTCAGTTAAGCATATGTCTTCAGCTCGGGTCATGATCTCAAGGTCCTGGGATCGAGCCCCGCATCGGGCTCCCTGCTCAATGGGGAGTCTGCTTCCCCCTCTCCCTCTTTTCCTCCCCTCAACTCATGCTCAATCTCTCTTTCTGAAATAAATAAATTAATTTAAAGAAAAAGGTCAGATCATTTAACTACATCTTGAGTTAAAGTCATTTACGTATGTGTGTATATATCGGACTTCTGAGAATGTGTAATAAATGATTGTGAACAATGTTTGTCAGAGAATCGAATGCAAGTATGTAGCTTTTCTCAAATTTGTATTATCATGACCTATTGTTTAAAGAAATACCTCCAGGGAACTCTAAACTTTGAGAAAAATACATAAGCACCAGCATTTTTTCAGAAAGGAGAAAACAAGTTTCCCTGGGTACAGAGAAATATAACAAAATCAGTTTACAGTTTCTCAATTTGCGCATACAATCTTTCTAAAACACATCTGTCCGATGATGATGCCCAAGAGAAAGTTTTAATGTCAGATTCTCTTTCCCTACCTCCCATCTGACAATCTCCTGCACTTCCCAAAACAATGATATGCCTTACAGCACACCAGCAACTTTGGGGCACTGCCCCATAGAAACATCTGCAGTTACAAAAGAATAATGCAAAATGTCAGTTATCTGCAAAACCTCTTGCAATCAATGCACATAATCCCAGAGAGGCATTTCCAATAAAGTTTTACTTTCAATTTTTTTTAAAGATCTTATCTATTTATTTATTTATTTACTTATTTGTCAGAGAAAGAAAGAGAGAGTGAGCACAAGCAGGAGAAGCGGCAGGCAGAGGGAGATGCAGGATCCCCGCTGAGCAACAAGCTGGATTTGAAACTCGAACCCAGGATGCTGGGATCATAATGAGCCAAATGTAAGCACTTAACTCACTAAGCCACCCAGGCATCCCTCAATTTTTAATAAAAACATTAACATGCTGATAAATAATTACGATGTCCCAAGCAATGGTGCATGGGTATTAACAGCAATTCAATTTTAAGAAAAATTTCAAAACTCAAAGATTTTTGGACATTTAAAAAATTCAAATTATATATATACAGATATACATATACACACACACCTCTGGAGCAAAAAAATGAGACAATTCTCCAAGGTACTGGGAACAGAAACTCAAGAAGAAGAAAAACAGAAGTTCAAGGTCAAAGAACAATGTGAAATCTACAGAGGATCTTGTTTTTGTCTCTGTTAAATTAGCTGTGATATTTAGATTCCATCAAATACATTTAGAAGAATAACAGAAGAGTTTTTTTTTGTTTGTTTGTTTTGTTTGTTTAGGGGTAGGGTGGTGAGGGGCAGAGGCAGAGGTAGAAAGAGAATCCTAAAGAGGTTCCTTACCCAGCAGGGCGCCTGACCTGGGGCTTGACCTCACAACCCTGAGTTCACGGCCATGAGATCACGACCTGAGCCAAAATCAAGAGTCGGGTGCATAACTGACTATGCCACACAGGCACCTCTGGAAAAGTTTTGTTTCAAAATGTCAGTACTTGCAATGCACTGCAAACTACATCTTTTGCAGCCATTTACGGCTGTGAAAAAGCCTCAGACGCCATTAAAAAAAATGTTTGGAGGGAATACGGTTTTTGGAAATTCCTTCTTTGATCAGTAAAACATTGCTTGTCCTACATCACAGTGTTGCTGGTGTTCTAAAGCGTTATGATAATAAAATTGTCACTGAGTGCTTACCATGTGCCAGGCGAGGTGTTTTACACATATTAATTCCACTGATCTTTTCCCCCAGCTGTACTGAGGAGTAACTGACAGTAACCGTATATACTTAAAGGGTACGATGTGGTGATTTGATACACACATACACTGAGGAATGATTAATAAGATCAAGGTATTTGGCATATCTAGCTCCTCATATAGTTAACCTCTGTGTGCTTGTGGTGAGAACCCTTCACATCTATCCTCAGCAACTTGCCAGCATAATACTGTGTTATTAACCACACTCACCATGTTGGACATTAGATCCTTGGAACTTACCCTTATCACTCAAAGTCTGTGCCCTTTAACCTATATCTCCCCATTTCCCCCTTTCCTCCACCCCTGCAATCTCCCATTCTCTTGTCTCTGTGACATCAGCATCTTCTTAACCATTTTTTAAAATTTCACATGTAGTAACTTATCTAATCTTAAAAATAACATTTTCACGTAAGTACTACCATTATCTCTGCATACACATGAGGAAACAGAGGCACAGGTTGATTAAGCTATTAAACTCAAGTTATATAACTATTGAAACGGGAAGCTGGAAACTCACACCATGACCCAGTGCACATTATGACCTACTTAGATGGTTTCCTACCTCAAATGTTTAAGTGTGGTAAGTTTCTCTTCAGCTAGGTTTGCAAGCCTTGGGAAGCAAGACCGTACTGTACACTTCTCAACCTCCACAATACTGGGATTTAGTTTTATACATAAAACATTTAATAAAATCAAGTTCAGTAGGGGTTATCTCTAGGTATTGTGACTGACGCATAATTTTAGTCCTTGAAGACATATACTGCTTGTTATTGTTAACATCTTCCTATTTCGATTTTCTATGTAAAGCATAGATGACTCTTGTAATAGGAGAAGAGAAAGTATTTGTTACTAAGGCACTATTTAGAATCCACAGATACATAAAACAAAGGGAAAAGAAAGGGATACAAACAAGCAAGAGACACTCACATCAACATGGGAGGCGAGTCAGAGGGTTTGGCCTGAACACTCGGGAGGGCTTGCTTCTCCTTACCTGGCATCAGGAAGCCACAGGGCCCTGGCAGCCCTGGGATCAGGGCACACGTTCAGACAAGCCAAAAGCAAAATATTGTACTTGTTAGAGGCTATGAGAGAAATTTCCAGAAATTGTGTACTCTTCATTTCGCCATATATTTTAATGAAATCTTAGACATTTCAACTAATGACTTCTGCAGTTTATTTGAAAAGCCTGGTTCTTTACGTGGGCTCCTCTGGTAACCGCTCAGTCCTGTGCAAGCAGTCATTAGTCATTATTTATTAAGGGCTTTTCAGTTGTGCCTTTGAGGTCTAGCAGCCATGTCTTTCCTTTAAAATTAATACAGTGACTTTTTCTTTAAATGGTTAAAAATCATACCTTGACATGTAAACTTTTTGGAGGGAGTCGTGAGTAACAATTTATCTGCCATTTCTCCAGGACCGGCACAGCGAGCAATTCCAGGTTCTTTGTATTCTGACTTGACCCAGTCCGATAACCACTGCATGTTGCAATCACAGTAAAGAGGATTGGCTCCAATCGCTCTGGAAAACACCACCACAGAAGCACACACACACACACAGCATGGATGTGTTGTTATTTCCTGAAGGAGCACAACTCCAAGTGACGCCCAGGAGAAAATCCCTATAGATTTACGGATAACAATTTAGAAGAAAATAGAGACATCGGGGATTCCCCATTTTCCCGAATTATGTGCAGCGGGGACTTAGGGGTTTGTCACTAGCCTTAGAATTTACCTGGGCTCTACAAGCTGTTCCTGTATTTGCAGAGACAGGTATATTTTTGGTACAAACAAACCCGACACACAGATTAATACTGCCTTCATTCACTAATGATTTACTGAGGACCCAATCACTACGCCAGGTTTGGGAGCCGCAAATATAAATAATACATTATTTTTAACACCAAAGAACTGCTTCTGGGAAGGTGATTAACACATTCTCAAACATGCAAATAATTTGCATTAGAAGTGCTACAGTAAAAATATATGTGAAGTGACTGTGAAAAGAGGGTAACTTTTCTGGGATACTGGTGGTTAAAAAGTCTGAGCTTTTTCGTCCTTAGATTCAAGGAGGTGGAAAAGGTTGGGAAGGATGTTTCGCGGTAAAGGACCAGTAAGTGTGAAGGCACCGAGATAAGAAAGGGCATGAAATAATAAAGATGCACAGAGCTAGTTCACCAGTGTGGATCTGGACCTTCACTAGATGTCTGTCCCTTTACAAAATCCTTTATTTTTGAACTTGGCTTCCCACTGCCATAAACAGGAGCCATGATAGAAAAAGCAATCAAGATGATAGCTGGTATTTATTGCACCAAAACGCAGGTACTGTGCTGAGCCACTTGATATGAATTACCTCACTTTACCCTAAATAACAACTCTAGGAGGTCAATAGTATTAATAATCCATTACAGAGACTGAGACACTGAGGCCAGAGAAGTCAACCTGTGGGTTTTGTAAACTTACCAAGCTTGGCACAAGTAGCAGATGCATAAGGTGGCATTTAAAATGGATTAATTCTATTATGCTTAGCGAAATAAGTCAATCGGAGAAAGACAGCTATCATATGATCTCCCTGATATAAGGAAGTGGAGATGCAACATGGGGGGTTTGGGGGGTAGGAAAAGAATAAATGAAACAAGATGGATTGGGAGGGAGACAAACCGTAAGAGACTCTTACTCTCAGAAAACAAACTGAGGGTTGCCAGGGGGAGAGCGGTAGGAAGAGGGTGGTGGGGTTATGGACACTGGGGAGAGTATGTGCTATGGTGAGTGCTGTGAAGTGTGTAAACCTGGCGATTCACAGACCTGTACCCCTGGGGCTAATAATACATTATATGTTTATTAAAAAATTAAAAAATAAAATAAAATATATATAAATGCTAAAAAATAAAATGGATTAATTCTGATTTATAATTAACTTGAGATTAGCAATGCTTCTAGGTCTATAGTCCAAGCAAAATTCATCCTGTTCTGTCATGAGGAAAGTCCCAAAATATACTTGTAAAACGTTAATACCTTATATTATTAACAGTCTTCACCTCCAACTCTAATCAAGAATTGGAGTGTAGTAAATGTTATGGTCAGACTCAAACTTTTCTTCTAAATTGAAAATGAGCAAAATGATATTTTGGAGTCATTTAATGTCATCTCTACTGACATTTGCTAAGTCCTTCCTATGCGAAGGGACACAGTGGAAAAAGTGAATGGAGCAGAGCTCTTTATGATCTAAAGAATCAAAGACAAATGCACAAAAGAAACACAGGACAGACAAGATACGTGGCAAGGAGAGTTCAAACTGCTCCTATTGTTGGGGGGTGCTCACTGAAGGAAATGTTCAGCTTGGCTCAGGTAGCACTTCCTTCAGCTGCATTTTCTGATAAATCACCTGAACACGAGTAGAATGACTACTTTCTTCTTAATATTGCAAACCACTCTCCCAGTGAGAGATGTATTAACAGTAGGCATTAAGGAGTCTGATAGATGTACACAAAACCTACAGTGATTGACAGAGCCCCATAAAGCATGTTCAGATATAGCATGATTGACTACTGGCTCCTATCCTCTGCCCATCCCCCACTCTCAATTGTCTAAATGTATCTTCTTGGGATTTGGTAGGTTTGGGAGGAGAGGACAAAGCCAAGGGAGAATCTGGCAGGAGATTTCTGGGGAGCTGGTAGGCAACTGATAGCACCTGCTATTTAATCTGAAGCACACTTGCCACAAGGGGGCACCAAACCAGCCCTGAGCTAAGGCAGTCTTAGGGAGGGGTGTTACAGGCAAACAATGAATCACGGAACACTACATCACAAACTAATGAAGTCCTGTATGGGGACTAACATAACATAATAAGAAAAAAAAATTTAAAAAAAAAAAGTTTTAGATCCTAAATCTGTTCCTGGATCTTCCTTCCAGGTTTGCCATGGTCTCAACTTTAGCACTGTAAATAATGGAATAACAGAATTTGACCCAAAAGAGTGTATGATATATTTTTATGTTGTTTTATTGTACTTTCCAAAAATAAGGAGATATAAACAGGCTACTATAACACAGAGCACAAAGTAAAGGGAAAAAAAAACCATTTCACCCTGTATGATTATATGGCAGTTTCCCCACTATCATACTATAAAGTTCTTAAACCATCTCTAATTTATTTTTCCATGGTGCCATAGCCAATGATGAATAATATTTGCTAAATAAATAAATCCAGTTTGAGCAAATCAAGATAAGCTTCATAAAGGGTATAAGAATGTTACCTGGAAAATACAAGGTTTGGGCAGACTGAATTGAAAGGGAGCTGATATTCTAGAATCTGAGAACGTTAAGAGAAAAGGCATAGCTAGGAAGTTGGAGAGCCGTGTTTGTAAGAAGTCACTTTTAGCTAAGCAAAGAGAATTCAATTCCATTATAGCTAATGGAGAATAAGGGCCAAAAGGATAAACGAAGGCTATCTTGCAGAAGGTCCTGTATCAGGATTGAAAATCTTCACATTTTCTATAAAAATGGAGCCAACCACATCTCATGTTGTGACAATAGGAGAGGTGGCAGAGGAATGTATGAGTTTGATCCTAAACCCACATTCATGAACTAGGTACTCACAGGTGTGATAACGCAGAAAGATCATTGAAAGCACCTTCAGGCACAACAGAAATGTCATTTCCATGCAATGAACTAAAAGCAAAAAAAAGGCAGTATTAAATTTCTTATATGTTAGAGAGTCTAGGAAATTCTTACATGTGTAAGACTTTAGTTTACAATAAGCATTTTAAATCAGTACAGAAAATACCTATTTTTTTTTTTAAGATTTTATTTATTTGACAGAGATCACAAGTAGGCAGAGAGGCAGGCAGAGAGAGAGAGAGGAAGGGAAGCAGGCTTCCCGCTGAGCAGAGCCCGATGCGGGGCTCGATCCTAGGACCCTGAGATCATGACCTGAGCCTAAGGCAGAGGCCTTAACCCACTGAGCCACCCAGGCGCCCTGAAAATACCTATTTAATACACTGTCTTGGTGTAACTGGGTACTATTTGGGAAAACCAAAAATTTGTTCCTACTTCACATCATTAGCATAAAGTCAATTCTAGATTGAAAAATGTAAAAACAAAACTAAAAACACATGAAAAGAAAATAGAGAAGAGGTCCATTTTGTAAATATAGGATGGGAAAGGCTTTCTTTTCTTTTCTTTTTCTTTTTTTTTTTAAGATTTTACTTGTTTATTTGAGGGGGAGAGAGAGAGAGAGATCAGAAGTAGAGGGTAGGGGCAGAGGGAGAAGCAGACTCCCCATTGAACAGGGACCCCCCCCACTTCCGCCCCATGTGCAACTTGATCCCAGGACCTTGGGATCATGACCTGAGCTGAAGGCAGATGCTTAACAAACTGAGTCACCCAGGCACCCTGGGAAAGGCTTTCAAAGTACCATATAAAACTCAGAAACCATAAAGGAAAAGAGTGATACATTTTTGACAACACCAAATATATCCATAAAATGAAAGATAACATATAAGGAACAGATTGGAAAATATTTACAAGACATATGAAATACAAGGATTAACACCTTTGTAAAAAGACCTGAAAGTTAGAGTCAAGTTGTAGACGCATAAAGATATGTATAAGGAAAAGACAAGATACTGATTAGAAAATTGGAAATGATATGATGAGGCCATGGAATAAAAACACAAATGACCAATAAAAAAATAAAATAAACACAAATGCTCCAGTTATTAGAATTTCAAATTAAAACAGGAATGGAAAATAATGTTCAATCTGTCATAGAACTATTAATATTATTCCATATTTGCCAGAGTGCTTTGAAACAGGTACTCCATTAAAATAGGTAATCTGTCATACAACAAAAATGAAAGAATTAATACCATTCAATATTTGCCAGAGTGATTTGTAATCATGCTCTATTAAAACAGAGTTCGTGGAAAATAAGTTTGTAAACTGACAAATTCTTGTTTTAGGGGGACAACTTGACAGTTACTTTTGGTATCCTCACAACACACTGGACAGTAAGAAGAATGTGTAGGATGTTCATTCCAGCACTATATGGAATAGTGAAAATCTGTGGACTCAAACCACATGACCGTTGGGGTGCATGGGAGGCTCAGTTGGTTAAGTGTCTCACTCTTGATTTCAGCTCAGGTGGTGATTTTAGGATTGTGAGATCCAGCCTGTTCAGGCTCTGTGCTGGGTGCAGAGCCTGTTTAAGATTCAATCTCTCCCTCTGCCTTTCCCCCTCTCTAACAACCACAACAATAAAACCAAACAACTAAAAAAAAAAAAAAACCCAAAAACCGAAAAACAAAACCCGCCACATGATAGTTAAAGGTGGGGATGATTATATAAGCTATGGTTCCTTCACCCTATGGAATAGTCTTGTAAGAGTTGAACAGCTAAGGACTATTTTTATATGATGGAATGGAAATACTGTAAAGCATATTGTTAAATAAAAATCAGCTAATGAGAGAACAAGAACAAATCCTATTTATGCTTATTAGAAGGTATACAGCTGTGGGCATACCTATATCAGCATCTAAAAACAAATGCATATAAAAAAAGACCAGAAGACAACATACAACTGTTTATTAATTCTGGGGGAGGGTACTGTGATTGGGGATCATGTTTCACTGCATATATTTAAACTACATTTTAATAGTAAAAGCCTATTCATTGATTATGTAACTTTTAAAGAAATTAAATCTCCTGTATTTTGTTCAAAATTAATTGAATCTCTATAAGACATATATCTTATTATTATCTATTACCAAATAAATAACCACAACAACCTGGTGTTGCCCAGATAAAGGCTGTTGAGCAGTGATACAGGAAAAGATGCAATTTGTACAAATTTACTACAAATTTGTAGTAAATCCTAAAATGTCTGCAATTAGTTAAATCAGTAAAAAAGCCAACCCAAAACTCAGATGCCTGAGATAAGAGATACTTTGTTGACCATAAGATGCTTACAGTAATCGCAGAGACTTCAATCCGTCGAAGGTTCGAGGAGGAATACACCTCAAACGGTTGTAACTGAGAATTCTGAAAGCATACACAGCAGATTTGTTTCACTCAGATATCCTCAAATGGCCAAATGTCATTTTAAAAATAAAGCAGTTAAGAAAAAGGTTGCTTTAGCATTTTATAAACTGGGAATATTGATGTACAGTATTTGGTTACTGCTTGTGTTTTCAGTAATACAACATATTTCTTTCTAAATACAGTCTAGAATGCTTCCTGCCCTGCCGATGCTAATGCCTCAACTATTCCCTCCCTCAGCTGATGGGACTTCTTAAAGATCTCTCCCAAGCCCACCACAGACATAAATTATTCTTTGTTTCTTTTCTGGAACCTACGGTTGTTTGTTTAAGGTTTGTTTTTGTTTTTGTTTTTGTTTTTAGTCTGTATCTCGCAATAGCATTTATATTTTTTGAGGGCAGGTTCTATCTGCCTTGTTAACAGAGAACGTCCAAGTGCCTAGAAAATGCATTTTGTCCAGTGAATTAATAAATAGTCAGGACCACATTTTCATACTCACAAGGTAAGGAGCTGGGTCATGTTGCTGAAGCTCTGATTAGAAAGGGTGCTTATTCGGTTGTTACTTAAGTCTCTACAAGAGAAAAAAAGAAACAAATGGAGTGTACTGTTACCAGAGAAAGTGAAATATTAGTGATTCTTCTCGCTCAGTCACAGTGGCATTGTTATATAGCACACAGCTTTTACCTGAGAATAACCAAACCCTGGATGACCCCCTGGGATAGATTATAATAGTCATAATTATTCATGCCCCTGCCTGTTGAACTTAGAAGTGACGGTGTTTTGCTCTGGCCAGTGAAGGAAGTGTGGGCACCACTGCAGTCTTCACTTAAGAGAAGGTTAGAGTGAGCTCACCCTTCCCTCATCTCCCTCTGCTTGCTCCTCTGCAGGACTTGTGATGTGATGGTCCACAGTCAGGGTCGGTGTCCTGGTCCCAGGACAAAGACACGGGAGGCCGTCACAACGGACACGTCTTATGTGTGAGAAATGAACCTTTGTTCTCGCACCTTCCGTTGGTTGCATATCCTTTAGCTTCCCTGATATACATGCTCACTGGTACACACAGCCAAACTTGGTAACTAAAGGCATCCATTTGATTACATTTGCAAAGACATAATGAAAAATGCTGCCCTTGGCAAGTCACTGACACACAGTAGGTGGGTCCTCAATAAATATCTGTTTAATTAACAAATAAATAAGAGAGATGTGGGTTTTTTAACCAGTGCTATATGGCTGTTTATAGCCAAGTGTAACTGGTACTATGAGCTGTAATTTATAATTCAGTGAACTTGATCTTCTTTTTATTATATATAATATACCTGTGACTATATATAATGTAATATATAATACACAATGTAACTGCAATTATATTGTAATAAAATGGAATATTGTAATATATACTAATATATATGCTGTTAGTATATATATGGCATATTTTATATATGTATATCTGGCAATTTTGCAATGGAAAAAATGAGTGAGTATATAAATACACAGTCATACAGTGATATGTATATAGTCACTGATTTTTCTCTGCTGCTAAATGCTAAATACATAAATAAAAGGAAGATTTACGAATAAATAAAAAATTATAGGTCATAGTTGATGATCAATGTATGTATGTATATTCACTACTTTTTTTCTAAAGCAAAATGTATAAATACATAAATAAATAAATAAACGTAAGATGCAGAAAAGCCAAAGATTATCCATTCCTTTATGAAAATGACCAAAATATCAGTAAAATGAACCTATACAACGTAGGAGCTTCATGATCCATCTTCTCAGCTGCTGAAGTACTAACTCTGGATTTAGAAAATAAATGAGTGTATCTATATTAGCAGCAGTTACTTGCCTAGAGTAGCATAATGAGTCATTGGTAAAGCCATTTCTGGATCTACAAATGCTCGTTTTTCATTTCCAAACTGGTCTTAAATAATCGCATACTGTCCCACAAATGACCCAATTCTGCTGAAGTGACCCTCTGGAAATTGCAGCAATTTAATGGTTTATTTAACAGAACAAAATGTATGTAATCAGTTCCTGCTGCTAGTAAGTACGTAATGAGAGGCAGAACAAGACATCTTAGGGGATATTCTTTCTTAATTTAATCATTTGTCATTTAAACAGTCCTACATACTTTCTATAAAGTGATTTTCTTATATGTTTAAGAGAAACTGAAAATGATTAACAGTGTTTTAACTAACCACAACCTTCCTAGGGCCAAGTTTACATTGAGAAATGTAACATTTTCTGTGACTTACATTTCTAGAACTCACTAATTAGGGATCAGCCTCCTTATTCTAGGAACTCTAGAAACTGGTCTCCTCAGCCAGCCATATTTACTCTAAAATCAGATAGGACTTAAACTAAAGATAAAGTATTTCCCTTTACATTTACTCCTGTTGCTTATTTTTGTTTGTTTGTTTGGTTTTTGAGAAGCTTTATCAATTATCAGCAAGGCTACTCTAAGTGTGACATTATGTACAGCAAGATTGTATCTCTTTATAAATATTGTGCATATAACTAGATCGAAATGTTGGCATATTTAAAGATAATCTTGTATTACCACGTAAAAAGTCATTTACAATGATGAAAAAGAGAGATGTTATTTTACAAGGGCATCAAAGCAAAGTGAAAAAAAGTCAATGTCTGAAATTTATGCTCAGAATGTCAGCATCTTTTTCAAGTTTACTTAAATACTGTGTAATTAAAAATGAATTTTATCAAATTAAATTTGAATACTGGAAGTCCATATCTTAGAGCATATCATATAGGAAAACCAAACCTAATAAAGTACATTTTCAGTAAATTTATTACCATCCACAACCTTTTGCTTAAAGTCAAGAAAAATAAAGGTATTATTTTCTGTCTTTCTTTTCCTGGCTTGTCATAAAATAGCCCATGTTCATTATAAGTAGAAGTATCCGGATTCACCACATTTCTGTAGTTCTCTGATACTTAGACTTTACCATATTTGTACATTGAATCGAGGAGGTTCTTTCTCTAAGATGTGCCACTGTCTGACTGATATTCAATAAAGGTGAAGCTAGTGATCCAGAACCACAGTGAGGAAGGAGGGAAGCATCTAACTGTAAATGATTTATATTATCTGAAAGGTGCACTCAATCTTCTGCCCCTTGCTACCCCCACTTTGGTGAACTAGAATAAGTCAAAGATGAAATAAATGCAATACGTTACTTACATAAGTGTTAAATGTTTGTAGTTATAGAGCTCCTTAGGCACTAATGTAAATTGGTTCCCATCCAGATACCTAAAAACAAGGAAAAAATATTATCTTTTTTTAAAGGAACAATGGTGTGGCACAAAACAGTTGACACAATTTCACCCTTAACTCAGGCAAGGGAAGCACTCTGAATTCTGGCTCTAAGACATCATGCTTCCTCTACCTGGGATTGGTATTTAAAAGAAGTAAAGGAGAAAAAGCAAGTTGTCCAATCCAGTAGAATTATCTGAGAGTGGAATCTCTTAGTGTAAATTATAAAACCAAGGAGAGACTGGTGAGTCCAGTTCCTTGTGGTTTATGTAATGAGGCGAGTCACGTATCCAACCAGTTGTGAGTCAAGAAGTTTCATTCAATCGGCGATATTTTCAGTCAGCCTTCAGTCTGCTTGTATTTACGTGGGGACAATACCATGAAATGCATTTACTACTGACAGAACCTTGCTACTGAGGGCAAGACCACTCTTCGCCGCCTTAATATGTATTCATACACCTAGTAAATACCAATCGATGCCTTAAAGGAGATGTTTAGGAATGAGAATTAGATTTCAGTTAAAAATGACCTAAACATAGTTCTTAACCATTGTGTATCTGGTTTGTGATAATAATTTTATATGGTATTATAGAAAATCACAACCTTTATCAAGGGCACAAATGCAACATACACATGTAAAAGTACTAATCACATAACCACATATATGTGAAGTTTTCTTTTGTGATTAAAGTCAGCAGGATAATCTGAGAATAGACAGACACTGGGCTAATTGGCAAGACATAAAAATAAATGAATAGTTTAGTTTCTGTCCATAATGTCACAAAATAAGAAAAAAGAAAAATAAAAAAAAAAAGAAAAATAAACTCCATCTCAAACAAGGCTGTATTTTCCCAGAATATAGATAATGAAGGGTAAAATGTCTTTCAGCAATGTGGGCTATCTGGCTACAGATGTGCCCACAAATGATTCTGGTCCAGTGGGCAGAAGGCACCTGCTCCCCAGTGTCATGGCCCATCTTGAGATCTAAGGTTGAGGTGATTAGTATTTTTGCTGGATATAGAAGTAGCTGAGAAATTGCCTCAGGTAAAATCTATTTCAAATAGTTCAAAATAAAAAAAGTTTTATAAAAGGTACAATTCATCAAAATATGCAGTAAATATGGGACTAAGAAGCGGGCATATGTTATGACTTCTAATTTATGCCTGCTCAGATTTTCTGCTTTTGTATTTCTTCTTTGACTCCTTTCTTACCTCCACCTACGTATTTCTTGGTACCACTAGAGGGAAGCATAATCCCATAGACTTCAGTATTCTCCCTTTATTCTGGAAAATGTCGTAACAGAAAGCTAAAAGGATTCAGAATGTGCACTATGGATGTTTACACGTAAAACAATCTAAGAGGGAAATTATATGGAACTGATTAAAAATAATAGATACCACTTGTTCAAAATTGTCCACTAATATGTCCTTATTTTTGCCAAATTCTTTAATAATTTAATATAATACGCAATGAAATTTTTCTAGTACACGCATATACGTGATTGTAGAGAAGGATCTTGCTGACTTGGTATGATTCTAAGAATAAGCTCTGGGGGAGGTAAAACTAGAATTCACAAGAGATGAGTTAATCTTTTCCTCATCTCTGTAGCATATTTCTTTAGAAAAATATTACTTTGTAAGTACTTTGTAAAGAAATAGATTGAAGATTCAACTGTCTGACAGAAGAAACATATGGATGGCATAAACAGGATATGAATCAAGCAGGTTCTCGGATATAGTTTAATAAGGATATTAAAGAAGGTTTAAAATTATTGGCTAGGCATCGGGGAGAAGCACTCAGGTATGGGCCAGTTAGAAAGAAGGGGTTCTGCATGAAAGATGATCTGGTTACGCTGAGTGCTGTGTTCTTGGCTGGGGTGTTCCCAGAACCAATGCTTTGTCTATGGAATACTCTCAAGGCATCTAGCTGGGTGGAGAGTAATCTTTTGAAATAAATACTTATTAAAATAAGAATTAAGTATTTAATTACACACACACAAAGTAGTGCTTTTTCAGTTAACAACTGTGACTGGCAGCAGACGCTGAACACCTCAGACCAGTCCAATCCAAGGGACCTTCTGTGTATGTGTGCTAAGATCACACGATCACACCTTCTTTTCCCCTAAGTGTTCAGTTCAGGACCAAATTAGAACTGCACATGATATGCAAATAAGTTCTCTGACAATGGAAGTGACATCTTCTTGCAACTCATTACCTATGTTCCATGTTGCCAAAAGTTTATCAGAGCTGCTCATTTAGAATGCTTGCACACACGGGCATGAATTATAGGGACACATCTGCACAAATTACATTGGAACTTAAATCATTTCTGATACATAGTTCCACACAGAAAAAAAATAAACAGAGGCAAAATGACTCAACTGCACTCATACCAAGCATTTGTTCCTGGTACATTTGTATGCAGATTACATAATGGAAAGGAGCATGCATGCATCATATTATGCAAGCAGTTTGTTCTTGGATTTATTCTAGTCCACATATATAACATGAGGCAGCTAAGAAAGTGTGCATGGTGCTTGGTGTCTAGAGGAGTACATACTGACCATGTAATCTGCGGTCATATATCAGATATGAACATATTAGGGACAATTGGCTCCACACCCTTCATGGTCGAAAGGATTCTAATTCAAGTCCAAAGGGCAGTACCTCTTTTTTAAGGATAAAGATCAGGCCAGTTTCTTCTACATCCTAGATATTTATGTATCCCATGTGGGAAGCTATTCTCCCAGGGGACACAGCGGTAAAGAATAATTAACCATATGGAATATCCCAGATACTGTGGATGGACTAAATATACATCTCTTTCCAAGGTGTATCTGATGGAACATGAGTCTTGCAAGATGGTCCATGAGAAAAGGGCTATAGGGACAAACAAGTATGGGGGCTATCTTATATTTTACCACCCTCTCTTGGAGCTTCAGAGTGTACCTTAGCATAATACAGATGCTGAGAAATCCTACAGTGAATAAGAGAGAAACACACACAACCAGCATTTCCCAGGTGTATCTAAACTGGCTTTTATATTATCTATTTAGGATTTTACATGATGCTATTTAATGGCTTATAGAATAGAATTTGGAAATGGGACTCTGGAGATTTTTATTGGGTTTCCACTATTAATTGTTAAATTATATTTAATTTTAATTAATTAAATATTAATTGTTAAGGAAACAGAAAGGCAAGCTCTACTTACAGTTCAGTGACATCTCTGGGAATTCCTTTGGGCAAGACCTTCAAGGCCTTGTTACTACATCGGACGACTGTATCCAAGCACGAGCATTCCGTGGGGCAGCGGGAGAGTGGGGAACAGCTGCTGTCATCATTGCCTAATTTGCCAAAAGAAATATAGGAAAACCCAGAGGCGTGGCTTTGAGAATGCAAGGAGGGATGTTATGCTTTTAGCTTAACCAACACAAGAGTCTTGAGCCACGAGATCACTTTGGTATATACAGCACATGGGGTGTTTACAAATGGATGCCATCCATCTGATATAGCACCGCTTTCAGATTGCCTAGGGCTGAATTCCAGAAAATAACTCACAATTTATATCATCCCTCCAGTCATAACAGTAATTTTCTTTGTTCAGTTATTTATACAAATTACACTTGTAGTGAGAATATGTAAATCTACACTGAATTATGGAGAAATTATAAGGACACAGACATGTAGAGGCCTAAAGGGGTAGATTAATTTAAAATGTTTAGTAGAAAATGTACAGGCCCCTCATTTTAAAACATAAGGCTTAAAGGGTGTCTCCATTCCCTGGCAGCTACCTTACGAGGCTATTACGAGAAATCAAATATGGTGATCCATGCAGAGCATTAAAAAGTAAAAACTGTTATTTTTGTTAGGTTTCCTAGAATTCCTATATTTTTAGGTCAATTGCTTTTCTCCTTTGAAAATGGCAGTTCCTGAAAGAGATGCTTAGAATAATAAAGTTAAAATGAAGCTACATAAACAGCAGCAACCACAATCTGGAAACTGGAAAATTTAAATAAAACATTCAGAAACACAAATCAAGCGGACGCGGATGGGAAAGCAAGACTGAGGAAGTATGTGCCCTGTTTCTAAAACAAAACAAAACAAAACAAAGGCAAAAAATACACAAAACTATCTGTCGCCTGAAGTAAGACACACTGTTGTAGTTGGGCCCCACAGCACGGGACTGGTCACGTGAACCCCTGGTGCCCGAACATTGAGCAAGACTTTCTTACCATCATCACACGTGAAGTCTTGAATGGCGACATCCTGGATGGGGATCTCTTTGAGGAAGTATGGCTTCTGACAGCGAGGATTTCCGGTTACGATTCTTTTCTTCCTGAGCCATTCACCCAGCCAAGCCAGGTAGCAGTTGCAGTTAAAAGGATTGGCCAACAGGTTTCTAAGAGCCCCACGCAAGCAAGACAGGGTTGAGTTTGGAGTTTTACTTTCTTACTTCTCAAAACCCCATGCTACCTCCCCCCACCCCTGACCCCAACACTACTACTGCTGGAATGATTTCTTCTTAATCTTTGTATTCCCTGACACTCCCATGCCTTTCCCCCATTCATACTCACTCATACCCAACCCCTGGGATACATTTTTTTTGGGGGGGGGCCTCAAATATGTATGTTTGGAACTTAAAAAAAAAAACAATACTTTTACGTGAGAATTTGTCAAAAAATTTCATGAGGAAAAGAAAGCAAAGGCAGCAATTTGGGGGTTTATGCAGTGGATCCTGATAGAGATCTCATTTGGAAATAATTTAAGCTCGTCAGCGATCTGACTTGCTGTCAAACTTCCCTCCACTGATAATGCAGTAATTTAATATAAAGATGAAGGCTGATTACCTTATATTATTGAGTTTAACCTGACAACAGATATTTCATTAATTTGTCATTTCAGGATTTCCATCTCTTATTTGCTCCAGAGAATAGGCTTCCCATCTAAACTGACAGCTGAGTTGATTAAATGCCAGTTATAAAAATGAATTTACTTCTACAAATCTCAATACTTTTGGCATCTCACCACTTCAGCACAAACCTATTGACAACCTTATTATTTATAAACATGCCATCTTTAATATGCACAAATTAGTCACTCGATGTAAAGTGTCACACTTTATGTGGAAAGAGGATTAAGTACTTTACTGATGGATGCATGCTTCCCTCAAATTATTTCTTCAGTGACTTGAGCTACATTGGACATGTTTTTTTTTTTTTCTTTCTAACTACCTTCTGAGTTAGATTAGTATATTTAGATGCCATTGTTACTAGGAAATCAAATCCATTATGAGATTTATCATTTCAAACATTGCTTTTTAGATACTGACAGATAAGAGAACTGAAACATATTGTTCAGAGGGTTTTTTAAAAAAAAAACCACAGCACCTTCTGAGTGTCTACAGACCTACAAATATTCTTTATTTTCTAACTTTCTACATAAAATGTCCTCTTGGACAGGCTCAACCTATTTCTTCAATATTTTCCTAATAGCATAGTAAATGCCCTCTAGTGCACAGTTTTTATTGTTGGTCTGGTCATCCTAATGTGGGTCCTGTCACTGTGAATGAGCCTTTTGAGCACAGTTTGTTGGCAATAACCCTATCAGCTCTGTTTTTATTATACTTAGGCTGAAAAGACTCCAATGTGAGAACAATGGGGAAAATCTACAACATTTCTGTGATGTACAGTGCAGTCAAGTTATAATAAAGTGAAAATTTATAAATGAAGTCATATCACCTTATTCCAAAAAAAAGAGTCGATGGAAAAAATAGTTAAATTTTTGTTATATTTTAATATAAGAGTATAGATAGCATTTTTAGAAAAAATTAAAGTAAGTTTAACATGAACACATTTGGTGGATCCGTAAGCACTTGATCACATTTTTGTGAAATGCCTAATCATGCATTAAAATGCTATTAATAAAAGTAAGAAATATAAAGACACGGGGTCAGTCATACATAAATGAACATCAGCCTTCATACTTACAGAGTAGATAAAGAATGGAGAGTGTCAAACGCCCCTGGCGCGATGGTAGTAATTTGATTATCATACAAAGAAAGCAAACGCACAGAACTCAGTCCTATGAAACTGTCATTGCCAACACAGCTTATGCGATTACTTCTCAACATCCTGAGGGAAAAGAGACCACGGTTGGAGAGAAAGCACCAAACAATCAGTTTTGCCTATCTGAGGACCCAAATAACCCCTCTTTGCAAATGTGCAACATTCATTTACTGTTTTCTGAATGATCTCTTGTCCTTAGGAATAGCTGCCCATATACACCAACAGCTGTGTGAGAATAAAATAAACGCTTAGCTTACAATGACCACACTCAGCTACAGAAAAGCCCAGTGAGCCTTGCCTGGTTCCCGGCCCCATCTGATGAGGGTAGAATGTTTTTTCCTCTGATGCTAATTATGTTTGCCTGATTACATAATGTCCCAATTCACCTACAGCTCTCTGGGCCCTTGAAGCCCCGTGATTTGTGTGTTCACCGTGGCATTACATTGGGAGCAGACAAGAATGAATCGTCACGGCAGATGGAGAACTGAGGGCACTTCAAGGATATCCATGCCAAGTTATTGTCAGCATGGGCTGGGGAACCCAAACTAGACAGAGCACCCAGAAATCTTGCACAAATTATTTTACTTATGAAAATTATTTTATTATTTTAAAGTTTGGAACTTAAAAAGAAGTCATCGTTAACAGATTCCAGTAGTTCACAATGAAGTTTAAGTAAGCTTCTCTTGAAAGAATTGACTCTTTTTTTTTCTTTAAAGTTATTGCCATTAATAGGATTAACACAGTTGTCATTTCCTCATCATGCTAAAGTTTTGGGTCCCTTCTTAATTCTTCGTTGAACTGTTTACTTGTGGGGCTTGGAAAAATTCCTTAAAACCCCCATGTAATCGGGGCGTCTAGGTGGCTCAGTGGGTTAAAAACCCCATGTAAAAATGAAAAGTTGCCATGAGTCTTATCCAGAAATAAGGCTGAGAAGTTATTTCCCTTAATTTTTCTAGACATATGTGGACCACCCTACCCTACTAGAAGGTTGCAGTATATAAAACAGAGAGGCAAAAATAAATTAACAGCAGAGTGTTCCTTTAAAATTCTAGATGGCTCTACAGAAATAAATAGAAATATCAATTTTTGCATTCTGCTATGTCACAGATAGGGAGAAAAAAATGATGCTGTCCCTATCAAGGCATCACTTTATGTTCAGAGGGAAATGCACAACAGAAGGTTATTTCTATCAGCACTATCATTTGCTGTAAGTAACAAAGAACACTTGGTTTTAATCTTGGTGAAGTCACGGACACCTGGGAGAAGCTGAAGAACGCTTTGCTTTCTGTTGCTAGAAAAATCCATAAGCACACATAGGTATGACATTTTGCCTGCAGTCTCAAAATTCAGACTCTCTGAAATCTGTGCACATACTAGTAAGAGCATTAGTAGTCCTACAGAGTTAAGAAGTCTAGGGATAGTGGGGGTGCCATGTCAAAATCTTCACAGTTCCAAACCGAAAGATACCACTTGGAGAAATACATATGTCCACACAAACCCATTTTCATCCTCTGAAAACTCTGAGCTTGGCTCTAAAATGCTCTGGCTGAAGGAGACAGCCAGTGGCATCTGTCTTAGGTGCCAAATATAAGAAGCACAAAAACATCGCTAAAACTGTAATGAAGGAGAGCATGAATTTAGAGGACTTGTCTCAGGGAGAGTCCTGTGAGTGGAACTAGTCAGAAAAAAACAAAAAACAAAAAACAAAAAAACAACCCAACAAAAAAAAAAAACACTTTAATAAGCCGCTTGAGTTGGTGTTATGAACTCGACTGTATGCCCTTAAATTCATATGTTGAAACCCTAACCCACAATGTGACTGTATTTGGAGAGAGGGCCTTGGGGGAGGTGATTAAGGTTAAACGTGGAACCCTGATGTGTTAGGACAGTTTTTATAAGAAGAGGAAGGGGCACCAAGAGCTCTCTCTCTCTCTCTCTGCACACAGAGGAAAGGCCATGTAAGAACAGTGAGAGGCCGCCATCTACAAGCCAAGAAGAAATCTTGCCAGAAACCAACCCTCTCAGCACTTTGATCTTGGACTTGTAGCCTCAAGAGCTGTGAGAAAACAAGTTTCTGTTGTTGAAGTCATCAGTCTGTGGCATCTTGTTATGGCAGCCCAAGGCAGACTAAAGTAGGTGGGATATGGACTCCTTTCTCACCTCCTTACCCTCCACTCCCCATCCCTCATGCTGCCCCTTCCAAAGAGAAGGTTCCCCTAACAAGTAGTCCCTCGACTAGTACGCAACAAAGGGGCTTCTGCTTGCTGGATTCATGTTTTGTTGTTGCCTGAGGCACCCTAGGGGAGGGGAGAAGGGGCAGGAGTAGATGGAGCCACCTGGGGTGTGTTTTCTCTGCTCTCCCCTCCCCTTTCCTCAGTATCTCCTCCATAAAAAAGGCTAAAGGAATATTTGCATAACATTTTGAAGGCACTCAAGTTAGTCTGTGGGAGGGCTGCAGACTGATTCTACTGGAAGTGAAGTGGCATATTCTCCCCCATGAAGCTCAAGGAGCACACATCTATGTTCAATCTACGTCACGAGCAGAGATTTCTCAGTACGATTTGAATTTAGGATGCTATGACCACATTCACATGGGCAAGGGAAATGGTCTTCTCCTTCTGCATCTGATAAAGAGCAGGCAGGGGACTTCTCGGCTATCAGTTCCCCTAGTTGTGGCTCTGATGGTTAGGAGACACGACGGAGCTTGGACCTCTCTCCACTGCAATCACTATCAGTGGCTTCTTGGTTACAAGTAGTTTCCTTCGTGTCTTCTAAAGGCTTCCAAGTTTTGGGTTGTGTCTCTTCCAATTTTCAGGTTGCCACTTTTGTCAAACATAATACATACCTTAGAGATCATAAAAACTAAACATATGCATTGTAGAAAATTCAAGTAACATAAAGTGTTGTTTTTGCTATTCAATGCAATCCCTGTCCTCTTTGGCCAAGAAGTTTTTTTAGAAACATATAGAATTTCTTTTTCCTAACCTCCCTACTCCTGTGCAAGTAAACATACCTCTTAGCATGTTTCTTTGAAATAGATAGTACAAGATCTATCATGAATCAGTCTTTCTTTTTCACTAAGACCTTATGGGAGTGAAAGAAAGTGGTTTCCAGAAAAACTTAGTTATTCTGCCACAGGGTTTGGATTGGATTCTGAAGTTTGAGCCCGGGGGCCAAAAGCGAACGTTAGATGGAGGTTGAGGAAATGGCAAGAGGATGAACATTTTGAGGCAGAATGGGGACCGGGGACATAGCCCTACAAGCATTGGAACAAGGGCAATCTGTTTGTTGAGGAATCAGCAGCCAGGAGACATTCTTGATCTTTGGCAAGCAACATACTGAAGTCAAGGGTGTTTGAGTAAGGCAATGTTTGGATGCACAAAATGTGTGTGTGTGTGCATGTGTTTTGTGCTTGTGTGTTTGTGAGAGACAGAGAAAGAGATGGGAGGGTGAGAGGAAGTCTGCACAATTCCCCAGCCTGGAATTCTAATGACCAGTGAACAACAACACTGTGGTAAAAGAGTCACTATGCAGATAAGAATACTTACAAAGTTTTCAGGCTTTCTAATCCCTTGAACATCTTATGCTGAACATTTTCCAAACGATTACTTGTGAGGAGTATTTCATTGACACCAGACGCTCCTTCAAATGCTCCTTCTTCAATGTCTGTAATCTTATTGTTGCTAAAGTTTCTAAATAAGAAAAAAATTGTTGAAACAAGACTTTAAGCTATTTCTTTCTAACAAAGAGGGCACTGAGACAACATGCTTGATTATTTTCTTCTAGTGAACAAGGTTTTTCAAGATTTCCAAGCTCTTGGCTGCCCAGCACACCCAAGGCTCTGAAAAGACACCACTTCCTATTCCATCAAGTCAAACTGATGATAGTTCTGAGGGACAATGTCAGTGGTGAAAAATACCAGCCCAGTCAATGTCAGAATAGTCTGCAAGGGTCCCCAGTAGTATAAAATTCTTGAGGTCAGGTATAGAGTTGTTTAAACTTTAATGTTCAACACGAAGCTTAATAAGGAACTTTTAAAGTAAGTGTCCCTGATAAAAACTATTAAATTAATTAATGACTAAAAGAAGGCTGTTGTGTAGAGAGAAGATGGAGTTAAATGTGTGAGGATTTAGCTCGCATCAGAAATGTATCTGAATATGGGTTTGTTCCCAGTCAACCCTCTCACTGTGTTAAAACAACCTGTATTTTGGATGATACAAAATACAACATTGCTTGCCCAGAGGGCAAAAATATCCAGGTGTGGTAACACCTTCCTATAGGTTCTATCTTTCTCTTTCTCACTGTTCACTCCAAGATAAGGAATGCCCCTAGAACCAGGGTCATTTTTATTTATCCTTTTATTCCTCCCAGAGCATTACATGGAGTAGTTCCTCCATAAATATGTGCTGAATTGAAAGGTATGAATAAAACGAAAGAGCAATCAATGTCAGTGAAAAAGAGAACAATCAAACAGCAAGAAACTCTTTGGGAGGCGGTATGATATGGAGGTCAAGTGCACAGGACATAGTCTGCTCTGCTGTGTGCAATCAATGTGACCGAGGGTCATTTACACATAGACAAGAACAGATATTACAGAGCAACCCTCCTTTTCTCCTTTTGATATTTTCTCTTGTACGAAGGTTGTTCCATTGGCCTGATACTCCTGACCTCTGCTCTGTCCCTCCCTCCTCCTCAGGGAACAGGAATACTGTGTGACTGCTGTTGGAACTGCTGAGTTTATAAACTTATTTTAAAATATGAGTTGTGGATATGTAGTAATACAGATGAGCTATCAAGTCAGTTTACCAATCATTAATTTTGACTATCTTCTAATGAAAGTTTAATGAAGCAAAAAGTCAAATAGTTGACATGAATGTGCTGAAAGAGATATAACAGTGTGGTTTAGGGAACAGTAAAGGAAGTTACAAAACACTACTGAACCCATTTCTAATGAGCTCAGATTGCTGAATCCCTGCTGTGGCCACATAACAAACCAGCTGTCTGAATTAAAGTAAGACACCAGGGCTCTGCTACAAAAAATGTGGTTGGCATCCTTGAATACATAGAAAAGAGGTGGTTACTCAGGCTCCTCTCAGAAATTACCCTAAATTCATGTCACAGGTATTTACTATCGGGAAATTTCTCCAGATCTTTTATAGTTTCCAATTTCCAAAGAAATCTGAATAAAACTGCACAGGGCTTTGAAAAACACAGCAAAACACCAAAGAGATTTTAAAAGGTGGCTAAGGCACGGCTTACATTTTACGTAACTGCGGAAGTTTCTTGAAGATTCCTGTAGCTTCCAACACCGTGAATTCATTATTATTGAGACGCCTCAGAAAAAAAGAAACAAAAGTTTCAATCACCAACAGCCAGGAAGGGATTAGGTTTAATTTCTTGTACAGAAATGTAAGATCATTTCATGATTATTCTAAAGTAAAACATAGAATACATGTCACAGAAAGTCTGTGGAAGTACTGGTTTTTCCCCATTTCACTCAAATTTTAATGAGCAAATTATTAAGAAGAACACAGTAAAGAAAACCAGCAACCAAAATTCAAAACCAGCTCTCTCATTCAGAAATCTGTAGAACAAAGTTTCTCAAACCTTGCCCCAAACTATTTTTACCCCAGAAAGCATTTTGGACCATTTTTTCCTAATCACTTGCTCCATATATTTTTTACTAACAGCTTTTATGATATGCAATTTATATGCCATAAAATTCACCCTTTTACAGAGTGCAATCTAGTGGTTTTAGCGTATTCACAAAATTGTGCAACTATCTTTGCTACCCAATTTTAGGACATATTCATCACCCAAAAGAAAAATCTCATACCCATCAGAAATCATTTTCAATTTGTTTCCCTCCCTGCCTCAGTCCTTGGCAACCACTAATTTACTTTCTGTCTCTATGGATTTTTCTGTTCTGGATATTTCATATAAGTGAAGTGATAAAAAATGTGTCTTTGTGTGCCTAGATTTTTTCACTTCACTTAATGTTTACAGGACCTATCCATGCTTAGCATACATCAGTACCTCATTCCTTTTTATGGCCAAGTATTATTCCATAGTATGGATATACCAATTTGGTTCATTTATCTATCAGGGGATAGGAGTTGTTTACATTTCTTGATTATCATGGACAATGCTACTGCCAACACTGGTGTACATACAAGTTTTTGTGTGGATATATGTTTTCAATTCCTTTAGATATTTACACTGGGTTACAGGGTAAAATTATACTTAACAATTTGAAGAATAAGCAAACTGTTTTCCAAAGGTGTGTCATTTTTATATTCCCCCAGCAATGTATGAGGGGTCCAATTATTTTTTTGTTTTGTTTTTGTGGCCCTTCTAGGGAATGTGTGACCTCACTGTAGTTTTGGTTTAGGGTTCCCTAATGCTTGATGATACTAACCATTTTTTAGCTTGATGATAATAAGCATTTGCTTATTGGTCATTTGTGTATCTTCTTTGGAGAAATGTACATGCAAATAATTTGCACACTTTTTGACTAGGTAATGAACACCTTTATTGCTGAGTTGTAATAACTCTTTATATATTCTGGATATAAGTACCCTATTAGATATATGATACATAAATATTTTCTTCCCAATATTAATTTTTAAATGTATAATTCACAAAATTCTTAATTTCTTAAAAAGCACACAAACTTTCCTAATTACTAAATTAGATACTAGTGCTGTAATTCTTAATTGTCAGGTAAGCCTACTTAAGCTGTTATCACACTGGAAGATATAAATTGAAATGTTATTTGTGATAGTATTAGAAATATATACAACTCCTTACATGACCATAGCAATAGAGTTCAGGCCTTTTACTGTCTGAATGGTCTCCACACATTTCAAAAAATCCTGAAGCTTTGAAATAGATTAAAAAAACTAACAGGAATAATAATAAGTATCACTTTAGCCACAGGGTAGTTTCTGTCATCTCTTTGAAAGCATTACATTATTTTTACTTTATTATTATTTTTTAAAGCTTTTATTTGTTTATTTGACAGAGAGAGATCACAAGTAGGCAGAGAGGCAGGCAGAGAGAGAGAGGGAAGCAGGCTCCCTGCTGAGCAGAGAGCCCGATGTGGGGCTTGATCCCAGGACCCTGGGATCATGACCTGAGCCGAAGGCAGAGGCCTAACCCACTGAGCCACCCAGGCGCCCTAGCATTACATTATTTTTAATTATTCAAATTGTGTAAGATGCATTAAGTGACAGGCATGAGTTTAAGCACAGGGGGAGCTAAACTATAAAACACAATCCCTGTCATCAAGGAGTTACAAGCTAGTTGAAGACAAAAGGATTATACAAGCATAAAAGGACAACCAACTTTGCAAAGCAGTTAATAGCAATACCAGATGGTGCTATATATAAACGTTGCTAAGATGGTCACAAAACAATGAGATTTCACCAAATTTCTCTTGAATTTTTAGAACACTAGCATGACTTTTAGAAATAAAGTCACTAAAGGCAAACCATACTTGGCATAGAATCTATAGATGATTCAACAAACATATTTTAGCACCTCGTACGTGCTAGGCTGGAGGTAGGGTTATAAATAGAAACCTGATCTTCCTGTTCTTCCAGCTCCTCCCATGCTATCCATTGATCAGGGAAAAACTATCCTCTGTGTTTTAATACTCCGTAATCACGGAATCCTTCCACCTCCGAGTCAGTGAGATAATAAAGCCGATGAAGGCTCTCTGACTGAATTCATAATTAACAGAGATTCAAAATGGTGACTCTCCAACTACTTTTTGTAGTTGCTGCAACAGAAATCTATTACATGTTTAGAAATGGGTGCAGGCATACATAAGTAACACCCAAGAAACAAATATCAAAGGAATGTTCTTATTATTAGCATTATTAAGAACTAACTGACTTTTTGAGAGGTAAATTAATTTCTCTAGTCATGTCTTGGACCAGAAAGATGAAGTAAGATAGCCTCTAATATATCTTTGTACAAAGAAGAGTTACGGCCATGTGCGTTAATGAAAATCAATGTAATTCTTGAAAATAAAAGGGAAAGAAAAAAATTGCAACGCTCTGCTGTTTTCATTCCCTCCCTCCCAACCCGGATTTTGTTGGGAGATGAACTCACAGCTCTGCAGTATACTGGGGAATGTGGTCTGGGATTTTGATGAGTTTTTGATTGGAGCAATCTACTGTGGTTCCTTCACAGCGGCACTTTTCAGGGCAAGCCAAATCTGCAAAGCAGTCCCCACTTAATTTTGATCGATAATCTTCTGTGCCTATTGAGGATTCAAGGGAAAAAAAAAAAGATACTGAGTCTAAAGGTTAGAACAGTTGTTAATTTGTAGGAAGAAAAATAGTAAGATAACTATAGATTATGCAGCAGGGAGACAACTTGGGGAATTTTTGGTCAATGGATGTCAGGAGAGGGTTAAAACAAGGGCTTGGAATTTGCTGGAAAAAAGAGTAACCAGATTCACAGGACAGGAAAACATTAATAGAGATGAGCTTTTCACAGCTGTACTTTCTGCTGATCCAGTTATGAGCCATTCTAGCCTAGTTGACAGCTAATCATACAATGGCTATTAATTGTTACAAAGTTTATTTTTTTTCTCTGAGTCAGGAATTTAAAATGTATCCAGTAAGAAACATATTCCTATATATCATTTTAAATTAGGGCTTTCAAGGCAAATAGATGTACTCAGGTTTTTAATTTTTCTATGGTCTTATTTATATTATTCTCTCCCTCTCACATAATCTTCAGAAATGCCTAAAAAAGCCCTCTTTTTTCATTTTGATTTTATAAAAGGAGACAAGTAAATCCTGATTTAAGCCTCAGCAGCTTGTCATGCTGTAGAAAGCTGCGTGACGTTCCATGGTGCTTGACGGAACCATGTTTTACTCATACCTGGCAACCACATGGTTAGATCAAGCACAACAGAAAATCTCGCGACATAATCACTACACCATCCACTAGGCCAAGGGTAAGACCGAGAGGAAAGATGAAGGGAAGCAGGAGAAAAAGCTACAGACGTTCTGGAAACGTAATACTGTTTACATGACATGCATTCTTCCCGCAGAATGTTTATGACCATAGTAAGAGTATTACTACCGAAGATTTCCTGGAAACACAAAGAAGGGGCTACACTGAAAGGTGCCTCCACTGTTCCTCAGAACTGCAGAATGGAAACAACAGCTTTCGGGAACAACATCCAGGAAGAAGTTGAAGGTGAGCTACAAGGACAACAGAGAAGCTCAAAAGATCTGTAGTTTCTTCTTGAAAAAAAAAAAAAAAAAAAGGCGCAAAAGACCGAGACTAGAAGAAAGTACATCAGGATTGAAAAGGGAGGACATTATGTTTCAGATCAGACACTTTTACTTACAGCCAAAATGGTGAACTCCTGCAAAAGTAAAAATCACCAAGGAGGAAAGAAAGAGTAATCCCAATTAAGATTATTCAACACATATATAAAACTACCGAAGGTCTCTTCCTTCAATTGCCTTACTATGGCAATTATAGGGGGATGGCATAGTGTGACAGCCATCGTCACGCTTTGCAAACGTTTGTGGTACTTTTTTGAAGCACAGTGCTCTTACAGGAAAAGCAATGGCATACGAGATGCACAGCACAAATTAAGTTCTTGTCGATTCCTTTAAAATGATGAGCTCTCTGCAAGATAGATTTTCTGTTGAGTTATTACTATAATATCTAGAATGCCATATAGAATGGTAGTAGGCAAGTAAACATGCAAACGTAAGTGAAAAACAAATCACGGAGATCTTCAAAAACAAATACATCTGGATTAAGCCTTATGTGGTGGCTTACATGCTTTTTAATGACCTTTCCAACTTATAAATAGTGTCACTTAGTGGAAATGAAATCAGAACCTCATACCATTGCAAAGCTGAGTATGATCGTTACATTAGATTTGGCAATTAATGCCAGGGCATTTACTAAGGAACTGTTGTCCTGTTGTCCTGTAGTTGTCCAGTAGCTTTCATTTTAAAAGTGAAATGAAGAAATACTGGGAACAAAGGGCTAAATGACAAGTACATTAGGTGTCTTATATTTAAAATAGTCTGCATTCAATGAAATGACAATGATGTTTCTCTTATGGAGACTCAATAGATAAGCTAAAATTTTAATATAATCTAGGGAAAAAAAGGAGAGAAGACCAAAGAATTCCTCCAAGTCCTGACTTCTATTGCTATTGCTTTAATGTAAACTGAATGATCATAAATTATTGACAATTAAGCCATGATATCACAGATACAATGTATTTCCAAGAAAGCCTATTTTGACTGCTGTCAATAAATAGGCAAAACTGTATCAGAATTTATGAAAACAATTGGACATTGGATTTTTTATTTGTGAATCAGAAATATTAATTTATAAATTATTAATAAAGTATATTTAAATTTAATAGATTGAATAATTTGGTAACAGTTCTATTAACTGCCAAATTTGAAAATTTTACTAATATTCAAGTTTTATCCTACAGGTGTTCTGGTGTTTAGAATATGGCTTTTTTCCGGGTTAAGTAATGGCTATCAGATGACTTTCTGCTTAATAGTGAGGTAAAGATAATGAATTTTAAAGATTCCCTATGAAGTCCAATCAACTGTTCTATTCAACATGTTACCTCCTATGCAGCCTGTGTAATATATAAATATTATTGATCATTCAAGCTCAAAATAAGAAGTAAAACAAAATCTGTTATACGCATAAAATTATTCAAATTATAATTCAATAATGGCAAATAACACATATCTCCTTAAAATAAAGACTGAACCCAGAACTCTTCTTTAAAAAATCAGTAAGGTTTTTGCAAACCAGCACCGTATAGAATATCTTCTTATTGGTAGCTGTTAAAATATATGATAGCCTAGGATATCCCCAGGAGATGGTAAATTTAGCCAATCAATTACTAACATATACTTTTATATAATGGTTTAAAACAAACAAGTCAAGAGGCATTTTACACAATTGGCAGGCAAGGAAAAAAATAAGTAAACATATTTCAAAGAGCTAGTTCCAGAATCATCAGCCTTGAGAGTGTTAAGATTGTAGTGGTAAAACATTTCAATTACTTTTCTAAAAAACATTTTATTCATCTGCTTAAATTATTCAAGACATTTAGTGCCCTGGAACATCTGAGGCTTTCAGGATGTCTGTCAGTATTGTTTCTGTGGAGTTACTCTGTCACTCCAGGTCTGTAACAACATTGACTCACAATGTATAATTGCACGGCAACAAGCAGGAAGTTGCTTTTTTATGTAAAAAGTGAAACGACAGTAAAGCAAAATAAAGCGAAGAGGGGGCACTTTTTTAGTACAAAGAATTATGTTAAAAAAGTAAATTTCACGGTTGACAAAAGAATTCTATGGTTTTTTAACTGATTTCATAGAGAACTAGCTCTTTGACAACAGAAAGGTCTCTGTCTTTAAAACCAGCTCAATAAGCTATATTTTAAAAACAGGTTGAAAGATCAGATATACAACATAAGGAGAGAAAATGATTTAAGTAGAAGGCTATAGGTTCAAATATTTTAGCTACTGTGAGAAATTTTAGATAATGTGCCAAAGTGAGAGAGGAAAAAAAAGATGGGGGTTTAATAATACATATGTCTAACATCAGAAGCTGCATGCAAAGGTCAGGTTTTCAGGAAACAGCTACAAGTGATCTACGCAGAAGTCAATCTATCTACAGAGTACCCACTGTACTTTCAAACGCATGCATATCAAAGTTTCAGAAGCTATATTTTATAAGGTGAGGAAAGGGTGTCTGCCATTAGTCCTACTACCGAGCAAAACCTACCTGGAATGAAATACTGTTCTTTAGCTAAATAAAAAAAAGAGAAAAAAAAATAGAAGATGCACCTGAATGTCAGCAAGCAGAGATATGAGTTATATTAGATTAAGAATGGACTAAAGGTACTATAGATAATTAAGTGAATTATATTCACAGCAGTGGCTGAAGTATAATAATGTACAGTGAGTAGTAAATGTCTCTAGGACCACGGACAATAAACAGCTTTGTTTTGATATTAGCTTTTTAGTATGAATTAACTGCCGAATGTGAAATACCCTGGGAATGGTTAGACGGCATACTACTCAAAACATACAGAATATATTTTAGCATAAGAACATAGAAGAGATGAGACCAAAGCAAATAGTAAATTTCAATAAAGTAAGGCTTTTATATAATAGTAACACAATGAATCTATATTTGGCTTTTTACATACACTACTCCCAAAATGCTAAAAGATGGCCTTTTGGTAGAAAAAAAAATTATTCTCATATCCCTATTTAAAATAAGAGGGTGAAAAGTAAGTAAACACATTTAGTGTGCAAAGCAAGGGAGCAAGGGATCGGGAAAAAATTCCCCCCCCCTACTTCCGAGCCAGAGCAAATCACACTACCAAGTCTCAGTTCACTTTCTGAAGAAATGAGAACATGATTTATTACCTTAAGTTTCTCAATGGAGAATAATACAACAGACATGAGACTTAACAGACATAAAAAGGATTCTGAGCTTGCTAAAAGGCCCCTGTTTAGGCTGAACCCTAAAAATACAGTATGAAGTATCCAGGCATATTTTTCTGGTGGCTGGTAGCCTACTTGTTATGTTGGATATAGTGTTAAAAATATTACATATACGAGTGGTATATGAATGCTATCTACAGCTCTCTTTATTTTGTAACTAGACAGAAGAAAAAGAAGTATATTCTACAATGTTTGGTAATTCATCTGAAGACCAGCTGTCTCTAGGTCTCCATAACCACTGTTTTGGTAACACAGGGGAAGTATCTCACATGAAGTAAGAAATTACCTGAACAACGGAATTTCTTGCTTTTGATTTGTCCGATTCTTTTGTTTGCCAGACGCCGGGGGCTGGTGCAGCGGGCACCACTGGTCTCAATGGGGTTGGTATGGAGATAATCCGCCAGCCACTTGAGATGGCAATCACAAATAAAGGGGTTCTGGGCCAAATGCCTTTCAGAAACACAGACAGAATGCTTTTATACATGACTTGCAATGAACTCAACTCTCAAATTCACAGTGAAGACAGCAGTCATCGTATTGGATCCAAGCCATATATACATACATGGTTTGAATGGCCCGGAGAGGTGAAAAAGTCCCCTTGGCAATGGTCTGAAGCTTGTTGTCGTACAAGGAGAGAAGGTTCAAGTTGTGCAGATCCTGAAAAGCATCTACCCGAAGGCAGTTTATCTTGTTGGCATTCAATAATCTGTTTGATCAAATAGTTGTAGAATTAAAGTGCAGCATCTTGTTAACCCACCTTCAAGATTCTGTCCTTCTTGAGAAATATAAGAAATGAAGAAAAAACATTTCTCTGAACCTCAGTACTAACATTTTAACTGGAATAATTTAGGTATCACAGGTGGAAGATATGCCAGGTAAAGCAAGGGTCATGTGGTTTAATGAATGTCTGCATCTAGTGGTACTTACACATTTATTCAATAAAAATTATTCAACATATTCTCTGAAAGATAAAGAGGTAAGGCAGTGGACAAAGGTGGGTGAGACCTAACATCTGTCAAGGACGCCATAAAAAATGTCATAGAACATTAGTCTCTCTAGCTGCTCTGAGAAGTTCAGGCAATTTTCAAAACTGAAGCCAGAGTGAGCCTTTTAAAACGCAGATCACTTTCTCTCAAAGCCAGGCAGCAACTCTCAAATCATTCTGAGTGAAGCCAACGTCCTGACAAATTGCCTCAACACACAGTAGGACCATTAGCACCCCTTTCTGAACTCCATGACCTCCAAGTTCTCTCCCCTGGATGCTTCAGCTCCAGCCACATGTCTCCTTGTTGGGGGTCTCTGCTTAGAATGTTTTCTTCCCTGCTGTCTGACTCCACTGCTTCTTTGAGTCTGTTGCAATCTTACCTTCTCAATTCAGGCACCCTGACCTCTCTCTTCAATACAGTCACCTGTGATTGCCCCACCTCACCCTCTAGCACATTCAATTTCTTTGTTATGATCTGTTTATTTCTTCTATTTTCTTAAATACATATTTCTCTCTGTTGCATATGGTTTATTTATTACATTATTGCTGCCATTTCTGTTTCCTCAAGACAGGCATTTTCGTTTGTGCCTAGCACATACAAGGTGCTCCATAAACATGTTGTTGAATGAATGCTTTAGGATCCTCTTGGAGAGTGACACAGTTCATAACCCTATTAAAGGCCCTGGTCCTGCATTATAGATATTCATTTAACTTTGCTTAACAAAACATGCCAGAAACCCATTTTTTTTCCCCCCTAACATGCTATCAATAATCCACTTCAATATTCTATGGAACTGTGGTTTAGAGATCATACTTTGGCAAATGCCATTCTCGTAGGTTATATGGGACTGTGTCTGAGCTTTTATGCATGTTGGACTCCCTTTGGGAATACAGTTGCCCTGCCCTCCACCTTCTTTAATGCTCTGTCCCATCATGGCTGCACGGAGAGCTCACCTTTTCCAGAAGCTTCCACCCAAGTCAAGTATTTCTTTCTCTAGGACCCCAAGGAAGTTATTCAGTGCTACTTAATCTTCACACCTCCTTTCTATAAGCCTACATGTTTGCCCAAAGGTGGATTAGTGCTCTCCGTGGGCAGAGAACATTTTCTGATACTTTCTTCTCTATTAGCATTTGCTTTACTGCTTTGATACTTAAGGCTTGAACAAATAGTACCTCAAAAAATACGTGCTCTGTTGCTTAGGTTTGTACACCTTCTTATTCAACATACGGAAAAATGATTTTCTTTTTGGCCGCCAAGAATCTCTACTTTTAATTAATATAGGGTATTTCTTCTGCTTTACTGGCTTTTTTTTAGGTATCCACACACATGCAAAGCTGTGAGTTCCTCGAGGTAACTCTTTTCTCTCTTTTTTTTAAACCTCCCTTTAGGACTTGACATTTTGGCCTTCTCTGTGGTCCTCAAAATAGTTTCTTAAAAGCTTAGGAACTGGTTTCAGGTATAGACTGGTAATCCCATTTCTCCATTCTGCGCCACAACACAGATCCCACTGACGATGTTCCCTAATCTGTCAGCTAACTGACGGAGGCAGAGAGCAGAAATAAGGAGAAGGAAAAAGCAGGGAGCACTGAAGACAATTGAAGAAGGTGCTGTTTTGAGCATTTTGTACTTACTTTAAATGATGTGGCCTGCAAAGTAGGAGAAAAAGTGTTGCACACGCTACTTGCCTTTGCTTCTTGCATGAACCTACTTCTTTTCCCGAGAACCTCATCTGTTCAAGCAAATCTAAGATGCTTAGCCAAGCTCTCAGCTAGCCAGAAAGAGACAATTGTATTGCTTTAGCCCTGACAGGTTTAGGAATAGGCCTTAATCTAGAGATAAAATATTAGGCTGAGGGACAAAGATAGCTTTTTAAGTAAGATTTACCTGCATACAGATTCCACGGTTTATTAACCTGGTTGTTACACCAGCCACCAATAAGTATGTGTGGAAGGAAAAAGAAGGTGCTACTTAAATGTTAGTACTAGACAGGCCAGTGATAGCAAGAGATTGCAAGTAAATGGCAAGGATAATAGTGTTAGGAGAATGTAGAAGAATGACAGAGAAACAAATAACACACAGGCCTTACTGGCCTATAGCATCTGGCTATACCTATAATGTGCATAACGTATAGTCATTCTATTAAAGATCAGAAACAGTATTTGCTGAGCTCACCTCAAGAGTTAAAAAAATAATTTGAAACCCAAATAAAGACATGCGGTCATAAGGATCAGTATTTTTCATAACTTACTGGTCTGTTGTAAAATCAATTTATTGGGTTGTACAATACTGAAGATATAGAAAGAGAGAGATCAGAGAGAGACAGAGAATGCAGTAAAATGAAGAGTACTATACATAGTAAGGGTAAATATCGTCTTGTTAGCAATTTGCTTCATCTGTGTGCATCTGTGTGTGTTGTGTATGAAAACTGGGTTGTGATTTAAATACATTTCTGGATAATGATGAAAATTTAAAACATGAATACTAGGATATAATTATAATGTACATTTATCCAGTAAGGAAAAAGATGTACATTTGGGAAATCTGTGGGATTAGGAGTAAGTTTTTGCCAAATCGATGATAGAAACCCCAACACCAAGAGATGTATACACCAAAAGAGAAAATAACATTTTAAACTTGAGAATTTTAAGGTAGACTGACTATGAACTAGCTGAGAGAGGACAGTATATCACACTCATCTTTGTAACCACAGCAGCCCCAAATGAGGAACTCTGTGTATGTTTGGTGATGTGAAGAGAATTTGATGATCTAAGACTAACCATCTTAAGACTAGCATATTTTTTTTTTCAATTTCCTTTTCATATGAGCATTCACTAAAACACTTGTGGTCAGGTTCTGCTTTTATACATATGTGTATAGTACATTCTTCTTTTGAGACAAAGCAGTGGTAGCTACTGTCTAGGCAGAATGGTTTTTAGAAGACACAGGCCAGGTATTGACAGATTATTTTCTGAGTGGACACCAGTTGAAGTGCTCCTGCTGTGTTCTGGCCCTCGGCAACCACCTCTGGGTTCAGGGCACAGTATCCCAGCCTTGTCCCTCTTGTGGCTGCTTTGGACAAACGTGGATAAACTATCAGTACGTCACTCTCCTTCCCAACTACTGTCAAATCAAAACAGAGGGTTTCACAAAGGGCAGGGACAGCACGAGCTTTTAATGACAGAGTAGCCAGGAAGCCTACATTTGTGACAGAGTGGACAGAAAGGTTTTGAAACAACTTCAAAGTGCTGTGTCTTCAAATAAATAACAGTCATCAGTATTAGCTGCACCAGACTAATCTTTTCCATCTCATTAAACTATGTCATTTGGGGTTGAGTCTTTTTGAAGTCTCCATGAAACCAGGAGAGGTACACTGACTAAAATACAATGCTTGGTTCAACAGATCAGAAACCACCAAATACTTACAGTAACTGTAAGGAAAACAGTCCTTCGAATAAACTTTTTGGGAGTTCTGTGATTTTATTTCCATAGAGAACACTGAAAAAACATGATTTAAATGAAAAAAATTAGACATCAAGCCAGCATAACAAATTGATCCACCACATATGTATCCAGGCATATAGGAGGTTAGTAAGCACTCCATACATCATAAAAGCTACAGCTGAGTAAACAAACTTCAATTTGCAAATGCATTTTTTCCTGATTATAGATCATATATACGCTTACAGCAGAAAGTTTAAAAATCACTAAAAATCAGGGGCACTTGGGTCACTCAGTCAGTTAAGCGTCCAACTCTTGATTTCAGCTCAGGTCATGACCTCAGGGGCATAAGATCGAGCCCTGGGTTGGGCTCTGCACTCAGTGGGGAGTCTGCTTAAGATTCCCTGTCTCCCCCTCCCTCTGCTCCTCCCCCCGTCCACGTTCTCTCTCTAAAATAAATAAATAAATCTTTTAAAAAAGAAATCACTAAAAAATAAAAAAATAACAAAAATGAACACAATTCATAATTTTATTGTCCTTTCTTAGAAGTGTCCACTGTTCAACTGTCATGTTTTGCCCCCCCCCCCCACACACGGTTCATACATAATGAGGGCATAATACAGTAACAAAAGAGAATACTAGGTGTGGAATTCATTGCTCATTAAAGGAATGAGTTTTAGGCTTATCATACTGGTAAAAGGTGAAAGGACTCTAGATAAAGGTAAGGTTTCTGCTACATAATGTAAGATCTGTAATATAAGAAAATGATCACTAATATGATCACAGAGATATTTTTGAAATGTACTTTTCTCCAAAAATATGAACAGGAATGCATCCTCATGGTACCCACCTCTGATTGGCCACTAAGGGCAGCCACCAAGGGCAAGGACATGGCTTAGTGCCTTCAGTACCCCTGGCACCTAGCACTGATTTGAGTATGCGGTGACACTATAGCATTGGATTGATGAGTGATCACTGTTGGATGAGTGAGATGAAGAAATAAATTAGAAAGGGGACAAATTATGGAATAATTAACAAACTGGGTGAAATGAATAGCAGTGTCTTGGCTCATCATATTGGCTATTAACAATAAGCTTGAAATGATGCCTATCTACTTTTAACCCCCCAAAGGAGGGAACTACAATTATGAATAGGAAAAGATAGAAATTATAGTCCTTAGGGGGATAATATGGCAATATATATCAAATTTGTAAATATATATATTATATTTATATAAATATAAATATATATCAAATTTATAAAAAAATTACTTAGTTTCACTCTTAGGTGCTTAAGAAAATAATGAGACAGACAATATTTTATGCACAAAATGTTAGTCCTGATATAATTTATAACAATGAAAAAATAGACACAAATAAAATGTCTCCAAATTCCAAAAAAGAGATTAGTTAAAGGCATATTCACACTGAAAAAAATCATATTTTGAAGAGTACTTAATGACATGAAAGTGTTGATGTTATAACATTAAATTTGAAAAAAAATAATAAAGTAGTATATTATAGTATGATCTTAACTTTGTTTAGAAAAATATATACATGTATACATAGGAAAAAGCAGAAAATCTCTGGATGGCAGGCAGTTTGATATTCAGAGTTGATTTTAATTTGCATGTATATATTTTTATTTATTTTTTATATTGTCTGTAATGATCTTATTTCTTCTAAAAATGAGAAAAATAATTTTTTGGAAAGGACATGAAGGATGTCATAATATGTAAAGGAAAAAGTTGAAATAAGAATCTAAATAATATGTTTGGCAGCAGTACATGATTTTTGTTTGGAAAGGAAGAAAATAACAATACAAGAGAAATGAATACGAGTGAGGGAAAAGCTGTTGTTTCCTTTTAAGATGTCAGTGAGAGGTGGGATGTATTACAATATAGGAAAGAAATCCTCACGTGAATAAACAAATGTAGCTGGACACTATACTGTGTAAGGAGACATTCCATTTGTATAGATCCCAGAGGTATAGTTACATAGTATAACAAAAAATTCACTTTTGCAGAATATAGAAGCTTTGAAAAAGGAAAATCAATTAGAGAAGAAACCATTTAAAAAAATCAAAGAATAAAAGCAAATTCTGTATTGTCAGGGCCAAAGAGGTAAGGGAATTAAGAAAGGATAAGCAACAATAATTGTATTATTTAAGGTCAGGAATAAGAGAAAAGAGGCCTTTTGGAAACACACATGAGCAGATCAAGGCAGTCATTTTTCTGGATATTCAATGCAATACCATTCAACCGATTAATTTAACAATAGATATCATACACTTATTATGTGCCAGCAGCTTTACTAGGTTCTAAGCTTGGTGTCCAATTAAGCTGAATCCAACTGTTACTTGTTGAATGATCATCATTTGCCCTGTGCCACCAGACTAATACAAGTGAGGTGAATGAAGTTATTATTTCAAAGAGCAACCCAAAATAGCAATTTTGAATACCTAAGGAGTTTTATATTTTGAGCCCACTGAAATGCAAAAAGGAAGTAGGATGTGTGTAAATTGTGGAGGGCCCATAAAAGAATTAAGGAGCAAGTTTGAAACTAGAAATAAACTATAAGAAAAAATGTGGAAAGAACACAAATACATGGTAACATGCTACTAAATGATGAATGAGTCAACCAAGAAATCAAAAAGGAAATGAAAAAATACATGGAGACAAATGAAAATGAAAATTTGAGGTCCAAAATCTTCAGGTCAGAGCAAAAGCTATCCTAAGAGGGAAGTTTATAGCAACCCAGGCCTTCCTCAAAAAGCAAGGGAAAATCTCAAATAAATAATCTAACCTAATACCAAAAATAGCTAGAAAAAGAAAAACACAAATAAAACTCCAAACCAAAGAAAGAAGGAATAAAGATTAGAATAAAGGAATAAAGATTAGAGGAGGAAAAAAATGAAATAGAAACTAAATAATGATAGAACAGATCAATGAAATAAGGAGTTGCTTCTTGGAAAGATCTATAAAATTGATAAACCTTTAGTGAAACTTATCAGAGGAAAAAAGAGAAAGAGAGAGAGAACCCAAACAAAATCAGAAACAGAAAAGAAATAACAACTGATACCACAGAAATAAAAAGGATTATAAGAAAATATGATGTAAAACTATATACCAATAAATTGGAAAACTTGGAAGAAATGAATAAATTCCTAGAAATATACAACCTCCCAAATGGAATCAGGAAGAAATAGAAAATTTGAACAGATTGATTACCAGCAATTAAATTGAATCAGTAATTTAAAACAACAACAACAACAACAACAAAAACTCCCAACAAACAAGTCCACAACCAGGTGGGTTCACAGGTATATCCTACCAAACATTTAAGGAAGTGTTAATACCTATTCTTCTCAAACTATTCCGAAAAATAGAAGAGGGAGGGAAATTTCCAAACTTGTTCTGAGGTCAGCATTACCCCGACACCAAAACAAGATAAAGACACTACAAAAAAAGAGAGCTACAACATAATACCTCTGATAAACATGGATGCAAAAATCCTCAACAAAATGTTAGCAAACTGAATCCACTAAAAAAATCATTGACCAAGATCAAGTGGGATTTATCCTTGGAATGCAAAGATGGCTCAATATTTGCATAGCAAACAGCATGATACATCACATCAACAAAAGAAAGGGTAAAAACCATATGACCATTTCAATGGGTGCAGAAAAAAGCATCTGACAAATTACAAAATCCATTCATGATGAAAACCCTCAACAAAGTTGGTTTAGAGGGAGCACACCTCAACATAATAAAGGCTATCCAAGAAAAACCCACAGCTAACATCATTTTCAATGGTGAAAAACTGAGATCCTTTCCCGTAAGGTCAGGAGCAAGATATGGATGTCCATTCTCACCACTTTCATTCAGTGTAGTACTGAAAGCCCTGACCATAGTAATCAGAAAAGAGAAAGAAATAAAAGGCATCCAAATTGGTAAAGAAAAAGTAAAATTATCACTATTTGCAGATGACATGATATCATATATAAAAAACACTTAAGACACCACCAAAAAACTATTAAAACTGATAAATGAATTCCATAAGGTCGCAGGATACAAAATCAATATACAGACATCTGTTGGTTCCTATATGCTAAATAATGAAGTAGAAGAAAGAGAAATTAAGAAAACAATCCCATTTGCAATTGCAGCAAAGAGAATAAAATATCTAGGAATAACTTAACTGAGGAGGTGAAAACCTGTACTCTGAAAACTATAAAACACTGATGAAAGAAACTGAAGACAACATAAATGAAAAGATATTCTATGCTCATGAATTAAAGAGTAAGTATTGTTAAAATGGCCATTTTACCCCAAACAATGTACAGATTTAACGTAACCCCTACAAAAAAACCAACAGCATTTTTCACAGAACTAGAACAGATAAGCCTAAAATGTGTATAGAACCACAAAAGACCCCAAATAGAGAAGAAATCTTGAAAAGGAAGAAGAAAACTGGAGGTATCATAATCCTAGATTTCAAGCTATACTACAAAGCTACAGTAATCAAAACAGTATGGTACCAGCACAAAAACAGACACACAGATCAATGGAAGAGAATAGAGAGCCCAGAAACAAACCCATGATTATATGGTCCATTCATCTTTTACAAAGGAGAAAAGAATATGCAAAGAGAAAAAGAGAGTCTCTTTGGCAAATGATGTTGGAAAATCTGGACAGCTACATGCCAAAGAATGAAATTGGACCACTCTCTTATACCATACACAAAAATAAACTCAAAATGGATAAAGGACCTAAATGTGAGACCTGAAACCATAAAATTACAATTACTCTGACAACAGCTATAGCAACATTTTTCTAGGTATGTCTCCTGAGGCAAGGGAAACAAGAGCAAATATAAGCTATTGGGACTATATCAAAATAAAATGTTTCCTTTATCAACAAAACTAAAGGCAACCTACTGGATGGGAGAAGATATTTGCAAATGACATATCAGATAAAGGGCTCGTATCCAAAATACAAAAAACAAAACAAAACAAAAAACTAACAAACAAACCAAACCAAACCAAACAAAAAAAACAAAACAAAACAAACAAAAAACCCTTACACAACACAACACCAAAAACCCCCAAATAATCCAGTTAAAAAATGGACTAAAGACAGGAACAGACATTTCTCCAAGAAGATGTACAGATGGCCAACAGACACATGAAAAGATGCTCAACATCACTCATCATCAGGGAAATGCAAATTAAAACCACAATACAATATCGCCTTATACCTATTACAATGGCTAGGATTAAAAAGACAAGAAACAACAAATGCTGACAAGGATGTGGAGAAAAAGAACTCTTATGAACTGTTCTTGGGAATGCAAAATGACGTAGCCACTGTGAAAAACAGTGCGGAGTTTCCTCAAAAAGTTAAAAATAGAACTACCATATGATCCAGTATTCTACTACTGGTTATTTACCCAAAGAATACGAAGACACTAATTCAAAATGATATACATGGCCCTTATGGTTATTAGCAGCATTATTTACAATAGCCCTGATATGGATGGAAGCAGCACAGGTGTTCATCCGTAAATGAATGGATGAAGAAGAGATGGTTATATGTGCAATGGAATACTTCTCAGCTATTACAAAGAATGAAATCTTGCCATTTGCAATAACACGGATGGATCTAGAGAGTATAATGTTAAGTGAGATAAACCAGTCAGAGAAACACAGATATCATGTGATTTCACTGATCCATGGAATTTATGAAACAAAACAAATGAAATAGAAACAGAGACAAACCAAAGAACAGACTCTTAACTACAGAGAGCAAACTGATAGTTACCAGAGAGGAGGTGGGTGGAGGGATGGGGGGATACGTGAAGGCATCAAAAGCATATTTATGATGAGCATTGAGTAATGGATAGAACTGTTGAATCACTATATTATTAACAACTGTATTGTTACCTATACTGGAATTAAAAGTTAAAAAATAAAAAAGGAAAAAAAAAGGATTAAGAGGCAAATAATTTAATAGGTTGTTCATTTGGGACTTTTGCTTTAAAGCTTGGCTCGAATAGCCCAAAGGGAGGTCGAGTTAGGAGGCATGTTTTATTTACAATGTGAAACTATTTTTTTCCCAACAAATCATTGTTTTCTTTAAGATCATATTAAACAAAACAGATGTTTGTTGTTCATGAGACAATTGGGGTACATGGAGAAATATGGGAGGATGTCACAAAAGGATGAAGGAAATCTGTATAAGCATTATTTGAGTATATGGACTGTCAATCATAAAAATACTATAATAAATATTAAATGTGATCGGAATGAGATTTCTGTACAAAAAGGTATAGAAATACTAGAGCTGGTATAGTTTTCTTACACACAGTGAGATCAAAATGGTAACAAGGAAAAAGGAGTGAGAAATATAAAAAATCCAAAGACCAGAACAGAGAAGCTGGATGAGAGTCAAAAAAATTGGGCCAAAATCCATAAAAATGGGGAAAAGACATGTCATCACATAAAGATATAAAGTGCAAGAAGGCCAGTGAGAATTTGGGCTACATTCCAACGAGGGAAAGAAAATTTTAAAAGAAATTGAAAGATGAAAATGAATTTAGCTGAAAAGAAAATAAATACCTAAGGGATATGGATAATGTCATCCAACTACCAACAGTGACAAATTGCGTAGCTTTTCTTAGACGTAAGTTATATTCAGCATACTGTATACAGTGTACAAGTGTGCTGATCAAGAATTATTTCATAGCCCATTGGGCCAATAGAGAAATCTTAAGGAAATCTTAAGCAGCTCTTGTACCTGATACCAGAAGGAAGGCTAAGAATTCCTTTTTTATTCCTTTAAAGTTTTTTTCCTGCCTTCTAAGTTTATTTTATTTATTTATTTTTTAAAAGATTTTATTTATTTAGCAGAGAGAGACACAGTGAGAGAGGGAACACAGGCAGGGAGAATGGGAGAGGGAGAAGCAGGCTTCCTGCCTAGCAGAGAGCCCAATGCGGGGCTTGATCTCAGGATCCTGGGATCATGATCTGAGCCAAAGGCACACGTTTAACAGACTGAGCCACCCAGACATCCCAAGGCTAAGAATTCTAAGCCACGTTTTATCCCTGCAAGTTTCAATGTTAAGACAGTAGGAGATACCAACAGCTGATGGCCAGTCTTTGAATTCTCCTTTGCTGTTGAAAACAGGCAAAAGACAGATCTACTACTAAAGAGAAAAAAACATTCAAAACAGAAACCTGTAAGAAGGTTATCATGAAAAGGTGTTATGGGCAGACTTCATTATTCAAATAAATGTCATTCAATTTTAGTATATGTGCTGCCGAAGCGAGCACTATACTTACACATTCAAAACAATGTATATCTGAGAAATAAAACACTAAGTAATTTTAAAGAGAATATGATAAAGAGAAAAAAGAGGTTGTTACATTTTCACTGAAAACTAGTAGTTAAAATGTAAGGTACTTAGCAGTTAACACCATTTAAGAAAAGACCGCAGGGATTGTTAATATAGCAATCAAATTAAAATACAGCCATCTTTCCTTGTAGACCTCAGCAGAATTTGGGAGCTAGTTAGTGAAGAGAGAAATTATAATAAGCACTAGAACAGTTTGCAAGGGGTTAATGAAAGAAAAATAAGAAAAAACCAAAACTATGTGTTGAGGATCTTGGACATGAACATTTTCTGGGATAATCCAAATTGAGAAATGCACAAATATACTCAGGAGAAGAGTTTGCTAAAGCCCTTTCTATTATTTCTGGAATGCTTCCTCAGTGCTTTAACAAGGCCAGAAGGGGAGTGATCTTATCCCCATTTTAGAAATGAGATAACTGAGGCACAAGGAAATTAGTAGCTACTTCATCCATGTGCCTAGTAAAGTGAGTTGGCATTTGAACACAAGCCACCTAGTGTCCTAAAGGCTATCTTGCTTAGCCTTATTACAAAATTATGTTTCCAACCAGTCAATGGAAAACAATAAAAGATGTTTGATGTTTACAGACAATGCCTAATATATTAATATATTGAATCCCTAAGAAATTGTTATTAAATATTATAGAAATACTGTTGATGTCACAATAAGGGCAATAAAAAGCACCGAGGATAAAAACATCCAATTGGTCCATGTAGTCTGAATGACATTTTCTCATTAATATGTAATAAATTAATAAATAAAATATATTAATATATCCATACTATAACAACATACAGTAATAATATGTAATAAAATGAATTTTAATGTTACTAAAAATAAATAAACGTTAATGCAATTATTTAATAGGAGAGACTTTTATTTTTGTAAGTAATTTCTACACCCAAAGTTGGGCTTGAACTCACGATCCTGAGATCAAGAGTCACATGCTCTACCGACGGAGCCAGCCAGGCACACTTAATAGAAGAGGCCGTTAAAACCTTCAATAAATCAAGCCCTACTTACTATTCTAAGGTAATTAAATAACAATTTAAAAAGTCCTTTTTATTAAATAAAATGCATTAGAAGTATTTGGCATCATATCACCTTTAATTATTGTTGTTTCTTTAGCAAATGCAGTGACTAAATTAAACTGGGTATGTATGAGAGTGCAGTTCCAGAAAGACATGTGAGAGAAACCTGTAGATGTAAACACTTGATTTTAAAAAGGAGAGTGTTGCCAATTTGCATGGCTCTTGCAGTTACCCAGAACCCCCACCCCAAAAGTCACTCCACCTCTTTTGAAAGATTTAAACCCTGGCTCACTATTACATTATGCTCTCCAACCCTACTCTTTTCCTGCACACCTATAATCTATCTGTCAACATCTTTGTCCTTTTGTCCTCGTGGTCGTGTCTTAGACCTTGCCTCTAGCAACAACTGCAACCTCTGCATAATTTCAATTTCAACCTTCTGCCTCCCTCCAGTCACATTTTTCTCGCACTTTCTTAAAACATGCAGCACACTCTTGTCTCGGGGCCTTAGTAGCTAGCTGTTCTCTCTGTCTTGAATGTTCTTTCTCCATGGATCTGCACAGCTCACTCCTACAATTGGAGTCCTCAGGTTTTTTCCCAGTGTCACCTTCTTAGAAGGCCTTTGCTGATGATCTTGTTTGAAATTTCAGCTCCCTTCCCATTGGCACTCCTATTCCTTCTGCTTGCTTTATTTTCCTTCACAGCTTTTTTTTTTTAGGTTCCACCCCCAGCATGCATCCCAGTGCAGGACTTGAACTCAGGATGCTGAGATAATGATCTGAGCTCAGATCAAGATTTGGATGCTTAACCAAGTAGCCACCCAGGTGCCGCTCCACAGCATTTTAAAATCATCAGATATAATATATCTTCTGACTGATGTATAGTTTATCATTGGTAATCTCCATGAGGAGGGATTTCTGTATTTTGTTCACTCATGCATCCCCAGAGTCCTGAGTAGGGCTAGGACAAACAGGGTCCCGACGCAACTCTGTGGGATGTACGATTTTGGTGAAATGAAGAGAAAGACTATTGCAAGGCTGGAGAGTTGTATACTTTCTGAAGGGGTAAATAGATTAATCTTTGGAAGGTCAATTCAAAGGGTGAACACAATCAGGAAAATGATACCGGTTGTAGCACATGGACTCTCCCTCATATAGCTATTTGATGCTTTTCATACAACATCTGTTTTCTGATGTTACACGGCTGTATGTGGGCATCCCACTTCTGAAAAACAGCTCCTACTCTTCTGCATATTACTAGGTTTCAAGCTAGAAATTCCCCAGTGACTTAATGCCCTGACTAAAAGTCAGTTCTATAAGGAAAGATAATGCTTTGTTACAGCTTTCTGAAAAAAAACTGTGAACATGGAGCTCTGGTCATGAAAATTAAGATCTCATTTCAGCAGGCATGTTCTTCTACATGTGTTATTTCTCTTACTATTTGCTCTGAGTCCATTATATTTATATGGGTAGGCATGTAATAATTTATAATATAGTCATTGGTTGTAACCATGTGTTTATTAATAAATATAATATTAATATAACACATTACATCAAGTGTAATATGTAATAGAATAAAACACATAACATAGTAGTTAATAAATATGTGTGATTATAGATATTAAATATAATCTATAATATAATACAGAAACAAGAAATTATATGTTCTATTTATTACTTATTTTATCTTATCATATCTTTTTATCATTTAATTCTCACAACCAGAAAGAGTCTATTAAGATTAAGGCAATAGCTTAATAGTAAACTGTAAACAAACAGATCTACGTAAGAATTCTCCAACCCTTTCTCTCTTTTGACATTTACTGGCTTTCTTTGAGGCACAGATACTTGAAGGACCAAGCATTGGTACAATGACTTGACTTGTGTCCTGTTCTTTTGTGTGGCTAGAATGTGGTCTGTATTTACTTTGGACAATATTACTATCCAGACAATTGGAGTAATTTAACGGAGTTTTACATTAAACTTTGTTATTTTAGAATCTGCCAGCCCATCCTAAGAGCGGTTTGCACTCTACATTTTCTGCCAACAATTCTTCCACTGATCTTGGACTTCCTCTAGTTAAATCAACATCAACAAGAGGGGTGCCTGGGTGGCTCAATTAAGCTTCCACCTCTTGATTTTCGGGGTTGTGAGATCAAGTCCCCTGTGGGGCTACATGCTCAGTGAGGAGTCTGCTTGAGATCTTTTCTCTTTCCTACTCCCTTTCCCCAATCTCTCTCTCTCTCAAAAAACAAACAAACAAACAAACAAAAATCAACAGCAAACAGAAATGGACCTAAGCAGATACTTCAGGTGAAAGGTGAAGTGATAGATTTTCTTTCTTTCTTCAAAGAAAACTAGTTTTCTGAGCAGACCAGCATAGCAACCTGAAGAGTTCCATGCCCAGATGACTGCTACTAAGCCCCAGGTGTTTATCTGAGCCTCACGCATGCACCTGTCAGAACTTGGAATTCTGCCATCATTTACCATGATAAGAACCCTTCTCTGAGCTCACACTCTTAGAAAAACACATGCCATCCTCCATGTTCAAATTCTAAAGTTAAAATCTGAAATAAATTTTACCTTACTCGGTGGCCTTCTGAAGATTTTTTACTAATTTGAAAAAATAGCCTTTATCCATTTATTTGACATTTTCATTTATGTAGTTATCTGCCTGAAAATCCTTTTGAGATTAAAAAGCTGTCATACTTTGTTATCTTTGTTCTTTGAGAGAATAAAGCGGGTCCTTTCAGGGAAGACTTAAGGAGATGAAGCAGGGAGTCGAAGAAGCCCCTCATTGGGCATCTTCAACTGTTCTCTGTAAGACTTCACTGGACATCATTCCAAAGGGGACTTTGTCCCTAGAGAGGGGCTACCGGCTTAAGGAATATAAATACAACAATGACCAGAGTGCTCCAAAATAAACATTTCCCCTTTATTTCAGAACCAGAAAAACTACCAATAATATCAATATAGAACAATAAAGAGGCTCTTACTCTAGCTCTCTAAATAGCAAAACTATGAAATCCTAACATATACACCTCCAAAAATGGGCTGGTTTTAGTGACAGGTGGCAGTCTTCCACAAAAATGATGAAATTCATTAAAATCGATAGTAATTAATATTATTAATAGTTCATAAGAAAAAGTAAAGACAGTTTTTCTTAAATTCAGATTTTTAAAGAAATGGAGCCATTATTAGTTGTGTATTCTGCTTTCCTTCTGTGATCTGGTCAATACTTACAGTGAATTCAGAGAGCGTAGTCCTTGGAAAGCGTCTGGTGCTAGTTCAGAGATCTGATTATTGCTCAGGTCACTAAGATTAGAAATAGGGTTAGGTTAAATGAAATAGAATGTCAGGGAGGATTTATAGCAGGAGAAAGCTACTTACTGCCTTTACATGTCGATTTTGCACCTATCAATACATGTATAAAATTTGCAACATAAAACATCTGAAGCATCTTAAATTAAAAAAAAAAAAGTCAGACTTTTAAATCAACTATTGGCTCTTCGCTGAAATCATTATAAGAGATGCCATGTCCTATTTTTGAAAATAGAATATCTAAGATTTGACTGTATACTATACTGATCACATACATTCACATGGGTGTGAATCATTATGTTAAATTTCAGATAACTTAAAAATATCACATAGTTTAGATTTTAACATTATAGTATTATACAACTAGCAATCAGATAGTCACATCACTTAATATTTAAGCTGTCAAACACTCAAATATTCATACACAAGTAAATGTCTGCATGGTCATGACCTGTATAATTTTTAAAATTACATATATTCCATAATATTATTCACTCACATTCTTCTAAGCTTTTTATATGGTGAGAAAGCTCCAGGAGGGATGACCTTGATTGAGTTCTGTTCCAAACGTCTGCAATGAAAAAATTCAATTTTTAAATGGAAACGTGAGCTCTCAGGGATGTTTAATTCAAGCCCAGGATTCATGTCAAGAAGCAAAGTTGATAAGTTGATACTCTTCATGAGCAATTCCTTTTTTTTTTTCCTCAAAAATGACTACTAAAATTAATAATGCCATGCCCTAAATTGGAGCAAGATTGGGAATAAAAACAAGGCAATTATACAATGAATAAAAACCTCCTGATTTTTAGGCATTATAGGAACATTAATATTTAAGTCTGGACTTTGTATAAAAAAGAAAGCACCTATAAGAAACTAACTTCAGAGTACATTTTAATAACCTTTATATCAGAAAGAGAAATATGTAGTAACACTGAATAGATGTACAAGATGTTTTAGAGATAATTATAACTCTTTCACAAAGGAAATTACTGTTGGAATATTAAATTTTATAAACCTTTTATTTCCTCCACAGAAAACATATTATAGGTTCAAAAAAGCTGTTATACTCAGAAAATTAATTTTGCAGCTTCTTATAAGGTAAATCTTAAATTCCCAAACCATTAAGTATCATAGGTATTTTCAGTAAGACTGGCTGGACTCTGAATATTTCGTATGAAAACCACTGTAGGAAGGTGTATTCAAATACAAGTGTTTTTATCATGCACTGAAATCAGAGTTGCCAATAATTCTACCCTCTGGTTCTGTTATTGAGAAATATACAGTTTTTCCCACTTAGTTATGAAAGACACAAAGAAACAGCTTTCATTAAGTGTTTTGGTAAATATCTTATCCATCAAAAAAATGTTGCCTCTCAGCTTCATTTCTATCCATGTGAACATCGTAACAAACGTTTCCCATCCCCTTCTCCTCTTCTCTTTGTATCCCGGAGGCTGACTCTTGGGAACCATATATTCCAGGCTCACTTTGGCATTAGTGGGATTTGGCCAATGGGAGGCACTGGAGACTGAAGGGAGGATAAGCCAAGAAGCCAGGATATCCTCCCCTGCTCTGCATCAGGGGATGTTTCCAGCAGGGGTCCCCAGATCTCCTTCTTAAGTTTAGCTCCTGCTGGGGCCACCTCCTAACTTTGTACAACATCGTTTTCTTCTTAGGTCTTTGTAGCCCCAGAGGCACCTTTCTGTTCTGAGTATCATCTTCACAACTGCTGAGTTCATTCCTTATATTAAATCCCTCTGTTAAAATACATGGTAAGAGCTTCACTTTTCTGCATGGATTAAAAAATACACACACACACACACACACACACACACACACACACTATATATATACACACACACACACAGGTATAAATACTTATATTGGCATATTTATATATTTATGCATAAATACAATAACTACATATATATATATATAGACTATACTGTGTCATATACATTGGTTCATTTTTACTGAATGTTAGTAATACTTGAACATGGAACTATTACCAATACTTAATGAGCCGCAAATCAAAACAAATAAAATACCCCAGATGGTTAAGTAGAAATGCATACATTTTGGTCTTATCCAATTCCAAAGTCCTCCTCACAGTGCCAGGCTTTCTTCAACAGGCTCAGGTTTCACCCTGACCGCCTTATCTTTATATGCAATGGGTTTCCTCAGACAATATTGCTCCTGAACTCATTGTAGCACTTGACATTGCAAACAATGCTTCTTCCACGGATCAGACACTGTATGCCTTTGGTTCTCTACTTTTCTTTTTTTCTCAATTTCTGGATTTGTTTTCTAATCCTCTAAACCCTGTTCTTCCCCAAGTTACTATCCCTTCCTCTCTGATACAAAAGATGAAATCTTTTCTCTGTTATCAGCATCACTAGTTATGATTCTCCTCTTCCAAAAAGCAGAAATTACTTTGTTCACACTCAAGATAAATTCAAGTTTATTTACAAAATATGTGAGGAAGAAAATACAAACTGCTCATAATGTACCACTCAGATCAGTCTTTTAGGGGTCTTTTTGGCATGCATATTTATTTTATCTCAAAGTCTTCTTGTATAAAGAATTCAGAGTTGTACAACTTATGTCAAATACAGTATCCTACATATTTTCCTAATATCATTAAATATTTTGGAAGATGCTATTTTTAATGTCTTTATAATATCTCATTATCAAAATGGGCCACATTCCTTAATCATTCCTTATTATTAGCCCATTTATGTTAGTAGTAATTTTACATTATTATGAATTGTATTGTTTAGTTATTTTAAGACTACTGAAGCATGGCCTCCTCCTAAAGCCCAACTTGATTTTCTTGGGTATGGTTACTTGTATCTTTCTATACTCAAGGGCATCCTCTTCTCTGTGTCTCTGCTCTATCTCACTGTATTCTAGTCATTTTTCACATATCACTTCTCCACCAGGTTCATTGGCTCCTAGGGGGCAGATTTGCCCCAGAAGAGAAGAAATAAATTGTATGAAGAAAATATGGATTTGGTATCTAGATTATTTATCTAGGTCTTGAGAAAGGGTACTTTTTTCAAAAGCTCTAAATAAAACAAAGGGCATTTAAACCATTTCACTGTTACATTATTGATTAGAATGTTATAAATTGATGGTTTAGAGACACTTTTTTTTTTTTTTTGCTGAGATCCATTCTTATAGTTAGATCTTAAGAAGTTTAAAATGTAATCAATGAAAATACTGTGAAAGCAAGCTATAGACACAACACTATTAATGAGGACTTTCTTCAAATCCAGAGCAATGAAACATCTTTTCATTCTGTTAAAGATTTGCTCAAAATAATATAAAGCTATGATGAGAAAAAATTAAAATTCTTAGTGCCTAGTAGATTTCTTTCAATGCAACATTAATGCAAAACTAGTTTCTATGATCACTTTTCATAAATATCATTTCAAGTTCCTGAGAACAGAAAACTGGTATTCATTCATTCATTCATTCACTCTCTATACTCTACCTATGCAAAATATACTATATGAATGGCATTCATTGGTGATCAGAAGCAAACATGTTTATACCCTCATGGAAGTTTTACTGATAAAGTGTCTAATTTTGAAGTTACAGTTCTGATTAATTTGTTCAATAAAAGTTCTTAAAAATAATATATTCAGCATGAAATATCAATAACATTAATTCACAAACGTGGCCAAACCAGTTCTGTCATCTAAATGAAGAATTTCTTTAGAAATTTTTAAACTCAGTTATTACTTTAAACTCTATGAATCCAGAGCACTTAAATTAATCACTAATCGTTCTAATGGCACTCAAATACATTTAAGTAAAACAACTAAATTTATGTGTCTAATCTACAGTCCATGTTATTGATAAATATTCCTAGTCAAGCAGACAAATGATATATAAGTGAAGGTATATACTTTTTGGAAAATGCATGCACAGAAAGTTATAAAACAAGGACAATTCATGACAAAATAGTGTTAAATTTTTATGCAAAAATAATAATTCCAACATAATATAGTGATGTTGCACATATCAGTCATTCTTGCAATATACCATGACTTAATCTTCACATTAAAACTATTTCATTTACAACATATGCAACAGAAAGCTGAACAATGACATGTAAAATGGATTTGCTTGCTTTTCTTTATCTATTTGCTTCCAACCTTTGTTTAAAAAAAAAGTATTTGAAACAGAGCTTATATGGTTATTTACACTGACTCAGCAGCTAATTGGTTTTTATGGCACTGTACCAGCAGTCCATTAAGGCAAAACATAATTGCTTCCTTCATTCAAACAGATTCTCAAGCAAGAAAATATTCTACCACTGACAGATGTCAACCAATAAATTTTAAAATGTTTCAAAATGTCCATTTTCTCCTCTTTACTGGGCAAACAATAAACTAATGTCTATTTCCTTTAAATTCAGATGTCTAGGACCATACTTCTCATTATAAGAACTTTAGGATGTATTTTTGAAAACTACAAGCAACACACATCTCAAATGGTTTTCATACTCCTATAGAAAAGATGGGAAGATATTTCAACAAGATTACAAAATATAAGGAAGAAATATATTAGAGCATTTAGGTGAAGGTTAAAAAAAGAAAATGAGATGTACATTTTCTATCTTTCCTATCCTCTAATCTTCTATTTTAATAGCATAAAATCTGCTGAATTTTATAGAGTGCAAATTTGAATCCATTGTTCCATGAAGAATCTAATTAGAACATTCTAGGGTTACAAAAACAGATAGTGTCATCACTAAGATATATTGGCATGCTGTGGGTAAAATCCACCATAATTAAGAGCCTTCCAAATGTTAGTCCTTCATAAAAATAAGATTCAATATTTTGAGTTTCAAGGTAAAAATATATTTAAGAAACTGAGTAAGGGAGGAAGAATGCTCCATTAACCACATACTAGATGGAAATCTTTTTCATGTAAAAGTAGCCAGAACCTTTTCCTCCACAGAATGTAATGTGAACAATTCCAAAACATTTTATCACTCTGGACATGTGTGTTTGTGTGTGTGTGTGTGTGTGTGTGTGTGTAATTTATATAAAAGCAAACTACTGTTACCATTGCATCAAAATCACAAGGAACTTTTAGTTAGAAGTCCCATTAGATAAGAAATGGAAGCGATTTTCTAACTACCCCATCAAAAATTTCAGAGGTACAATACGTTTAGCCAATAAAAACCTTCCTCCTCACTCACATGCATCTTTTTCTCTTATTCTTTAATTACTGCTTTTAAAAAAATAATAAATCATGCATGTCTTCACACTTACAGGGTTCCTAGGGAATGAACTGCAGCCAATATATACCACTTTCTGGTGCCTATTTCAAAGATTGTAGAAAATGGAAAATTATCAAGAAATCTCTCTGCTCTCATACTATATAGACTCTTAGAACATGGAAATGATGTACCAGTATATCTGAGCTCTGTGACATATAATACTCTACAATGGTTATCAGCGAGCAGATGTTAACATCAGTAGAGTATACAACACAGTCCAACCTGGGAATTCAAAAACTCCAACTAGTTCTGAAGCCATTTACAAGATAGTAAACAATATTAGTTTATTTCAAATGACACTTCCAGCTCACTAGTTTTCAATTCTCAGGAATTATTTTCAATATTTTTCAAACTAAATTATGTTGACAAACCATACAAAATAGCATCCACATGCCAAAGCTAAAATAGCTCTCTCCAAGAGGTATTATGCTTTGTATATGTGTATGCATAAAGATAAAAAGGTATGGTTTAGTGATTAAAAGATAAAAAGGTATGGTTTAGTGATTAAAAGTACGAGATTTGCAACCACAGATAAACTCTGTATCCCTTGCAAAAATTAATTTGCTTCTGTCTCAGTTTCTATTTCCAAAAAATGAGGAAAATAAAACCTATTATAAAACATGTTTTTGTAAAAATTATGAGATGTAGAAAAAATGTTTTTTTCTTGCTTAAAAAGGGGGAAAGAATAAACATATGGGGATATACATGTGTATATATGTAATCACACATAATAAGCAGCACCATATAATAAAACACCTACAACATGCTAGTTTCACACACACAGATTATATAGAGAAATAAATCTGATACATTATTTGAAAGAAATATATATGATTCCAAAATACAGTTTTAAACAAATTAGCAGTACAGATTTGCAGATAACCCAGCAATTATATATTAAAAACGTGCACACATACATCATTCACATGGAGGCTGAAAAAATATATATAATGTTGTAATTTTCATGATTGACATGATTAAAATACATAACATTGTCTCAAATTTGGAAACTGTCTTAGGAACTCAAAAAGGTTTTACTACATCAGTAAAGTATGAGTTTGGATTGATTGTATCTGTAACATACAGCCCAGATGTTGATTATATACGGCAATAAAACTGACAGTTCTTTGTATTTTCCCCATCTGCTTTTAACATAAATGGCAAAAACAGCTGCCAGAGAATAGAACATAGATTTAATGGGGTGTGTTTGTGTGTGTGTGGGGGGGGGTTGTGGAATGACCCTAGCTTCTGAATCTTGGACTGCTCAGTGTAGCCAAATAGTCTCATCAAAGGTAACATCAATCCAACATTTGAAAAGGAGGAACCAGCTATATTCCATTGACATTAGGGATTCTCTTGCCTAGTATATAATAATTCTAAAGTAAATACTTTATATTTCTGAATTATTACTACTAGTTTTAGCAGTAAATGTATGCCTTGAAATCCTTCATATGTCTATATAAAATGACGGAAGATATTTTAGACTGAAATACAATTTCTGTTATGTAATTGTAGGCTTTCTAATACTTTGCAAGTTTAATAAGTATCTTCAGCAGCTGAGTGAATATTTGCCTCTGGAGGGACATATTATGCATATAGCTAACATTTCCGCCTTAGGATTGTGTCCATACTAATTGAGTATCAGTCATCCCTGTCTTAGGTGACTTGTTCCCGAATATTGTCCATTTCTGTAATCTTATTTTATTTTATTTTTTTGCGATGTCATTCTAGGGTACACACCCCTTAGGGTAAATCCAGTTGATGTTTTCATAGTAGAAATAACTCTTCTTCCATTTGGCCCCTCAATGTTTAAAGCAAGACACAAATGTGTGTGTGTGCAAGGGTGTGTGTTCTTCCTGACTTCATATTCAGGTGGTGACCTAAATGAATGTTAACATTTTCATTTGTGTATTCATATGGATATATATTCAAATGCAAAGATACATTCAAAATGCACAATCACATGCTTTAGATTTAGGGGGGGAAATGGGCTTACGCACAAGGCTCGCTGATTTCAGGGGAACAGAGTATAGATTCATAATGTCAATGATAGCAAGATTTCATATATAATTTTTCTTTAACAATTCAAGAAAGAAAAATAGATAATTGTTCTGTGGCTTTGTTTTTCATTATTGATGAAAATCTTTTGGACACTAACTTTGAGTCAGGCACTGAGCTAAGTTGCCCATTTGGTAATAATTTTAGTTTTATAAACATTATGCAAATTGTCTTTCCACATCACTTTTTTAACAGTATTACTCAATGAGTAGATAGCTATCGGTCTTCTTCCTCTGCACCGATTTATTGTCCAAATTATCCATCATCGTTTTCCTCAAGTTTAGGTAACACTGTGGCCACTAGTAGTATTTGAACTGCATGAGTTTTCAATTTAATCTTTCCAGATGATTATAGAACCATAAATCTATGACTTAATCCCTAAAAAACACATGCTGGTGATTTGTCTGATAATAAGGAACGTCTTAACCATGCACCAGCTGTCTTCATTTTTATGTTAAAGTCTACGCACGTCTTATTTTACCTTTGATGGGTCTCCATTTACTTTTCTGTAGAAGCTTTAAGTGGATCGACCAATTCTTGGGATCTCCTTCCATTCCTATCTGCTGCTATGCCCGCCTTTACCACACCCTAGGGACTGTTGCTATTACTTCCTTAGTGTATTCTTTCCCTCCAAACCATTCTCCACCCCATCTTAGGGTAATTTTTCTAACTAACAGATCTCATCACGCTACTACCGCACTCCAAATGCTTCCTTTCATACTACTGTCACTAGGAGAGGTGATTCTTCAACATCAGGCTCCCACTTTATGTTCTAGCAACCAAAAACTGCTTTAATTTCTCAAAGATATACCACATCTAACTTTTCTGGGACTTTGCCCATGCTTTTTCCTCTGTCTTTAGTGACCCCAAGTTTCCCCCCCTGCCAGACACATTCTCATACCTGGAGATTCCTTGATTCTCCCACACAAATCAAGGTATTCGTTTCTCTGTACTCTCTGTGTGTGTATTTTATTACTTATCACAAAGTTTTCAGATTTTCTCTTTGTGTGGTTTCAATTCTCTATACTGTAAACATCTTGGAAGGCTGGGAATGTGTCCTTTCATCCATAATGTCTGAGGCAGAATAGGCACTCAAAAATATTTGTTGAGTATGTAGTGCATGAAAAAACATGCTCTTTTTCCACATGTTCTTCTTCTGTTGCAATAATACTCATCAGACTCCTTGGATTTCTTTAAAGAGAAACCAGTTGGAGTTTCTTTCTTGCCTTACCACCTTAATCTCCACTCCGGTCATTTTAGTATTTCTTTCTTGCCCATCTACTTGTAATTTTGCCATACTTCTTTTCACTTCTTAACTAATATTATAAAATTTTGATTGAGTCTTCTATGTCTTTCTCCTAGGTAAGCCATTATAGCTTTTTGCTTAAATGATCATACATCTCAACAAAAAAGCACATAAAGTATGTGTGTATATATACATCTAACATATGTTACATATATAGCTTTTTGGGGAATTTAGGCACAAATAAAAAAGAAGTAAGAAAATAAATTCAAAAGGCAACCAACAGAATGGGAGAAACTATTTGCAATACATATATTTGGTATATTTGGTATATTTGGTAAGTCGTTAATATCCAAACGAAATAAAGAACTAATAAAACTCAGTAGCAAAAAAAAAAAAAATCCAATTTAAAATGGGAAAAGAACTTAAATAGACATTTTTCCAAAGAAGACATGCAAATGGCCAATACGTACATGAAAAGGTACTCAAAATTGCTAGTCTTCAAGGAAATGCAAATCAAAACCACAATAAGATATCACCCCAGAACTTTAGGTTGGCTATTATCAAAAAGACAAGAGATATCAAATGTTGGCAAAGATGTAGAGAAAAGAAAATCTTTGTGCATTGTTGGTGGGAATGTATATTGGCAGGGCCCCTTTGGAAAACACGGAAGTTCCTTAAAAAATTAAAAATAGAACTACTACATGACCTAGCAATTTCACTCTTGGGTGTATATTTGAAGAAAACGAAGTAAGTATCTTGAAGAGATGTGTGTACCCTCGTGTTCATTGCAGCTTTATGCACAGTGGCCAACATAGAGGAACAACTTAAATGTCCTCTAACCAATGAATGGATAAGGAAAATGTGATATGCATATATGTGTGGGTGATATTTATATATACACACATATGTACATATATAAAATACACACACATACACACATTATTCAGCCATAAAAAGAAAATCCCGTCATTTGCGACAACATGGAAAACCTAGAGGGTATCATGCTAAATGAAATAAGTCAGAGAAAGACAAATATTGCATGCTACCAATTGTATATGGAATCTTGGAAAAAAATGCCGATTTCATTGAAACAGAGAATAGAATGGTGGTTGTCAGGGGCTGTGGAGATGGGGAAAGGGGAAGATGTAGTCAAAGGCTTTACATGTTCAGTTATAAAGGGAGTAAGTTCTGAAGACCTAATACGCAGCATGGTGATTATAACTAATAATACAACACTGAGAGTAGATCTTAGGTATTCTCACCATACACATACAAAAGAGTTAACTGTGTTAACTATTTGAGGTGACAGACATATTAATTATCTTGTTCTTGACAATCGCTCCACAATACATACACATTTATCAAGTCATCACATTGTACACTTTAGATATATACAATTGTATTTGTCAATAATTCCTCAATAAAATTGGGGAGGGGAGGAAAGAAGTTGGGAGAAATAGGTAATAATTTTCTTATCATGAACACATATTTTTAATAAAAACTGACTGTATGTATATAATGGATAGATGTAGCTTTTTAAAAATAACTATTTTAGTATTTCATTAATAGCAATTAAAGATTTTTCAAGATACACATATGAAAATGAAAATTCTGCCAAAATAAGTATGAGAACACTCAAATATTAGTGAACTCAATAATGGCTTACAGAACTACAAGCAGAGTTGAATCTATAAATCTATTTTACATAATTTATCTTCACTATTTTGCTTTGGAACCATTAGAGCTGCTGTAGGCATCACACTAAGCATGGCTACTGATAACTAAGAAAATTAGATGTTTGTTCTGACAGAACATGATAGAGATCTTTGTTTGGTATACTGAACAATGAATTAACTCTCTATATTCTGTAGGAAGCCAAATTATGATGTCTTTTTCTGGGTGCTTACTTCATGATGGGATCATAATATGAAAACTGAAGAAAATATCATCCAAAAACATGAGGAAATAAAAATAAGGATGACCAACATTTGCACGAACAATTTCTTTTATGTCAAATGACTACGCATCTTATAAAATATATTGTCAGAAAACCTACCATTTTGTTTTTCTAATTGTTAACTATGTTGAACAATTTCTTTTATGTCAAATGACTACGCATCTTATAAAATATATTGTCAGAAATCTTACCATTTTGTTTTTCTAAGTCTTAACTATGTTAGCACATAATCAGAACTGAATTATTGATTTATGTATATATTTTGATGATAGCTTTATTTTGATGATGAGATTATTTAATGACATTTTTAGATGAAAATTCTATTACTTGGTAGAAGAAAAGCTAGTATTTTAAAATGAGATTTAGGGAATACATACCAAATTTCTGCTATTGGAAGAATCTCAGAATGAAAGAGATAAATGTACTTTGAATTCTCTTCATCAAAGTAGGTATGTAGAGTAATAGATCCATATTTGAAATTAGGTTTGTGTAAAAACTTACAAAATTATTTTCTACATTACAAAAGTATTAAAAGTTTTCCACTAAACTTTAGAGACTATATAGCTCCCTACATTCTGTGTCAGTAAGTCTGAAGCAAGCTTCTTTATAATAAAAAAGGTCTTAACCACAATGCAAGATGATTTTTTTTAAAGGTACTAGGTCATAAATGTTTCTACTAGACATACACTAGGGGAGTGCTGTCACATCAGTTAGCCTGCAAAGCACAAAACTGTAAACATATACAATTTAAAGCCAACAGTCATCCTATATGCTAGCTAATTCTGTTAGTGGGTCTGAAGTAAGAAAAACACAGGGGTGTGTAAAACTGCAAAATGCTAATGAGTGCTTCAGTCGTTAACAAGTGCCCTAATAAAACTATCAATTAAAGCAGAACTGCTTGAATTTTCACTCTTATAATACTTTCTTAACTCTATTTTCTCTTGCACTTAAGAACCCTGAAGTTGGATGTATCTCTAAATTTTTAAGTACTTTCATAGTAAATGCATGCACAGTGAAAACAATGTTACTTCAAAATTATCAGTCTACTTTTTATTTAGCATGGCAAACTCAGACTAGGGACTATTTCTTTCTTCCACACCACAGTACATTAAAAATGGTATCATTTGCTTTATTTAGATAGTTTATGTTGCCTAGATAGTATAGTCAAGGTAATTTATATATACTATAAAATTAGTTGAGCTGTATGCTGCATTTATTTTTAAAATTTATTTTCAAAATTTTGACATATGAGAAGAAAATCAGCCAATTACACAACATGATAGCTGTCCTACTAGCTGAGACATTACTAAGTGCATGATAAATAATTAAAAAGTCACACTTGAGTTCACAACTCTCATAATAATTTAGTATAGAATGTGTGACTTAAAAACATGTTAATCAAATTGCACTTCAGTTTCCCTACCTATAAAAAGTCAGATGACTTTGACCTACAGTACGTGGATTCAGTTTGGCAAGAATTATTCATTAGAATTAAGGATTCAAAAATTTGGAAGGGGCAAATATAGAAATAGTCTGCAAAATGGTTAAATGTATTTGGGAAGAGTGTCTAAACAGAAATGGAGGAAAAACAAGCACTTTAGAAGTTATATTCAACATCATAAATGTAGGTTGTAATAAGATAATAACATTCAAGAGCCCTCTTTTCTTCCACTTCTTTATGCATGCAAGTGATCCAGAGGAAACAAAAGAAGCAAAAGTACTCCCAGACCTCACATCTAGCCTCCATTATTGTGAACCTCTTTGAAAGAACCTTCTTTATTGCTGGCAGAGAAAAAGCAGACCAGTAGTTTACACAACCATGAGGTTCCTTTCCGTTTTACCTATTCAAATAGCATGCTTAAGAAAATGTATTACAGCTTCTGAGAATTTCCAATCCACCTCAGAAAACACTGAAACAACCCTCAGAAGACCTGGGCTAAGAACTTTGCTACCATCTTTTTCCTTCCCATAATTTGAACTTCTCCCTGACCACCTTCTCTAAACAAATAAAAGAATTGCATGGTTTCCAACTTCTGAGCCCTAAACAAGGCAACCAAGAGTGAAGGCAGCAAGACATTAAGAATAAACAAGATAGGGGTGCCTGGGTGGCTCAGTGGTTTAAACCTCTGCCTTCAGCTCAGATCATGGTCTCAGGGTCCTGGGATCAAGCCCCACATCAGGCTCTCTGCTCAGCAGGGATCCTGCTTCCCCCTCTTGCTCTGCCTGTCTCTCTGCTTACTTGTGATCTCTCTCTCCCTGTCAAGTAAATTAAAAAAAAAAAAAAAAAGAATAAACAAGATATACTAAATGGTTACAACCCACGTTCTTACTATTTTCCATGATTTATGGAACGTCTGCATAATGGTTTGAACAGGTGATCTGCCACGGAAAATCTATAACTAGATTGAAGAGAACTAAATGTCTATTTTGCAACAATCCATCATCTCGTATTCAAAATTTTATATCCAGAAGTGATTTAAGAAATTAATTCTGAGGATGTGATATACAGAGAATCAATTTGCTATTAATAATTCTGTTGCCATGGGCCAGATCCTGAAGACTTGCCTCAAGCATTCCATCTGTATGAAAAGAAGGTTTTAACCAGCAGAGTTCAAAACAGCAAAGTGCTGGGAAGATCTCAGGTGGGCAACAGCTTCTTTCTTCTACACTTATTTTACCTTATACTATACATGTTCTATTCTTCCCTCTTTATTGTTATTAGTTTGTATTCCTTTGTCACACTTTCTGTTTACCATGAAGAATGGAGGCTTGGAGGCTCTCCAGAATGTGCGCACTGGACCCCTGTACTTGTCCCCGACACTATCCTTTTTCGCATCCCCACTATGCAAAGTGTCGGTGCAGAAATGGCAAGGAAAACAGTCCTTCCCTGAGTCTGCAGTCTATTCAGGGTAGTCTGACATTAATCAGAATTTCAAATTACACCGTGACAAGTTCTATGCAGATAAAATCCAGGGAGGATGAGAATATGTGACAGAGAATAGGAGAGACGACAGTATGGTAGTTGTAGGCAGAAAGTAATATGAAACAGCTCTCAGTTTTGCACACATTCTTATCCTTCAATGCCTGTCTTTTTGATGCTCCTTCTGTGTTTTCTTCATATATAAGCTTCCCAAAGCTTCTCTTGTCCTGTTTTTCTGAGTATCAGCTTTTCTTCTGATTTTTTCAATTCTATCTTCTACAATATCCCAAGAAGCCCATGCCCTGTTAACCTTTTTTTTTTTTTTCTTTAGTTAGATCAATGAAAAAACATGAACTCTGGAATCAAATAAATCTCAGACTGAGGTCAGTTTAGCCACTTCATGATTGAAACACTTTAAACAAGATTTCTTAACATTTTTTGACCTCATTAAGAAAATAAAAACACAAAAAATCAGCGGACAGAAATTGTCGGTCTTTGAGGGATTTGAGCAAATGCCTATAGGCTTCATTACAGAAGAAATAATGGCCTTAGAGAAAGAAGTAATCTAAGAACTATCTGTAGGATGACTGAATCAATTAATGTATCTAAAGAAGGAGACTACCCATTAGATACAGGCTGGATTAGCCCAGAACAGAGAGAAAAGGGGCTCTTAGACACCCGTCGAGAGTAGAATCCAAGCCAGTATGGGGAATAGGCAAATTTAACAACTGAATTTTAAGTATTTATAGCCCATTTTAGCCCTTTCCATTAACTATCCTACTAACGAAATTTTCTCTTACTTACTGTGTGCTTAAAAAGCACCATTATTTTTTTCCTCCTGGGAGAGAAAGGGTTGTTCCTTCAGTTTCTATTTTTAATTTTGTTTACTATAGATCCTTTTATTATTTTTATAAAATGTTTTGTTTTATTTTTATTTTAATTAGGCTCTATGTCCAATGTGGGGCTTGAACTCACAGCCCTGAGATCAAGAGTCTGACGCTCCACTGACTGAGAGAGCCAGGCACTTCTAGCTCCTTTTGAAGATCAATTTGCTGTAAATGCTTCATATCCATTTACTCAATAAAACCTTATTTTATATTTATCATCTGCTTATTATGTGCCACGTAATAGATTTGTTGCTGGGTATTCAGTGGTGATCAGAACAGAATTAGTTCTTGCCTCTGTCTTCAGTAGAAGTTTCATGGCACATACATGGCACATATATGACAAGCTTATATATATAAACAAAATGTAATAGGTGCAGTCACAATAAGATTCCTAGCATACAAATGAGAAGACAGATCCTGGAGCATTGTACGATCATCAGGGTGATGAGACCTCTTGGAGAAGTCTACCAACATTTATCTAGCTTATGTTCCTGCATTAGTTTTCTTGTTGTATTTTATTTCCATAAATACCTACATCAAAAATCAATGAGAAGGTCACATGATATGAGTACAGCATCCAACACTGTTAGGTAAATGTCGGTCTCTTCTTATCCCTTTTTCCAATTCTAACTTTAAAAAAACATTTCCCGTCTAACTTAACAATACTGTTTCAGCAAGTACCAGAAGTCTGAAATTATGGTTGTAAGCACAACGTAGAAGAAAGGAAAGTATGAGTCAAATTTCTCTACCTAGAATAACAGCCAGTAGATCACTCCTATTTGTAGCACATGCATACTTTCTTTTTGTTAGAATTATATTATGAGATGGTGGCAGGAATAAAGGCATGCCACATACAGAAGGAAATCAACTCAATAGCACTGAATGAAATGTCTGCTAAATTGCAGTAAAGAAATTCTACTTATAATTTATGGTAAAATTCTGATTAAAACTTATTTGAAAAATATGGAGGGAGCTTGTAATTTTCAGTTCATCATGTATTAAAAAAAACTGGAATCTATAAAAATGAAAAAAGAAGATGTTGTACAGCTTTACTTCCACATTTTATGAATCTGATGTTCTTTATACTAATAAAAATAAAAGAGTAATAAAAGAAATGAGTTACTAAGCTAGTATGTTATGCCACTATAATGAATGGTAATGGGGTATTTTGTTGGAGCTGAAGATCAATATGATTTATTACCAGATGCTCTACTGATAAAGCTGATAATGTAATAATCAGAGAAGTGAAATTCACCTGGAGCTTCACATATGTTGTCATCTCTACTTATAAATTTAATTTATTGTAGCTTTATCTGATACACCACCTCCTCAATACAGGCAAACCCAATGGGACATTATTATTTAGTATAACTTTTATGTTACTAAATTTCATGATAATACAAAATCTATAGAGCATACAAAATAGAAGAAACGCTCTGTTGTAAAAAATGAAATAGACTACATGAGATAAACTACTTTAAATGTCACACATTACCTTCAGTTTGTTATATCTACAAGTCACTGTTCTTTTGTCAGCCGACAGCAGTGTTTTGTTCTTTCTTATAATCAGGATTTAATCCACCCACTCCTGGGTCCAGGACGATCGTGCTCCCCCAGAGATCTTACTAACTCTCTCTATTCTCATCTCTCTCTAAACTCACTGTCTCTGACTTCCTAATGATGGTAGTTTTCTGCATCTTCAAATCAATCCAGGTCTGTCCTTTAGAGTGACAACTGTCTTTTTTCAAAACACTCTTTCTCAGCCAAACTAAGCCCCTCCCCTCTCACGCTGGCTCTTTGCTCCTCTTACTTCTCTTGGCTTTCTCTTCTATCACCTCCTTTCTATTCACTGTTTCATGGATTTAACCACCAACTTTCATTTTACAATATTAATTTCTCCAAAATCTTTGCCGCAAGTCTTTGTCCTGCTCCAAGTTACTATAGTCTGTATTACCTGATCACCTCTAAAAATCCCACTGGCAGTGCAGGATTTCACACATTTTGTTCACTACCATCTCCTTTCCCAGGTTTCGTCCTGTCCTTCAGCTTCTTATATACAATGATAAAACCACCAGGTCCCCATCCCTCATACTTGAAATTCTGGCATCATCTTTGGTTCATTTTTCTCCATTAGTCCCTCACTTCACCAAATGCCAAGTCCCATGAATTCTGCTCCTATATTAACTACCATACTTGCTTCCACACCATCATTCCTACCGCTACTTAGCTCCTGCTTTTATGACATCTCCCCTCCATCAACATGGTAGACACCTAAGGAGGCCTCATGCCTGGCAGTCTGTCCTTTTGCCAATCACTGGCATACAGCTATCAGATGAATTCTTTGAAGATTCAGATGAAAACTCCTATATTCAAATGCATTCCAAATAAAGACTTAGGTCTTTATACTACACAAGGCCCTCCATGAATTGGTTCCAAACTACCTTTCCACTCTCTCAGGTTCCAAAAAGTATACTGGACTCCTGTTTGGTTGTGTCTTGCATTTCCATTCTTATTGCCAATGTTTCTGATGTTCTATTTATTTTGAAAGCCCCTTCCTCATCTTTGCATTTCCATTCCCTACCCATCCTTCAAGGCCTACCTCAAATGTTACCTCTTATACAAAGGCTTCAATGATGGAGGTATCACACTTATTGAATTACTATTTATTAAGTATGTAAAGCTCTTCGTGTGTTATTTCATCACAAATTAACAACAACCCTTAGTTTCTGAAGAGGAGAGAAGCTCACAGAGGATATACAACTTGCCTACAATTTCACAGATAGTGAGTGTATAGCTACCTTGAACTTCATTTGTTTCTCTCTTACAACATGCATTAATTCGTACCTCATTTCATAGTTTTTAATTTGCATTAAATTTGCCAGTCACTTGATGGAAAAATCTCTGGAAAATTCATGCTGCCTTTCTTATAGCAAGTGTTTACTTAATAAATGCTCTTTGGATAGATGAATATACTATTACCCTATTTGAAATCTTTCTATATCTTCCTACTACTTAGTTTATCATATATTACATATATTACATCTTCTGACTAAGACAAAAGTCTTTCATTAATCTGTGGTTCTAAAATTATACAGAGATGTCTTTTCTGAGGCATTATTTTCCATGATGCCCCAGCATGCACCTGTTACTCTAATTAGGCTCAACTATGCAGTCTCTAAAACATCATGCTCCCCACCACCTTTGTCTCTCATTCCTGATGTTTCTCTTCTGTGGAATGCCACCTGCCTCTTCCCAAACCATATATTATTCTTTTTCCAAAGGTCAGCTAGAAGATACTTATAAATGCCTTCGATGAACAAAACTAAATTTTGATAATAATATTACTATGTGCATACATTATTTCATGTCTGTGTCAAAACTCCACAGATTCTAGACTCTTTGCAGATGATCATGTTTTATACTGCAAAGTTCTAAGCATATTTTTAAAAACCTATTAAATACTTTAAATAATGTTAGTGGTCTTGTGCATTAAAGTTAGTCTCATATAAATCAAATTAAAGCAGCCAATGGGCAAAAAATTAATAGTTTTTGAAAATAACTTAATTTTTGTGCCTACTACATAGACTTATACAAAGTTAGGCTTATTTTTATCATTTCAACCTAAAATGTCCAAAACTATGTATTTACACTTTAAGAATTGGCCTCTAAAACAATAACATGATAGGCTGAGCAGTTAAGGATTGCTGTCTTAGCTAATGGATATTGAAGTAAAGATTTTTCCCTAATGCTTACTTCTCAAGGTGGGAAAAGCAGTTCATTTTACATCTTACATGACCTTGTTTTACCCACATGACTTATATTTGGCAAGAACAAATGCACACAGCAGTTCCATACAAAATGAAGTACTTTGTCAAGACAACAACTTTTGATAGAGATAGCCACTGCTCACATAGGTTAACATGCTCACTAATTTAAAAATCTTGTATTTTCTGACTTTATAATTTTACTCTTTTTATACTTTCTGGCAGACTATACAATAGTTCAAATAAAATAGTGAAACTGCATTTTAAAACCCGAGGTCTTGAGGAGGAAGAACATCGTCTCATTATCTTGATTCTATAATTTATTTCCCCAGTTTGGTCCTCCTAATATCTCCTCCCTTCAAGGTAAACTTGGACAGGTGGGGCAGATCTACAGACCCAAATGGTCAGACTATGTACAACCACACTCTTATTTTTCCTAAATACCCTAATAACACCTTCCCAAGAAAAGGACAAGTACGATTTATCCTTTCAAACACATTCCTCTTAATTCTACTTATGTTAAGAAAAAGAAAAACCCTAGCAGTTTCGGCATGATATTTCATTAAGCAGAGTCAGGCTCAATGTAATTCTGAAAAGAATATTCGTCTAAACTAATTGATCCCATTGGCTTTCAAGAAACCCAGAATCTCTAAAAAAATTCACGGTTTGGGTCACCGTGGAGGTGGAGAGATGAGAGGAAATTTCAGGGCACATACATTTCTGTGATGGTCTCTGGCAGATTCGTGGGAATCTCAGTGAGACCTTTCCCACGACAGTCTACGATATTGTTGCTACACGTACAAGCAGCTGGACAGTGCAGAACGCTGCAAGAAGGAGCCATAAAGGACTGCTGACCTGCAAGAGAAACAAACAGCAATGTTTTCCCTCCTGGAACTGTGAATAGTGAAACACATGAGCTTCTCTCAAACAACAGAGCACGTTATTTAACAGAAATACATTTCTCTAAATATCTCAGCATAAATTCGGTCCTCGAGTTCTAAGACATATTTTAGGCAGCATGCATTTATAGTTCTAGGTCAACACTCAGATGAAGCAAATGAGATCCTTAAAACTAATTATAAAAATGATCATTTTTCAGACTTGAAATAATTGTTAAGAAAGGCTAACCTCAGACCTGAAGCTGGAATTTGATTCAAAACTATTCTGAGTTCCAAAAAAAGCAGCAGTTTCAGACTAACCTAGATTTCATTTCTGATAAACTTAAATAGAATTTGGTCTTTATTAAACTTAAGTAGCGTAACTTACTCTACCCTCAAAAAAAAGGAAGGGAAACAGTAACATTTTCCTCTTGAAAGGTGCAACTGTTGATTCTAAATAAGTAATCGTGCACCAATAAATGTGGGGAAAATCAGATCTTGCTAAGTTGGATGTCTTGAGAGGTTCAACATTTGTGCTTTCTTTGAAGTTATTATGATAATTTGTAACATGCCATTCTGTAATTATTAATCTAGACAGTTCTTTTATTCGGCCTGGCCTAGTCCACAATATTAGCATTAAGTAGTTACCTGCAGGCATATATTTTTACTACTCAGTATTTGGAAACAAAACTGTTTGGAAATGAGCTTTGGCTGTTGGAATGACGAACTACAGAATGTCGGTCGTATTGTAGGCATGGGCATCTGCACACACTTGGCTACTGGAGCAAGGGGACAGCCCTCTCTGATCTGCAGCGAGAGGGCCTGAGCAGTCGTGGACGCCAGGAAGATGCTGCAAACTCTTTACTAACCCAAGCCCTCTGAACAAGCTCTCAAACTTTACAAAAAATAGTCTCAGTCTAAAAAAGAAACGTGAACTTGCCTTCTTCCTCATCTAGAAAACAGGAAGGGAAAAGTGAAGAGAGAAAAACGTGGTTAGTAATGAACTGTTAGTCATTGCATTATTTGATGTTTTAAAAAGTAATCAGACCTGAAGAGAACATTCCCATTCCATGACATTATAAGAAAATTTTGTCTGGGTTATAAAAAGTACGGAAAAGTACCTAAAAAGTTCTAAAAGACAACATTAAATCAGAATCTTCTGCTAGTACTTCTTCTTGCGCCTCCTTTAAGGAACTATTTGTGACGCATTATATATACTTCAAAATTTTGTGTTATTGTATTTTGAACAGGCACTTCTGAAGAAGAACCAGCCCTGTATTTATAAAATAAGATATATGTCAATATGTATCAGATACTATTAACATATTGTTTTATAAATAAATATAAATATAAACATAAATATCAATATATATGCATTGGTAATCTGCCTAGGTTGAGATGGCTGGACTCAGCTGTGTGATCTTGGATAAGGCTACTTAACATCTTTTTCTCAGCGTTTTCATCTCTAGTAGAAAGATAATATTACAATTCACTACAGTTGTGATGAGGGAGGTGAAATGAGGTACATATATGAGAAATACCTAGACTGGAGCTCGAACATATAGAAAGAACTAAGTGAATGTGACTTCCTGAAATTTTTATATAGGCTGTGCCTTATTTTCGTTTCCAGATTTTCATCACTAAAGCTAGTCGTTTATCTCTTAGAGTAGACGTGAACCACTAGTATTCACGAAAAGTACGTTGTCACTCTGCAACTACAGTTGAGCTACTTTTTAAAATTTCCCAGCAGGGATCCAGGATTAACCATATTTCCAATCATTCGCAGAAAAGCAGACATACATTATTACTTAACAGGAAAATAAGCAGCAAACAGAATTAAAGTCTAGGAATTTCCTAGAGGTCCCCAGGAGTGAAAATTGAGAAATCTTCCATCCTCACTTCAGAGGAACCTGTCCTTGCCAATCACACACATCCTAGAACCTATTCTCAACAGCGCGAAAACAGAGGACGTCCATGGAGTGATTAGTGCACGACGGCGTGCGTTAGTGAGCAACACGGAAACTCTGAGAGCATGCATTCTCCACAGTTCTCCCACACGGCAGCGTAAAATCAGATGACAACGTAAAGGTTCTTTCTCCCTTACCACTGCAGACAAATTCGCGTTTTTGCACCTCAGCTACGTTATGGCCCCGCAGGTGGGAGGGGCCCATACACTGAGTGTAGAGACCCACCCGGGGCCTCTGGCGCAGCCAGTCAGACAGCCAGGCCAGGTGGCAGTCGCAGTAGAGATTGTTTGAGTGCAGTCGACTAGAGAAGAAAGGGACAAGTTTAAAGCAAGAAAAACAGAAAACGGTTACTTCGAAAATTGAAAAAAAGAGTCTTCATAATAATCTACAGCTTTATTTATTAAAATATCAGTAGACAAAGCTAAGGAAGTCCCGACCTAATTAGTTTTCTCAAAATTAAACTGGTGTACAACTGCAGAATGGAGTTTCTCTTCATTTACCTCTAAGCCAACATCCAGAAGCTTGAATATGACCATAAAGATGATTTCCCTATGTTCACTCAACAGAGTAAAAAGAAACAGAGATGTCCAAGGCAAATTGCTTTGCAGTCCCAACATACTGACAGCCAGTTGGGGTGGGGTGGGGGGAAAAGGAGGGTAACGGGTGGGGCAGGGGTGGGGGCATGCTCATAAAAGTCATGGCTCCCTGTATGAATTATCCCTTAGTCCTGCTGTTGTTAGTTTCTGGAGGAGCTACTTGCAAAATCTTTTTAGCAGGTCACTTTCGGTTTTTGCTGAACAAGATAGAATAATAATTCAATATAAAACACTTCTTTCATGTCCCTATTCTGATTTCCTTCTTTTTGTTTAATAGCAGAAAAAGGGATTAGCTGCTTTTGGCTCTTGGGACCCTATCCTCAAAGAGCAGGAACTGAAATGAAAAGACATAAATGGCTGGGAGTGAAGGAATTAAGTGAGCCCCCCTCTCTGTGTTGGCAGGGATCCACACCAGACCATGGATCCATTCCAAGTGGCAAATAGCACTTTTCCATTAATAAAATATCAGACAAATGTATCCACTAAATTAGGTAAATGACTTCAAATTGGCTTTTATGTTTTCTCAAACTAAAGAAAAGGACATCCAAAGCTATAAATCAAAGCATCATTTCCAGAATCATCTATGACACAGTAATACCATTTTAGTCCTTTTTAGCTGATGTGCTCAATTCTAACCCAATAACAGTAATGGATATTAAAACATGGAACTCAGTCCAGAAAGATAATTGGACCATAAAAATGGAATTTTTAAGTAGCAGTGATAATACAGAATAATGAAACAACCAAAGCAAGGGAATTTCAAGTTAGATGACTGTTTTACATTCTCCTTGAGCCTGCAAGATATGGAACAGACTGTCTTGCATCAAAACTTAGACGGCCTGCCCAGAACAAAAAGCTACATTTTGCGAAAGCTGGGTGACCTCCAGCTCAGTTTGCTTGGAAGTCAGAGTGGCATCCTTTGGAAACCACGAAGCACACTCTACCTCATTGTTCTAGAAACATTTTCATCTGAATCAAGCATGTTACAATGATTCAATTCCGAGTGCGCAAATTTGAAGTGAGAAAAGAACATAAAACCTTAAAACCCTGATTAGCAAAACAAACTATGATGGATTTCTATAGGAAAATAAAGCACACTATCAAAAATGCAGATGACAGATGTTTCCACATTCTCAGTGGTCTCATTTTTGCCACTTAGGAGCCTGTTCACTTCGCGTTTTAAAACATTAGCTAAAGTCAATGGTTAAGCAATGAATTTCATCAAATATAGTCTTGGGTGATCTGGTCTATTCATTTGGTCAGGTTAGGCGCATCAAGAAAATGGAATTTATGTTATATCTGCATACTTTTAGAATTCCTTTATTTTGTTAAATCATATTCCAAAGAAATGATAATGATGTGTTGTATCATACGCAGAGCACCATATTTTAGTGACCAAAAAAAGGACATTCAGATTGGAACTATCTAAATCATTAAAAAGCTGGCAATTCAAGTGATTTTTCATTAAAGAGAAAAAATAAACGCAATACATTTCCAGTTATAAACTATTATAAACTGAAAATTATTTTGAAAACCCAATCAACATACATATATCCCCCACTTAAAAACACATTTGTTTTTTTCAGGAAGGTCAATGCTTTACTTATATTTCCCACTATCTCTCACATGTTGTATATATAGTATTTTTGAGGCCAGGGTGATTCTTAATTTGAGTTCAAATGAGATTTATCTCTGAAAATGCTTTAACTAACTATCCCACCCTGGGCTTTAAGGATTAATTTTCCTCCAAGAGGGGAAAAAAAAAATAGCTGTAGCAAAAACATTATGAGAGAACAAGTTTTTATTCACTTAAAATATTTTAATGTTCATCTTCTGAAAAGATATTTTTAAATACAAATGCTGCCACAACCTTAGTTACAGAAGGACTGGAGAGTTATATTGTAATTTTACATTACAAAGAATGTAGGAGATCCAGTTCAGCTTTATTAGGTCTGCTTGTTGTACAGTAATAAAATCATAAAGATTTACCATTTATCATTTCTGACAGCCAATCAAGGAGTCTTACATTTCTTAATGAAATGTGACCTCCACAAGAGCTCCAAGTAAACGTCTCCCTCTCCCCCAACTTCCTACGATACTTATCATTGAAAAGAAAACTTTCATGTTTTTAGAATGATAGTTCGTTTATTCAAATATCACATCTAGCACTTTTTAAAAATGTGGTGTTTTCCTTCTCTACCCCATAATGAACTCATGATTCTGTTCTTTGTTTACAAAAAACAGTACTTTAGGAGAACCCTTAATTGATTAAATTGACCTTAGATACATATTGTGGCTACTTACAAAGTCCTAAGTTTAGGCATGTGGTTGAAACTTGCCACAGAAAGTCTAGTAATGTTGTTATTGTTGAGAGTGCTGTAGAATAATAAAAAAAAAAAAGTTAGACATTTCAGGTAATGCAAATTCATTGATCATTCTATATATTAATAGAGAGACAATGCGATTATGTTTATGCAGGACAACTACGTGGTAGAAACGTAATAATATAAGGAATGCCCTATATTTTAAATAAGACAATAAATAAATGTTATACATCAACATATTTCTATGCTTTCAGCTTTATCAAATATTTGTGACAGATCAATAAATAAATGTTATACGTCAACATATTTCTATGCTTTCAGCTTTATCAAAGCTGAAAATCTGTGACAGATTTGTCTTATGTTTTTGACTATTCACATGTTGCCCTTTGCACCATGTGCATGAATGAGTATATATTTATGACACTGCTTAAGGAACTAACATGAGACAGTCAACAGTCAGTAAAATCGGGCAGCTGGATTTCCTTAGAGGGGCACTGTGTGTAATTAGTATCAGTAAATGAAGATATTTGAAATCTCCCAAAGAGTCCTGCTAAGTATTCTTTACTGTGGACATTGGCCGTGCCGCTGTTGGAATTTGAGTAGCAAGAATGACATCTGCATTTGGGATTTGCATTGGATAGGGATAAACTGTCAGGCTGTAGCAGTTTATTGACACATTCTAACAGTTTTATGTGGCAGGCACGCATCTTGTCCTTTGCTTATTACTGTGGTGTGGTAGTGATCACGGTTTCTTTCTTTCTTTTTTTTTTTTTTAAGATTTTATTTATTTATTTGACAGACAGATCACAAGTAGGCAGAGAGGCAGGCAGAGAGAGAGAGGAGGAAGCAGGCTCCCTGCTGAGCGGAGAGCCCGATGTGGGGCTCGATCCCAGGACCCTGAGATCATGACCTGAGCCAAAGGCAGCGGCTTTAACCCACTGAGCCACCCAGGCGCTCCGTGATCACGGTTTCATGATGCTGGAGTCAGGAAGATGGGTGTGGTCAAGGCAGAGATGGTGAAAATAAGCATAATTCTTGCTTGGTTTAAATTGTTCCTACTTTTCCCCTAACATAGGCATTGTTTGTTATTATTTTGGCTATTTCTATTGCGACCAGTAACTTCATTCATCTAGTATTTCCTAAATGGTTTTTAACGTTAGGACAACATGGAATGGTATAAAAATAAATCAGGCATAAAACCTGTCTTAAAGTAGCATATAGCCCAACTGGGAAGATGAAATACACAAATTATAAAAACTTAGAGTTAATAAGGTTAAGAAGAGCCCTCCGCCCCACCCTTCAGAGAAGTCTGTCTATGACAAGAAATGGACACGACAACTACCCCAGGGCTGTGATTGTGCAGTGCAAAGATGGAAAATGATTCTCGTATAGAGAAAACAGCATGGCGGGGTAAGGAAAGCATGCAAGCCGCTGAAGGAGGCAAGAGGACAGGATCAAAGGCCAGTGGATACCATTTGATAATGGAGACAGGTCTGGAGTAGACTTGGTGAATTCTCCTGCCAGTGTAAGCCAGGCAGGGAACATAAAAGGAGAGAAACAGGTTATATATACAGTAACAGGACACAGAATGAGGAAGAGAGATGGAGAGGAGCAGGCAGCGAGCTGGGGACGAGGAAGACCTTGGTAAGACAGCAATGATACTCTGTGCTATAGCAGCTAAAACTCAGCTCTGATGCATTGCTGCTCTGATGTAATGGAAGGGTGCCAAACAATCGGATTTTCTCAGGAGAAGCCAGAAATGGGAAATTTCGCCTTTATCCCCCCAATTTTAAATACTGGCAACAAATTCAGATATTTCAAAGAGTCCGTAGACTGAGTCTGTTTGGACTGAGTGAGATAGGTTTGTGAGGCTACTTCTGGCCAGCTGGAGACTGCAGTTGCTAATGGTGTGATTTGGGGTATTCAGGGGGCACTTAGACTTCTAGGCAAAGTAGGGCACAGTGGCTACAGATCTACAACAGGCAGACTTTCTTTCCTACCCAGCTTTGCAATGTATTGAATGATAGAAGAACTAATCCAAGTGATTTGAATTAAGTTGCATAAGGAAAAAAAAAAACACTTTATGAAGGACCTACAAAGCATTGAATTGGTTGGTTCATGTTATCTAAAAGACTGTAGCTTTTTTCTGTGCTCAAGTGAAATGAGATTTTTTTTTTCAAATGCCATTAAAATATATCCTGATGTTTGAACTAAAAGGTTTCACTTCTCAAAGGGATTTGCTTTCAAATGACCCCTTTTCCCACCCTCAAAATTTATGCTGACTTTATATGGCTAAAATCTTTAGAGTACATAACATACTGAAATGTGACTTTAGGGATAACATTTTTTTTTTAAAGTAATTCACTTGCAGCAGACACGCATTAATTTTGAACTATAATTTCTTACGATTCCATACAAAAGAGAGTTTTCGTTGAATGCTGAAACTGCTGCCAAGTTTGGAGTCTTTTATCAAAATGTTACTTTGTATAACACAACCAATGAAATGTTATCTTTCTTAGTATTTTTTATTCAGTATTGATGCTGGCAAAACAATATTGATATTGATGCCTGGTAATGGAGCAGTATGTGGAACCAATGAAATTATTTTAAACTTAGTAATTAATATGTGTTAATTATGTATGGTGTAATGTATTTTTTATGGTCATGATCAATTCCTACAGTGAAACAATGCAAATTTGTCTATTGTACTTCTTTATTTGTGAACACTTTCTCCTGTGAGAGTGTATTTCTATCTTTGACTTCAAGATTTTCTCTTTGAAATGAGAATATATTCTTGTACAAAGGATAGCTTTATGTGTAAACACAGAATGTGAGTCTTGGTAATCACGTAGGTCCTCTCAGACTTAGCTCTTGATTTATTCTTTTCTTAATCCCTTCATGCTCAGGATAGTATTTGGCAGAGAGTCTGGTATTTTATGGATATGAACCTCTACATCTCAATTAAATAAAATTTTGCCTATTTTATGGAAAAAGAACAAAAGAATATGAAACTAGCAACTTAAGGAACATATTTCATTTCTGAATCTGCTGTCCAAAGAAATAGAAAACACCGAAAAAACCACAAAATAGTTCCAATGTTATTTTTGTGATGATATCTTCATATTAAGAAGATAAACTTTTTTAAAAAATAAACATTTCTGAATCATGTCAATCAGAATTCCACAATTGGCCAAGGTTCCATGAACATACAAGTGATAAACTGCCTACCCTTGCTTTCATTTACCTGGACTTTTCCTTCTTAAACTTTATTCACTCTCCATACCATAATAAATATCTTAACAAATTTTCATCAGTGGCCCAGAATAATTACTTCCATCTTTTCCTGTTTTGCCTCAGTGTAATCTGTACACTCACAAATGGCTCATGGAACCAAAATTAAAAAAACAAGACAAAACAAAACAAAAAAACCCCGAAGCATTGGGACTCTAAATTTAAGGTGATTTGCAAATTAATTAATGCTTCATTAGTTCCACCCAAGAAGATATATTGTAAAGAGTCATACATGGTAAAAATAGGCAAAACAGACAACATTCTTTCTGGAACCTTCTATTAAAAAAGCCCCCAACCAAATGTTTACAACAGAAGAACATTTTTGATTTACTCAACAAGAGATTTGGGCTTGATAAATCCCAGTCTTTTGAGTGCTTTCTCCAGTTAGCCTTAAATTTTTCATCAATTAATTTCTTTAAAGGTTGTATGAACTATGAGGATTTTAAAAATTAATACATATTAAAAGAATGTCTGCTTGACTATCCAATTTTAATATAAAATATTTAAGACATTTCAAAAGGCACATTTTCTTGTATCACATACTAATATTAATTATTTATTTTTAGCAAACTCTGACCATTATATATCCCTTTGAAACCTATATATTAAGGTCCTCAAAAGAGTTCCCAAACTTGTGGATTTTGATTTTAACTCCATGAATCATAAGATATTTTTCACTCTTTGGTGTGTTTCAAGATAGTAGTTTCAAGTCACCTTTTTAACATGACAAACACAATATATGCGGTGATTTTGTTTTCATGAGCTTACTACATCTAAAAACAGTGATATTACTCTATGACAAATAAGCAGATGAATCAAATGAATAGTTATTGTATTTGTGGGTAAAGAGTTTTCAGTGTCCAGAATGGTGTTTGGCACAGAGCAGGTGCTCTGTGTGTATGTATCTCTCTCTCTCCCTCTCTCTCTCTTTCTCTCTCTCTCTCTCTATATATATATGCATATATATATATATATACCCAATATATACTCAATATATTATGTATATGCATTATTTCATATCTAATAAGCTCTTTTAATTAATAACAAAGTACTTTATGGGATTTTAGTCCATGCAAAGTATTCAGCAAATTTTCTATAAAATTTTTGGTGTCGCTCCTATTCCTAGGTAGAAGTACTGACTTGGTAATACATTTTTGGTTTAATAAGATCCGTTCGATTAAATAACAACCATGGTAGTCTCTTCATATACCAAGTTTATGACATTGACTATGGTTTTGACATCAGACTACTATCATGAACCCGTAGTTATATCCTCATTATTCTGACTCTGAAATAGCAAAGTGAGCTTTGTATATGAATGGGTCTGGCACACAAATAAAAAGTGGCCTTGTAACTACAATGTTTATGATAATCACTCTGAATGTTTTTCCTAGAGAAAAAGTTAGACTGTTACCAACAGAAATTAAGGTGACTTGTCATGTGGATAGACAACGATATATGTTCTTATAACAGTTTATCTCAATCAACTAGTTCTTATGTTAAGTCCTTAAAAATAATCAGTAATTTTTTGTCAAAACATCAAACTTTTTTCAGCATTACATTCTGTTCCTCAAACTCAATTTTTAAAGTAATAGAATCTTCTTCTTTTTTTTTTTTTTTTTAGGAGGATTTCATGATTCCTGGATAATTTTTACCACATGGACTAAAAATTCAAAACCTTTTCACATTTAATTCAATTTTGGATTCTGAATAAATTTAGTCAGGGATGAATTATAGCAGAGAAAAATATTTTATTTGGGACAGAAATCTGCAAATTTATTTTAAAAGCTGGACTGGTGAATCTCTGGCTGGAAAAAAAAAAAAATCCCAGAAATATATAGGTGATTTCAAACATTTTAGTAACTCCAGTTTACATTAAAATTGTTTTTCATTAGAATAATTTCATTAAAATTATTTTACCAAGTCAAAGGTCTGTAGAGATTACTCAGTTGCCTCTAACCCATTTTTGTCAGCCATGGCTACCCAGCAAGGAAAGAGAAGATTCCAGTTACAATTCAGAGCTGAGTGCTGTGCTTTACTGAGTCAGTAGTGAAGACTTTAAAATGGACCCAGTGGGCAGCTTATTAAAATTAGAAAATAGATCTCAAAATCATCTTTCAAAAATGATGTTATCCAGTTACAAGTGACATCTCAAAATGAGAAAACGTTTTCCCATTGCATGGCAACTACACAATATTCCAACTTGTCAGCGACTAAAGAGGTTTATTTTTTTGTTGTCGTTTTTCCGACACAACTGATCTTAAATCTTAATATTTAGCAATTCTAGGCATTCTCACAAATCCCGTGACTGAAAATATTTTGTTATAAGGAGAAACACGTACAGGACAGTAGTGTGAACATCTGAATGTTCTCCCTCAAGAGACATTTTTACCTAAACATGCAGAAATGATGCCCACGGTTGTGTGCACACACATTTAAAGTTCTCTGTATATTCCCCAGGAGTGATTTAAGGTATCTTCCTAAGAGACCATCCTGACACAAGGTTTTGAGCTAGGGGATAAGCTCCCACATCAGCACTCCCCAGACACAAAGCTCCCGTTTTCAAAAGAGTCAGAGAGAGAAGCAACACTTACAGCACTTCCAGGTCCCGCAGAGCCCTAAACGCCCCATCTTCAATACAGCTGATCTGGTTGTAATCCAGTTGCCTGTAAACAGATTAGAAGAATATATGTAAAAGGCTGAAGACTATTGAGGTTGGGTGAAAGGAAGTCCCCTGATGGGTCTAGGAAGCCCTGGCTGCAGGAACTGAAATGCTGTCACAAATACACTCATCTGCTTAAGAATGTCACAAGCCATTCTGGCCTCCGTACTGCGACTGAGATCTCTTTTTGTTCTGAACTGTCTGTGCAAATAGCAGCCCTTGGAAAGCTCCAGTAAATAATAACTGTGCTTTATATTAAATGCCATAGGAATGCAATTTCATTACATCAAGAGAAGCTATCCATTAAGAGCTTTCAGCGTCATCTTGCTGAAACAATTTCATTAAGGTAAAGGACTGTAAATCACTTAATGTCACATGCACCCCCTCAGTGACCTAACAGAATCCATTTATCAGAGACGCCCAGCTGCATGTTAATTTCACCATCCTTGGCAAGAATGAGCAAGACTACTTTTAGGTTTTCTTCTTTTAAAAGCAGTTTTCCTTCGAGAACTCCCAATCGCGGGAGAGAAACGAGGTCCCACGTACCTCCCTGCTATTCCCAACCAGGAAAACACTTTAGAAAGCCAGCCCTTGTTCTGCATTACGCTTTGCTTAATATCCATGATTTGCACCATGTGTCCTTACATGTGATTTCCCTGCACTGTAAATATGGCATACTTCCAGTTAAGAAACTCCCCCAAATTTCCAGAAAATAAGTTATAAAGTATTAAGAAATTAATCTTTTTGCTTTTCTCAAAGATGTTAATTTTAGCTGCAAACGCAAGAACGCATACTGCAGCAACATCATTAAAACACTACACCAATCTATGCTAAAGAGTGGAAAAGCTTTCTCAGTTCCTTCTAAATAGTACAAAATGCCAACAAATGAATCTTCTCTTGTAGTTGATCACTCATTTGTTATAATTCAAAGATGAAAAGACAAAGTTACTCCAAACTTGGTTAAGTCAGTTTGTTCCTGCTGCTTGTTTTCGGAATTACAATTTTCTTTATCCAGGCTGACCTATTTATTTGGTTGAAATAAACAGCTAAGTATTAAATCCTACCTGTTCTATCTTTACATTATTTTAAATTCTTTTTTTTTAAACAAATAAGCAGTTGTTGTTGAAGTCTAGTAGCTTGATGCTTAGCAATATTATTATTCCAGTAAAGAAAAGTATTTTAAGGCTTCACTTGAGAGAGAAACAAAATGTTTGATGAAATAGTCAGGTGAATTGTCAGTTCTCCATGCATTGGGAGGGAATCAGATGTACAGGGTTCAGACTATGATCATAATACAAATGAATCTTGTCCTCGTTTCAAGTGTGAAGTTCACCAAAAAGGCTAATTCACGTTTGAGGTGTATTCTTAAAGTACTGTTCCAACATTCACGTAAAACAGCTGTTTCTCGGGGCGCCTGGGTGGCTCAGTGGGTTAAGCCTCTGCCTTCAGCTCAGGTCATGATCTCAGGGTCCTGGGATCAAGTCCCGCATCAGGCTCTCTGCTCAGCGGGGAGCCTGCTTCCCCCTCTCTCTCTGCCTGCCTCTCTGCCTACTTGTGATCTCTCTCTCTCTCTGTTAAATAAATAAATAAAATCTTTAAAACAGCTGTTTCTCTCACAAGGCGACTGAGTAAAGGTGCAATGATTTAATCTAGTGACTTTCAGAGGGGCTTCTTCAAAATCCTTACTTTAGAAATTATGTACATAGGGAATGTCTCATGAAATACACATCTCATTTTTAAGAAGGTCTCTAGGGGACACAGACTACTTTGATGTCATGCAAATGGTACAATCTAGGACATGCAACATTTAAAAAAAAAAAAAGGCCAACTCTGGAGAAGATACAGTTTTATTGCTTTTATAAACTAAGGCTTTCCCCAAATAATAGGTACCATCCATGCTACTGTAATAGCTTAAGCATTTCTACTTATTAGGAAGTAATGCAGAAGGATAATTTTATTTTCTAAGAATACTTTTAAAGCTTCATGATGTAATACGGCTGCTGTGGTTCCAAGAAAACACTTACATTCTTGAGCACTTTTGATTTTTACAGATTAAATTCTTTTAACAATTAAGTTAACAGCCTTTTTATTTTAAAGTGCTAAATATATATCTACACTACTATTCTCTAACCTCTTGAACAATTTATCAAAGCCATTTAAATTAGCACAATGGCATGAAGTGTTACCCTTGACACACCACAAAAGAGAAATTGTTTCCAGACAAATTGGCAAAATCTTTTAATGCTATCAAATTTGCCTAATGCAGTCTCCAGGTTAATCTGTAAAAGGGTGAGCTGTATGTTTGCCCATATCTTATTATCCTTAGCTGTCAATGTATAAGTCAGTGCTGACACTGCTTCTTTTAAATCATGCATACTATACACAAAGGGGAAGACCTAGCATGCCAGAAAGCACTCAAGCAAATCTTGTTCTATAGGGACTGAAAAGCAGATTACTTTCCCTATACCACCAGAAGTTGAGACACTGCTGGAAACTTTGGTAATTTCATCCCTCTTCAACATTGCTCATGGTTGCATGCTTCTGATTCTTAACAGAAACCCAAGTCCTTGGTATTAAAGCACAAGTATATTTGGCTCTCATAGGACCAAAGTTTTCCTTAGAAGTTTTCTGAATGCCAGCATGGCTCAGGCCATCGACCTTCTGAAAACGAAGGTATTATATGAAAAAGTTACTTGTATGAGAGAACAACCAAAATGAATAATTTTTTATCAACTGGTGGATTTCCTTATATCAAAAGGAATGTTTAAGCAAAGTGCTGTGCCTGCTCTGATTGCCAATGAGAAAAGTCTCTCTGCACAAAAACGTCCATTTGTCTGTATGTGGTTCAAGATAAAGAGTGTCAACACCATGCACAAGCATACTTTACTTCAGGGATTTGGGACTGTTTTTTTCACCTTGTTTCTCTCACCCAGTTCACTTCCTTCTCTACCACCTTTTCAATACCAGGGCCTTGCTGCTTTCTGTAAACAGGAAAGGATCTGTTCTCAGATTTAGTGACAGGCTGATTCTGTTTAGAAGTGATTTCCAATTGTGCAATGAAATTACTCTGAATTAAGACATTAGTAAGAGGACAGGTTTTTGTTTTGTTTTGTTTTTTACTTCTCCAAAAAGTAGTATTACAATTATTCAGCCAAACACAGGGTAAATTTGTTGATCTTTGGATAATAAGAGCACTAAGATACATTAGGAACAGCTTCAGGATGTTTTCCTGGTATAGGGGTCACATCCCACGGGGAGCAAGCTAGCACTTTTCTTATTTTCTGGAGAGAAAGAACAGCGCAGATACAGTATTATCAGCGATTTCTTTCAGACCTTCAGCTGACGTATCCCAGCACAGATTTTGTGGCCTCTCTCCTATATTCTCTACCTCCAGTCTCCTCTGTTTCTGTTTGAATTCCAAATTTCATCTTTATCTTGACCTTCATGGTTCTTGTTTGTAAGGGTGCATTCTAAAGCAAGTGCCTTATCTTTAATTTCATGAAATTGACAAAGTTAACAAGAATAGAAACCTTCAAGCTCTCTTTCAGCATTAACATTCTATGATTCTTTTTTCATTGGTTGCTATTTCTCTTAGGTTGTTCCAGAATAATACTAGATTGCTCGTTTTAATTTTTCCTTGTCCTGGTAAATTTAGTCTTTGATAACGCAGTGTATCTTTATCAAGCAGTGTTACTCTGAGCCTCACACACATTAAGTTTCTAAAGCAGATCTGATTTTCTTCAACACAAAAAACGATTTAGCCTAGTTTCAGATTTTGATTAATTCTAGTTATGAGCAACAGTATATAATGCTGATAAATATAAATTTTAGAAATACGCATATTAAATAACAGAAAGGTTGAACATTTTCTTACTTGGCATCCTGAAATATACCTAGAGATACTTACTGCATTCTGTAACTTTTTACGTTTTTTTTTTTTTTTCACGGTCTTCCTGTTTTCAGTTATTAAAATTTGGATACATACTATGTTTGAATTACATATACAAACTCACCTTCCTGCATTAACTTTATTTGTTTTTGTCCTTACTCATAGAAAATTTATGTTGCACTGCAGTGTCCAAGTAATAAGATCTTATTACCAACTGATTTTCTTTTTGTGAGAATTAGAACACCATAAAATTTACTTAACTCTGAAACAATACAGAACATAAAAAGTCTTCAATAACTTTAAAGCCAGGGTGCCTGAGTTGCTCAGTCAGTTAAGTACCTGACTCTTGGTTTCAGCTCAGGTCATGATCTCAGGGTTGTGAGATTGATCCAGTGCTGGGTTCCAAACTCAGCATGGAGTCTGCTTGAGATTCTCTCCCTCTGCTTCTCCCTCCCTCTCTGCACCTCTCCCCACTTTGTCCTCTCTCTCTAAAATAAATAAATAAAATCTTTTAAAAAAATAACTAAAGCCAGACAGAGTCTCCCAGTATTTCAACAAAATGTATTATAACTATGCTCTGATTCTCCAGGGTATTTTGAGCACTAGAAATAGAAGTTTAGTTCATATTCATATTGCTATAAATGGCAAACTCCAAAAACTTAGTTTACTTAAAACAATGTATCAAAGTGATTAGAATCAATAGGAGGGAGAAACAACATTTTGCCATTTGGAAAGAAACCTGATAAAACACAGAAATCCAATGGCAGAAATAAAATGTTGTTAAGGATATGGGTATTATCTGTTCTATTTCTTCCCTTGTGTGTATAAAATTCAAGTCAATATGAGTGCCTAAATATACAAATCTTATGCCAATAATGACTCTTAAAGAAGCAATTCAAGATTTAAGTTATAATGGATAGAGGACATGAGAATAATGTAAATTGACCCATATGAATGAACACCCACCCTAGGCTGAAGTTTTGGCAACCATGTCATTTAACCTCAGCATAAAAGCACATCAGTGCTAACCCAGGTATTTGTGAATAAATCTACCAAAGAAAGGACTATCCCCTGAGGAATGCTAAAAAAATATATTTGAGAATTTGGTCCTTTTGAAATCTTTCAAGAAAAATGTTGTAGGGTTTTTTGCTTAGGAATAAAGAATCTCAGTTTTTCTTGAAATTATCTATGGTATAAAATTATGGGGAAAGGGAAAGGTAAGTTCTAAGAGACATGGTACCAGAAAATGGAGGAACCACCACCAAGCAGCCCTTCACTTTCTAGTAGCTCTTGTAAACTAATCAAAGGTGGTAGAAACTGAAACTGACAATAACAATTGCTTACATTTACTGAATGCATAGCAAATAGCAGGGTCTGTAGATATTACCTCATTTTTCCTTACAATAACTTGAAAAGCTAAACGTTCTCATCATTCTGATTTTATAGAAGAGGATGTGAAGCTCTTCCTCTTAATAACTTACTCAAAGTAAATAAGCAGTGAAATCTTGATTCAAATTTAAATCTGTGTATTGCTGAGGTCCCCACTCAATAGTAAGTATTCAGGGAAAGAGATTCAGGAACTGTTCATTCTGCAAACGAAAGGTTCAGCTCAATCTCTGATGGCCAAACTTCAAAGACAAAGTCAGCATACAAAGAGTGCTATAGAATGTCAGAGAAGGAATAGATCACCCCAGGCTGAAGTAGTCTTGTGTGAGTAAAGAAAAATCCTGAACCTAAACAAAACAAAACAAAACAAAACAGGTAGAATCCAGAAAGACAGAAAATAAAACTGGGTATTCCCTGTGGAGGGAAAAGACCCAATCAAGAACAGCTATGAGCAAGGTTCTACAATGTTCACAATGAATGTTTGTAAGAGAGAGGCCATTACGGCTTGAGCAAAGAGCTTGTGTGCAGATTCACTGGGAGAGGGGGCTGGAAGCTTGGGTGGATGTCAGAATGCTCGGACGAGTCAAAATATCTAAAGAAAGCATGCTATTCAATAAAAGCCGCTGTTCTCTCAGGAAAGATTCTGCATTCCTCAGAACCTATAAAACTATGACAATATTCTGCTATACCCCCAAAGCTTTGCCATAGGGCCAAAACGAAGTGTTGTTGTTTTTAATAAGTTGAATGATTTTTGAGCCAGGGAGTGACAGGATTAAAAAAGAAAAAAACAAAACAAAAACAGTGCTTTATAAAAACAAATTTGCCTGCAATGTTAAACTTAACAAATGAGAATATAGACTGGAGATCAAAATTCAATCAGTACACTACTGTAATAGATCAGAGGTAGCAAAGTGTGCCTGTTCAGGGTTGGGGAAGCAAGAAAACTAAGGATATGTTCTATCTCAAGGAAAACATAGCAGCCATGGAAAGATCACACCAAGTCTTATTTTATACATATGTGAACTGGATTCCCAGTCACTCAGATAGTCTTGTGTTTTGTTTGTTTTATTTTGTTTTGGAAAGTGTTTATGATAATATGTTGTATAAATTCATTTTCACATAACAGAATAATGTCATTGAAGAAAAATGCTAAGACACCCTGCAGACAGAGCAAAATGAAAAGTTGGAGACATTGTTGTTAGCAAACTTGATTTTAGTTGTGGGGATTATCACAATTCAGGATGCCTTCCGAGTGACTGCAAACCAGGCACGTTACAGGACCATGGACAGTTCCCATGGTACAGCTAGCGTCTCCAGAGCACCCAGACAATTATGGCTTATCCCGATGTCTACAGACAAGATTCTGGATGTTTAAGAGGAGCTGTGTTCACTGAAATGAAACTTAAGTTTCTTACTAACTACCCAAATGAGGAGCCATCTCTACAGGTTTGTTCAAAAGGTACTATATCTCACTTAAGACCTGTGGCATTTAATCTAACACGAAAGATAGCAGGCCCCTTCAGTGAGAAACCAGCCTCCTCTTCAAAGTCTCTTCAGCCTCAGGTTTACTGAAAACACTCTAAGAAAGAGCTGGAAGGACTAAAAGATATAATTTAAATTTGATATCAGTGAATTTTATTTTTATGATAATACACTAAGTATGTAAGTCTGGTAAGAAATATAATGAACTGAACATGAAAACTAGCTGATTATAGCAGATAATTTGCAACTACAACAATTCATAAGACAAAGCTAAAAGAAGTCTTTCATTTGCATGGTAAAATACACAATACACTCTTCTAATTGTTACATATTGATTTTATAATATGTGAGCAACACTTGTTCCCTTACTGGTATGCAGTATCTTGTGGGATACTAATTTCCCTAGTATTTAAAACCAGGGAAATGTAAAAAATAAAGTAAAATACAGAAGTCTTTCTGTGTCTCTAGTTTAGGATGGCGGATTTTCCTTCTATGGGTTTTAATGGCTCCATCAATAAAATAAATTGAAGACAGAGTTCCAGAAAAAATGAAATTTCTAAATAATATAAATAGCTATATGACAACATATAGATTAACTCTGTCTTCCCCGTTTGCCAAATCTTATTGCCAATAATCACTGCAACCCAAATTGAGTGATTTGTTTCCTAAAAAGTCATAGCCATACATATTTGTTTCCAAATAATATGATGACTTGCTCAAAGAAAACAAAATTTAAATCATCTTACAACCTGACTCTTGTCTATAAATTAATGCATGTTAAAAAAGGAAAAATAAAATAAGATGAAAACAGACAGGGTGGCAAACCAAAGGAGACTCTTAACTCTAGGAAACAAACAGTGTTGCTGGAGGGCTGGTGGGTGGGGGATGGGGTAATTGGGTGATGGGCATTAAGGAGGGCACTTGATGTAATGAGCACTGGGTGTAATATGCAACTGATCAATCACTAAATTCTACCCTGAAACTGACAACACACTATATGTTAACTAAATTGAATTTAAATATTTTTTTAAAGATAAATACAAATATTTTCCCTAACCTGTTTTTTACTGAGAGGTGGTTTTCCTGCAAAAGGTGGGTACAACTCATATAGGGTTAAGGGAATTCGGGTTAATGCAAGCAAATGGAAAAGACATGTCTTTATTTATAAAGACAATAAACATTACAGTTTGACTGGAACACAGAGTACATTTTGAGGGTGTACTGCAAAATGAAACAAGAAAAAAGCAGGTTTGATTTACCTTACAAGTATATCCAAAATGGTGCATGTTGTAATTTAACTATTTTAAGTGTTTATGTTGTGCTCACTAAAGAAACTAAAAATATGTTAAAGTTTACTCTCGTGATATGAAGAGCAACTAGCAATCTATTGCAATTTTAAGCTCATATATCTGTACAGTTTTCTTGCTTAAATCTGGGGATAATTATAACTAGGAATGTTCCATCATAAAAACAAGAGACTTGGAAAATCTTTAATCTGTTAAGATGCATGCTTAGAGAATAAGCTCATGAGTCTCAGCAATAAAGCAAGGCTTAATTTAAATATTCTTCTAAATTATTCAATTAAATGGAAATACCTCATAGATACTTGTAAACAAAGTAGTTTAAATAATATAATATGTCTTAATTCGAAATCTGATCAGGAGGCACCAAGGCTTTACCTCATCAGTGTTTCAATAAATTAAACACATATAGAAAGCTTATTTTTGTGAGGCTTCATTTGGTAATAATATGGTTTTGCTACTTTAATTCATACTTGAGTGGGGAATTTAAAAACATGTAAATACTATGGAAAAGTGCTGCCAGTGACTATTATGAACACTATAATTTAGTTGGTATTTTAACATGATCTTGTTATTCTCAGATATTACAATCTAAAATGTCAGGAAAAAGAAAGTGGTTTAAGTTGTGGCTGGAGAAAATTAGGTAACAAAATAAAATATACAGAGTTTTCTTCCAGTTAAGAAATTAATAGCAATAAGCAAAAAAGTTATGGGAATTCCTCCCTGGAGATGTTTAAGAGCAAGATAAATGTTCATCTGCCTAGAATAGTTTTAGTGTGTCTTGCCTGGAGGAAGAGGAATAAGATCTGCTAATTTGCAAAATATTCACAGCATCAGTTTCTTATTGTCAAGATACTGCCTTGGGCATACTTAGCCAATCCACAAGATTAGAGTAAGTGCTTCTAGTGAAAATCTTCTGATAACTGGAATTTGCTATGAATAAGGCTTGAATGTGGTAAATCCAATAAACCTGTTACAGTGCATCAGACTGAGCATTTAGACAGCTCTATACAAAATATCGTCATATCGTCGTAATGCAGCTAAAGAACATATTTCTTCTGTCTAGACTTTTTTCTCTTTTATTCTCTGAATGAGTTGGAACAGTAGCCATCCACCGTGCAGGATTATCTAAACTGTAATTGCAACAGTGGAATGGTAAGTAGAACAGAGTATACTATACCTCTCCTTCCCACACTGAATAATGTTAATATTAATATTTATGGACTTTTACTGAGTTGTTACTTGATGATTGATGGTTACTTTTAATAATAATATGAATTAAAATTTACCCTCAATTCTAACATATTTTAGCAGGCATCTTCTTAACTTTTAATGGTAAAAGTAATCTTCATACAAAGCCCCATGAAATCATTTTTTTTTTCTTGGAACAATGTAGTTTGAACAATGTTTCAGTTATAGAAACATGCATTTTAACTGTAAAATTCTATAGAATTATAGCTATGATCCTAGTTAATTAAATAAACCTAAAATGCATTGTGGTATTTCAATGCTGCTCTAAAGGTCTTTGACATTGTTACGTGTAAGGCAGTGAGAACAGTGGAAATTGATTCTAACTTTGCATTGATTCTTTAATAGATTCTAACTTCTTCGATCTACCCTTCTCTGCTGTGACTCACCAACACATAACATGAATCAAGATCCTTGAAGACTCCTTTAGATTTTCTTTCAGGAACTCTTTCCTATGTTTCCCTGATGACCTCAAGCCATGATTTTTATTTTTTTCTTTCCTCAGAACTTATAGCATGTAATATCTTGTTTATAAATCAGGGTCTGATGTATATTTAGTACTTTCTGCTATATTTTCTTTTTCCACTTATTAGCCCCATGTCCAACTGACTTGTACTAGACACGGATCTATCCTAACCATGCCCAATATTGCAAACTATTTCATGTTCTACTTTCCTAAATCTTTATTACATCTTTTGAGGGGCTGACTTCTAGTGGTTGATTAGTGAATACTTACAGAATGAAATAATACACTCCATTTCATAGCATTTTACCAAAAGGTCTTTCACATATTTTCTCTCCCTAATAACTATATCAAACCCAAGCAATTTTCATTTTCATTTTAAAGAAGTGAAACTAATACTCAACGGAGTTTACTGATTTGTCATGTCTACAAATCCAATACATAATGAGATTCTAAGACTCCAGTCCTAAACCCATCTCTCTGTATACATATTCACTTTAAATTTGAAGGGAAAATGATGCATATAGGGGAAGAAAAAGATTTTCAAGATTCTGGCAAACCAATATTGCATTCTTCATAGTAAACTGGCTAGGATCTTACTTTTCTTTTTATCTCTAAACTTCTAAAATCATAGTCTTTAAGGATAAGTGAAGAGGATATATGAAGGAATCCCATCACGACTGGTATCTCATTCCCAAATGTATCCTTAAATATGGAAGACGGGTTACTTATAAACTTGGATTCCCTGAATATCTTTACTAAAAAGATTAAAAGCCACCTGTTTTAAGGATTTGGATATAATACTATTGCAAGATTGCAAGTGGCATTCCCAGAGAATGGTCAACTATAGCCATGACTATCCTTTTAAGTGACATACAGGCAACTTCAGTAGGTGTTGTGCTGGGATCTTCATATAGTTCTGACAAGACATAGTATACAAAGGTAGTTTTAACACCTTACATCTCAGAATCTACCAGAAGACCTCCTCAAAACCTAGCAAGAGAAGATAAAATAAGAAAGCAAATAAAATCCCCGTAACATGCAAATATTCATGAAAACCTAGGGCCAGAACTTTATTGGCTCTACACATTTAAATCTAGAAGTCTATATTTTTCTGTCTTCACCTGTACATTGAGAAAGTACAGATTTAACACAAAAATCATTTACATTGAGGAGAAGATGCAGAGGCCGAAACTTGTAGCTTTATAAGCAGTCATCCTCTTTGATGACAGAAAACATCTGTCTCACTCTTCCTACTGGAAAAATAATGTTGTATCCCACCATGGAGAATGCCGAATATAAGTTAATTCTTGAAAAGTGCCTGCGCTGTTTATCACTAGCTAAGAAATATTGAATTCCTGGTAGTTAATCTCAGCCGGGAGAGGCTTTTTCCCCCTACATTCCAAACTAATGTGAAAGCTAAGGACAACACTTTATGTCCTAGCATTTGCAGTCAATCAAAAACAATAATTTTCAAAGGCTTGTGCAGTATTTTAGAATTTATAAAGATACATATTGACAAAATTAGGATTTTCACTGAAATCTTAAATCCAATATGTATCTTCAAAGAAATAGGCACTTGCGAAAAAAAAAAACAAAACACTCTACACAAGACACTAGATATATAAAGGGAAAATTCAGAAACACGGTTCCCTTTACTTGATGGTTTTTTTTTTCTTTTGAAAGAGAGCTATACACATATTCTTCCATAAAGATATAAGGAGAAAATATGTAAGAAAAATAGTCACACAAAGGGAAGGACATAATTTTCTCTCACTCTCACACTTTTGGCATATAATGAAAACAGTGATTTCAAAGTGGTAAAAAAAAAAAAAAAAAAAAAAAGAAGGAAAGAAAGAAAGAAAGCTAGCCACAGCTCCAGGCTCCAGACATCTGTAACAAGAAAATATTATCTACTCTTTCTAGAAAAAATTAGTTTATATTCTGCATTTCCAATAAACACGGATAACAACAGAAAAGGGAGTTATTGATGTACGCTGACAGTAAAAGTGGAGAAAATGCGTTGTAAATACCTTTTAATCAAGTCGTTTCTTGAGATTTCATAAGATTAATCACAAAGTTTGAAGAATGAATTTGATAACAGCTTCAGATGCAAGACATCTTTTACATGAGAATTTCTCCAAATAGCTTGTAAAAACAATTTAAGACTTATTGTTACAAGCCCTCCTAACCAAGCATAAAGACAAATAGGCCTTTGACTTTTCTTTTGACACATTATTTAATATAAATCTAACATTAAAAATAGGTAACTATAAAATGACAGTATACATTAGAAAAGACTACTTACAGATTTTTAATGTCAACTGCCCCACGGAAAGCCTTCCTTGGAATTGCCTGAATTTGGTTTTCACTGAGATCACTAAAAATGACAAAAAAGAAAAAGGTCAAGTTATAAAATATCATTTAAAAATTATTTTATCAAAGTGTTTGACAAATACTAAAACACCTCTTTAGAAAGCTGAAAAAAAAAAAACCTACCAGGATCATAATTAAATTCATATCATTAGATGCAATTTCTAATACAAAAAACTTGTATTTATAATGTAGCTTAAAAGGTTGAACTAAATGGCTTCTTGAAGTACTTTTCCAAATCTTTAATTTCATAATAAATTATGAAATATGATTCTCTTAAATTTGAGTTGATTCAATTCTGTGTTATAAACTATTTCTTTAAAAACCAAAAAAACAAAAACAAAACCCAAACCAAAAAAAAAAAAAAAAAAAGAGTAAATTGTTCCTGACTCAATTTCAAGGGGTTCTAAAGTTTTAGTACTTGATATTTCTCCAACATCACTGGCATAACTTACAAAGTATATAGGAAAGAAGTCCATTTAAACATCCTAGAGAGGAGCGGCCAAAAACTGATAAAACCTGGGCAGCATGATTAAGTTTTCACAGCGCTTTAAGTCATCTTGAAAATGGAACATGGCCGTACCAGGCCAACAATAAAACTAACCGGTCTTGCATGAAATATTAACAGCAGGTTGATTTAAAACCTTCTTTAAATAATTCTATTAAAACCATAAACACAGACTGTCTATATTTGCATTTTAATTTAATTGAGAAATACATTTTAATCAAGGGGGGAAAAAAGCACTCTTTCAGTTGGAATGAGAAGTTTGTAAAAATCACTCATCTCATGAAATGGATCGTTATTTTTCCCTCAGAGTTCAGATGCAATTCAATGAGCTCACATAGTATTAGCCTTAACAAGTAGGATATAAATATACATGCAGGAAATGTAACTGAAAACAGAAAAATGCTCATCTAATTTTAAGTCACACTACCACACCGCAGAAAGTTGAAATACCAAATAAATTATTACAGTCAGAATGATGGTGCTAAAATTATCTTTAAAATTCTAAGATAGCTGATGCTCATTAGGAAAGATGAAACTACTAACCACGGTACATAGATGATGAAAACAGAGCCACTTTCCAATTATGCGGAGGCGTAGGGGATGGATTCATCCACATCCTCTCCCCCAACGCTTCTTATGACCAGAGCTTGCCGTTCACATAGTTGTGGCCACGCAATAGAGATAATTGGCAGATAGAGAGATTTAGAGTGTGGTCCTGACCTCATTAGCACCAAGTTTTAAACAACTGAGATTTGCATTCATATTTCAATACCTGCACTGTCTAAATAAAAAATGTTCGCCAAGCAATTTGCAAAGAAATAACCGTTCGTATATTTAAGGAGTAAAGGTCTTTAGGGGGGGAAAAAAAAAGCAAACACACATACTTTATTTCAAACAGTAAATTTACAATATGTGCTTATGTAGGAGTTAAAACAATCGTCCATTTCCTAAGTGCTGTAGCTCCGTTCCTGCTTTCAGTAGTTTCAGTATATCCCTAAGAGTAATAAAACTCCATTTCCTTAAAAATTGCTTATTTCTCCAGTTTGTCATTGATTCAGACTGACTTCCTTCCCTTAATTACATCAGGTTAAGAATGTTTAACAGTGTATATTTAACAGCCTTGATGCTGGAAAAGTGTTGCAAGAAGGCTACCAAGCAGGAAGAAAGTAGAGAAAAACACTGGAAAAAAGAAAAATCAGAATGTAATAAGAAACAAAGAGGAAAAAAAAAAAAACACTGAACCCAGGCAAATCTGAATCTTCAATGCTCCATGAAAACCAACAGTGGTGGTCTGACTGCTGTGTCTCTGTCAATTCAATGTTTTCTCATTACTTGTGTTTCTCTATTTCTCCTAAGATGAAAACTGCCTTGGAGGCTCTAGGTGAATAACAATGGCAGTTGTTTTCTTCAGATCTTGCCTGCTTTCCAGGCCCTGCAGTCTTCCCATCCAGCCGGCTGGGGCCATTTCATTTGCTACCTACAGTCTCAGCTCGGCTCAGTCTCCAGGCACAGTTTTTCCTAGGGTCCTGTTTTCAAAGGGGGGATGGTGAGTGGGAGGAAAGTCAGAGGGATATGAGGTGGTTCACAGCAATATCACTGAGGAAAGTGAAACGTACAGTCAGATGACCATTCCTTCTAAAACAGATTTTAGTAGAAGCTTCTGAGTCCCATAGGCAGAATTCTGGGATGTGGAAGGGTTTTATACTGCTAACACTTACCAATCTTTTATTTTTATGAAAGAATGAGAAACTGTTAACTGTCAATCTCAGAGCCTTTTTGCTCCCCTAGGTCAATGGTTTATGTGTGGCTGCCCCACAACTAGACTGCTTCCCAGACTAGTTTATAGGGTCTCTGCCTTTGTGTCCTGTCCACCAGGGCAGGCAATTTCAGTTCAGGATCACAGGCCCCTTCAGTTAAGTGGACCATGTTCATCATGAAAGGAGAAAGAAACAACACACTTTTAGCACCTATGGTATGCAATAATTTTTTAGAAGTAATATGTTATCAAATATGATCTGTATTTCCTTTAATCCCCATAACCCCTCTTCCAAGTGGATAACATTATTCTGGTTTTATAGGAAAGGAAATTAAGCTTCAGAAAGGTAAGGTATTATTGCTAAACAATGAGACAAATTGTTTAAGTAAATATATAAGAAAAGAAATACAAATAAATACTGAGTCGGGATTTGAGGAATTCTAAAGATGATACAAGGGGCGCCTTAATCAATCTCAATATGTCCTTCCTGTGCCCCAGAACTTAAAAGGCTTTTCCATAACTTATCCTAGCCTCTGGTTTATGTCCTTTGCTATATGATAGATTGGACTGTTAGAACAATGACTCATATTTTCTATATATAATCAGGGGGAGGTTACCAGTTATTTCAATCCAACATACATTCATTTAAGATCTACTACATGCAAGGTATTGACTGATGTTGCACGATTACTGGGCTGGGGTAAGGCCCATTTCCTGGCTTCAGGAATTTTCAAATCCAGTAAAGAAGATAAGCAAGTAGCCAAATAGAAGGCTGATTGAGAGACTTAAATTATCGTGAGTCTACAAAAGCAAGACAGCACCCTAAGAAAAAAGGTACTGTGAATGTGTCCAGATGTAAGGTGCGTGAGCAGAGGACAACACTTCTATTGAAATAAATGGCAAAAGTGAAATACGGAGTGGGAAAAACAGAACTTTTCATGAAAGTAGCCTTTAGTCTCATTTGCTTAGAAGGTACAACACCCAATAAATAAATAAAATCTTAAAAAAAAAAAAGAAGGTACAACACCCACAGTGGAGTATTGGGGGGGAGGTCAGAGGAGAAGTCAAAGGTATGATGAGTAGATTTTTTGGTACTACTTGAGAAGTGCATTCTTATTTCAGCACATGATGGCAAGGAGGGAAGGGTGGTAGGTAGGAGCAGGGCAAGGGCTGTACCTTAGATAAGTTAAACTGGCAATGGGATTTAGGATGAATATGTGACGTCAAAAACTTGAGTCTGGAAGATCAGACACAAGACCTCCATGATAGCTGGGGAAAGGGTGGTGAGAACAGTAAGCAATGTAACAACCAACAATGTATCACTTGCTTACCATAGGCCAGTTAACAGCTGCACCATCTCCCACTCTATAGATAGAAAAGGTGGAGAAGATTAAGAGTGGTCTCAGGGATTCATGAAAAACCAAAACTCAGAAGTGGATTGTATGTGGATATGGATTTGTCAAGGGAGAGAAAGGAGACAAAAGTACTTTGAACTTAGATTAAAGGTCGTGTTAATAAAACCAGGGAATCAGAAGAGCCATTTGCAGTGTCCATAATGAGTTTGGTTTTGGAAGTTTTTCGATCCAGTTAGAAAGATGTGATATATATATCACATAATTTGGTGACAACAAAGATAGTATATGGTTAGTAAGAGATGTGCAGTAACTGAGAAAGGTGGTTTAGAAGATCAAAAAAGTAAGTCACTGGACGTTAGATGGATTCAGGCCACTTTCAAAACAGAATAGGATTTTTTTTTTTTTTTTTTGGAACCTTGGTGAAAATGACAGAGCTCAGTAATTCTCAGCCTTCAGTATTGGAGAAGGCATGGCAGACAGCGGTTGGCTGGAATCCAGGGAGAAAGCCAGCATGTCAAAGGATTTAAGAGCATAGATTGCAGACCTAGACTATTTGAGATGGACTATCTGCCATTTATTAACCACATGCCCTTGGAAGAACTGCTTACCCTTCTGAGCCTCAGTTTCTTCATCGGCATATGGAATAATGATAATGTTACTGCATAGGACTATAAGGTGAATTCAATGAGTTCATACTTTTAAAAAAAATTTTAAAAAGATAGTATTTCTTTATCAGAGAGAGGTCATAAGTGGGAGGAGTGGCAGATGGAGAAGCAAGCTCCAGGCTGAGCAGGTTGCTCAACGCAGGGCTCCATCCCAGGACCCTGGAATCATGACCTGAGCCGAAGGCAGAGGCTTAACCGACTGAGCCACCTACACAACCCGAATTCATACTTTTAAAATGCTCATAAACAATGCTCAAAAAGTACCTGCATACAGTAAGAACCACAGAGCTGTTGGTTATATACATGTTACAGCTGTTTTACTCAGAGCTTGTTATGTGCCCCTGAGTGTACTACTTTGCTCCTTGAAGAGAATTGCAGGTGATGTGAGACATTACTGATGGGAGTGTACTGTTCTGCGAACTGTGTGGAATGAGAAAAATGAGTCAGAACTACTGAGTTAGCAGGATGGAGCTGCCAAGGGAAGAGTTTGTAATTATATCACTAGGCAGTAGAGTGTAAAAATGTGTTTCAGAGTAGGAAAATGGCTTGATTGGAGTTGATTTTTAGGAAGATTAATCTGGAAATTGAATGTTGGAGTAGGCAGGGACAATGGGCAGAGAACTGGTATTGCACAGTGTTGGTGGAGAGAGACAGTGGGTCTCCAGTTAACTAGAAAGTTCTTTTTGGTGAATATTAAGTAACAAACTTTTGAGTTTGACTCAGGTCCAGATATCAGGTCCTCAGTGAAAGTTAAGGTTATTTTCATCTTGGGGAAAGCTTGCAACCACTCAAATTTTCTGATTAAGGAAATAACAAAATACAAAAGTGTAAAAGGTGGGGAAGACAAGGGCAGAAACTGGAGAAATGGGATTGAAGACAAGGAGACTAGTTTAGTTTTGTGGTATTGTGAACCCAGGTAAGTGGAAATATATTCTGTGCTCATAAATTGGAAGAATTAATATTGTTAAAATGTCTTTTAAAAAAATTGTCAAAATGTCTTTAAACCCAAAGGAATCTACAGAGTCAATGTAATCCTTACCAAAATTCTAATGCCATTTTTCAAGAAACAGAACAAACCATCCTAAAATTTGTAGTGAACCCCAAAAGACTCTGAATAGCTAAAGCAATCTTGAAAATAAGGACAAAACTGGAGGTATCACACTCCCTGAATTCAAATGATATTCCAAACCTACAGTAATCGGAACAATATGGCAGTGGTATAAAAACAGACACATATACTGATGTAACAGAAGACTCCAGAAATAAACCTATACACATATGTCCAATTAATCTACAACAAGGGAGCCAAGATTATGCAAAAGAGAAGGATGGCCTCTTTAATGAATGGTTTTGTAAACTGGACAGCCACACACAAAAGAATGAAGCCAAACCCCTATATTAGACCATATCCAAATATCAATTAAAAAGGGATTAAAGATGAACATAAGACCTGAAGCCATAAAACCCCAAGTAGAAAATATAGGAGGTAAGCTCTTGACATCTGTTCTAGCAGTGATATTTTTTCAATTCGACACTGAAAGAAAAGGCAAAGAAAGGCAAAGATGAATAAGTGGGACTATTTCAAACTGAAGAACTTCTGCACAGCAAAGGAAACCATCAAAAAAAAAATGCAAGGCAATCTATAGAATGGAAGGAAATATTTGTAAATCATAACCCCTGATAAGGGGTTTACATCCAAAATATATGAATGACACATTCAACACAACAGCAAAAAGAAAAAAGAAAAAAATCTCATTAAAAGGTATCTTAGTGATGTAACATATCACATGGACTGTTTTGTGAATATTAAACTACTCTCACATCCCAGGAATAAATTCCACTTGATCATGGTGTATGATTTTTTAAGTATACTGTTGGATTCGGTTTGCTAACATTCTTTTTACATCTATATTGAATAGACTTTTTTTTTTTCCTAATGAAAACATACAAATGGCCAACAAGTACATGAAAAAATCCTCAACATAAGTGTACACATCAAATGCAAATATAAAACCCACAATGAGATATCCCCCTTGGATGGCTGCCATCCAAGAGATAAGAGATAACGTTTTGATGAGGATGTAAAGAAAAGAGAATCTTTGTGCACTGTTGGTGGCAATATAAATTGGTGTGGCCGCTGTGGTAAACAGTGTGGAGGATCTTCCCCAAATTAAAAATAAAATCACTGTATGATCCAGCAATTCCATTGTGGGTATTATCCAAAGGAAAGGAAATCACTATCTCAAAGCAGTATCTCCACTCCCAAGATTATTGCAGGATTATTTACAATAGCCAAGACATGAAAACAATCTAAATTTCTTTGATGAGTAAATGGATAAAGAAAATGAGGATAGAGAAAGGAACACAATTGAAAAGCTACGATGGAATATTATTCAGCCATAAAAAAGAAGGGAATTCTGCCATATGACAATGTGGTTAACTCTGAGGGCATTATGCTAAGTGAAATAAGTCAGAGAAAGACAAATACTGTATTGTTGTATGATCTCACTTATATGTGGAATCTAAAAACCCCCAGAACTCATACGTACAGAGAGCAGACTGGTGGTAGACAGATGAGAGGTGGGAATGGGGAAAGTGGGTGAATATGGTCAAAAGGTCCAAACTTCCAGGTTTTGATTAATAAATTCTGGGTATATAACGACTATAGTTAATGATACTATATTGTATGTTTGAAAGTTGCTAGGAGAGTAGATCTTAAAATTTCTCATCCCAAGAAAAGTTTTTTTTTTTTTATGCTGTGTGATGTGATGGGTATTAACTAAACTTATTGCATCAGTCATTTTGCAATAAATACATACATCAAATCACCATCTTGTAAATCTTAGTATAATGCTGTATATCAGTTATATCTCAATAAAACTGGTGAAAACACAACTCTCCAAATAGGTTATTACAAGTGCTAAGCTGAATACTGAAAATATTGAACATCTTGAATTTGAAATATGGTTCATTCAACTTTCCAAGATCACAAGGAAGTGAAAAGAGCAGGAAGTCTGTCTGATTCTGAAGTTAATCTTGATAACAAAGATATGAATGAAGGTGAACATAAGTAGTTCCAATGGAAAAGGTTCTACATTCTTGGTATTTGCACAATTGGGAAGATTCAGGACCCTCAGATCCAGGCCTGAGAAGTGGCTCTCATGGTCATCAGCCAGGAAACCTTGGAGTTTTCCATTTTAAATCCTCTCTCTTCTACTACATCCAACCCATTCCCCAAATGACTTCAATAGTGTCTTCAGTCAAGTCCCCGTCTGCTGTTCTGCACTGCCACAGCCACTGCTAGGACATTCATCACTGTACTGGACATGAATGAGATTTCCCCTCAATTCATCATTTTTCCAAACCTCTCAGCTTTTGCATAATCTTTTTTTTTTTTTTTTTTTTGGTCTTAAGCACCTAGTTCCTATCACCAACAGATGGAGAGTTAAGAATCGTTCGAGACCCAAAGCAAATGGCACCTCTTTCAACATAGATTTTCTCCAATTTCCCAACTGAGCCTAGTGCCAAGATCTCTGAAACCTATTAGCTATGTGATACTGTGTGCAAGGCACTTAGCTTCTTTCTCCATTTGCTCCTCTGTAAAATGAGTATAAATATCTCTTAAAGCCAATCTGTCTGGTCCAAATGACAATACTGTTATTAATACAAATTACCATTTAAATAATTAAAACGTCATTTAATTATTGCATAACTATAAAATATAACTATTTATTATCAGTGAGTCAGTCATTCCCTCTTCTGTGCTCTTTAGGTGACTTGCACACAGCTTTATTATAAAATTCAAAAGTTTCAGTTGAATTTTTTTTCTTAGACAACTGTCTTTTGCTAGACAATCTGATAAATGAAGGCAGGGATTTTCATTCATTTTGTTTCTACAGAATTCCTGGCATATGACAGGCATTCAGTAAGCAACGGTTTGTGTAAAGGAGGTAGGGACGGAAAAAGAAGTTCTGAAGAAAAAACTTAACAAAACATGGCAACTTGCTGGATGGATACTGATAAGAAAGAGAGCTACCTATGAACAAGCCTGTGGGGGCAGCAAAATCTAATACTACAGACTCAATGAGAGGAAATGAGGAAATAAAACTGGACTTCTGAGAGGACTTTTAGATATACTGGTATATACAAGTATATACCAGTAGATATACTGGTATATACTAGATATACTTTTAGATATACTGGTAATACGGCAGCGCAAGAGGAGTGAATTCACTTCAGTGTTCCACAAAACAATGGACATATGAGACGAGAGCCCAATAAAGGGATCAGAGAAAGGAATACACACTAATGAGTCCTTGTGCCATGGTGAGTGAACCATGCAATGCATATTTGAATCTCTTCTCTGATGCTATGCATCGACAAATTTGAGATTTGCACATTATTGTCCCCAAGAAGTAATGCTTAGTGTACTCAAGATTTCACTATTTGCAAGTGGGAAAGTCAGCCCAGTTCTCCCACCCTCCCTTCTGCTCTCTCACTCATGCCTTCAAAAGTATTCACTGATAGCATAAAATCTGATATAATCACTGCTTTTTGGTGCTCTGTTTTTCTTTTATGGTATTTTTTAAAAAATTAATTTATTTCAGAGAGAGAGAGAGCACACACAGGAGCATGGGCGGGAGGGGCAGAGGGAGAGGGAAAGAGAATATCAAGCCGACTCTGCACTGAGCACAGAGCTGAATGCCGGGTTCAATCTCACGACCTTGAGATCATGACCTGAACGGAAACCAAGAGTCGGACACTTAACAGACTGTGCCACCCCAGGGTCCCTAGGGTATGTTTAACCACCAACCTGACTGCTGCTTCTTAATAAGCAGGGATGTCTTTTCTACATATGCCCTTTCCTCTCCAGGTCTTAATATGACCCCATAAAATAGATTTGTTTATCATTGTTTGCCAAGATGCAAGAATAGTCTTTTTTAGTTGTCCCTCCACTAAAAATTGTTCTGTTACCAAGAAGCTGCAATAACTTCTAGTACTCAGTAACCAAAGTTTTATTGGACATAATGCTAATAACAGAGATCTACTTTTCTTCTGATCTCTAATATATTTGATAACAGTGCTTTCTTGCTCTTAATAAAAAGTGTCAATAGAAGGTTTTTACACAACTTACTGGCAATTGTAAATCTCCATAGAAATTTAAGTGTGAAGACTGTCTCTTCAGAATTGATGAAATAGGTTAATACTCAAAGCTTACAGTTATTGAGCAGTTACTAACTGCCAGACAATACACTTTGGTTTATTTATTTATTTATTTATTTATTTATTTATTTATTTTCTGTAATCACATCAGGATATACTCTTCACTTCTCATTTGGAGATAGGGAATAAGGGTTTCCACAATTCGCCTGTAGTCATACAGCCAGTACGCTACTGGAATTATTTGAACTTGGCTCTGTTGTTCTCCAAAACTCATATGCTTCACCACTACTCTCTTGCCTCATACAGAGGAGGTTTCTGCAGAAGTCTGTCTCTCTGGCATTATGGGTCCATTACCCTGGAGCTGTGGCTTCAGTGTGGTTTGAGGATCACCCACAAGAACCCTCTGAAGAGGTTGTTAAAAACCAGACCTCTGAGCTCCATTCTAGAAATACTAGACAGACTCTCTAGGGAAGATGCCCAATAACCTCTGTTTTTAACAAGTCTCCTAGGTATCTGTTAGTCCCATTGTCTTTGAACCTCATGTTAGTAGCCCACTGGACCATCTCTGATATATAATATCTTCCAGCTTTTGCTTGGTTTTTAAACATGTTGTTCATTTATGTGCAACCAACCGGGAATGCCAACAGAAAAATTAAAAAAAGGAGAAGCACCATTAAAACAAAAAATATATATATAGTTCTTTAACAAAGAATAAAGTTGGATAAGAGAGGCCATTTTTTCAGTTGTTGTAAAATATATGTAATGAAAATCTCACAACCAGGATACTAATCCTTTTTTAAAAAAATATAAATTTAAAGATTTTTATTTAGTTATTTGACAGACAGAGATCACAAGTAGGCAGAGAGAGAGGGGGAAGCAGGCTCCCCACTGAGCAGAAAGCCCGATGCGGGGCTCGATCCCAGGACCCTGGGAACAAGCCCTGAGCAGAAGGCAGAGGCTTTAACCCACGGAGCCACCCAGGTGCCCCCCAGGATACTAGTCTTGAAAGATAACGAATTCAAGATAAAAGTAATTTTTTTTTAAAGATTTTATTTATTTACTTGAGAGAGAGAGAGAGTGAGTGAGAGAGCATGAGAGGGGATAGGGTCAGAGGGAGAAGTAGACTCCATGCTGAGCAGGGAGCCCTTTGCGGGACTTGACCCTGGGACTTCAGGATCATGACCTGAGCCAAAGGCAGTTGCTTAACCAACTGAGCCACCCAGGTGCCCCTATAAGTAATTTTTACCTTTTCTATTTCTTCTCTTCAAAAATAGTATCCATAATACTGTTCCATATTAACATTGCTCTTTCCAAGTGGCATTTAAGCCACCATTTGGCTTACTTCTGAACACTCCTACTAAGTGCATTCAAGGAGGGTATACCTAATGGGGTAGATCCATCAGCTAATGGCAGGTTCTAAAAGTATACAGCAGCAAGAACAACAAAAACCTCCCTTGTATCTTTTATGAGAAGGACCATTGAGCTAGTAACCCATGTTTTAAGAAAACCTATGTTTTTTGCCACATTGAAGCACACAGGTAAAACCACAATGGCCTGAAAACACTTCCAGATGCCTAACACGGCCTGCTGGAGGGTGGCTTACTGGGACTGACCTGGAATCAGGTTTGGATAAAAATCCTTAGCACCACTCCCTAAAACAATGTGACCTGACCATGTGGTCTTATTCAAGTTACTGAGAGCTTTTAAATCATGCTTTATTTTTCCTAACTCTGGAAAAACCACCAAGCATTACTGTGTCAGGGGTTATTGTGAGGATTGAACAATCTGTGGTAGTCTATGTGAAGGTATGAAGTCCTTTGGCCACAATGGTGCTCACAGGTTTCTTTCCTGTAGTCCAATTAGCTCAATTCAGGTCACTTCAGGAATTGTTAAAAGCAGAGTGTGCTGAGCACATGGCCAGTCCTCAGAAATAAAAGATAATAAGACACGACTTCTCTCAAGAAGCAGGCAGGTAGGGGCCCCTGGGTGGCTCATTGGGTTGAAGCCTCTGCCTTCGACTCGGGTCATGATCACCAGGGTCCTGGGATTGAGCTCCACATCAGGCTCTCTGCTCAGCGGGGAGCCTGCTTCCTCCTCTCTCTCTGCCTGCTTCTCTGCCTATTTGTGACCTCTGTCTGTCAAATAAATAAATAAAATCTTTAAAAAAAAAAAAAGAAGCAGGCAGGTAAGGTAATCATCACACCACTGAACTGACAAAAATATCAGTAGGAAAATATACAAAGTCCCAAAATAGCAGAGGAGGAAATACTCCATTTTGTCAGTGCTGGGACTGCTGGGATGGTAGATTACAGTAAAATGCAAATAAATAAATAAACAAACAAACAACAACAAAAGACTTTTGTTATGGCATTTCTTATGTTTAGGTGTGGATTCATGGAATATATATGCAGACACAATCTAATATATATATTTTTTCCTATCAAGCCTTTGTACATGTATTTCCCTCTCTCTGGAATATTTACACATTGTCGTTCACTGTGTTAATATACTCAACCCTCTGAGGCAGAATTTAAATATTCTCTCTTCTAAAAATGTTCTCTGAAATATCCTAATACTGAAGTAGACTCTTTTTTGTGTGTGTGTGCTTGTGTAACATGTTATACTTAACTGATGTTCTGGATTATAATTATGACCTTACTCGTTGACACATCCCAGGAGAGTTGAAAGTTCTTGGAGAACAGATACTGAATAATTCATCTTTGTATACCCAGTGCCTAATATAGTGTCAGGCTCTGGTTAGTAGCATAAATAAAAACATACAAAACAAAGTAAAACTAGTATTTTACTTGTTGACATTTAAGTTCTCAAGCAAACTACTTATTTAACAGGTACCTGATGTCTTAGGATATATTTTATGAAAATATCATCTTCTACTGCGGTTAAATTAAGATCACAATGTACTACTCATTCTTTGGCTCCCAATGATATGGTAAAATATTGTATGGTAAAATATATTGTTTTTGGTGATCCAAGTATCTTTACTGAGATCAAGAAGATAAAGGTAATAGCAAAGTTAGAATGACTGTGTTAATATAAGTAGCACGTATTTTAAATGGAAAACGGTCATTGAAAGGCTTCATCCTTAGTCTCAACTGAGGAGCCTAAAAATCCTTTAATTCTCCAATACTGGGTGCTGGTGTATGTGTGAGTTTCATACTTTAGTCAATAAAACAGGGGTGCCAACTAAGACGTAATCATTTCCTGAACATAACTCCATGCCTTTGCTTCAGGATTTATACTCTTCCTTTGCTGAGATGCGTCAAAAATGTTCTTCCATTTTCCCATAAAAATGACTGCAAATATAGTAAGAAAGACCAGGGATGCATACACAAATAATAATGACATGCATGTGAAAATTAAGTGATGAGGTTTAACAAGAGTGAGTTGGTGTATAAATCAGGAAATGCTTTTCAAAGAGGAGGACGTTGAGCTGGGTCTCAGGAAATGTGATGGAGACAATTTGGCAAGAAGAAATGGTTAAGTTCTTTCTAATGAAAAGACCAGCATGCAAAGACAATATACACAGGCATATTGAGGGTGACATCAGTGGGAGTGAATGGTACAGGAAGAATTTTGCTGCATTTAATAAATAATTAGAAAGAAAGAAAGAGATGGTGTTGGGATTCCAGGACCTTCAAATAAGATGACTGTAAAGCAAAAAAAAAAAAAAAAAAAAAAAAAGATGGCTGTGAAGTTTTCAGCTAATCTTATTCACAGTAAGAAAAAGATGAGCAAGGAATGAAACAAAATGAAATAAAGGCTTCAGAAATCTGTGCAAGAACAACTAGAGCTCAGTATCTAACTCCTTCAGAACAGCAAGTTTGGGGGCACCTGGATGGCACAGTCACTTGAGTGTCTGATGCTTCGTTTCGGGTAAGGTCATGATCTCATGGGTTATGAGATCAAACCCTGTGCTGAGCCCCAAACTGAGCCCTGTGTAAGTCTCAAGCTCAGCTAGGAGTTGGTTTGAGATTCTCTCACTCTGCCCTTCCCTCCACTTTCTCATAAATAAATAAATTTAAAAAAAATTCAAAAGACCAGCAAATTTTGTTGCTTTCTCTCCCTCTGGCTGTTCTTAAATGTACGTTTGTCAACAAAAAGTCAGCGTGGATGTGTATACTCGATTCTGACTTTATAAAATCTTGGGATCTATAAAGATAGTCAACCATCAGGACTTCCTTTTAAAATTTACAATTATCAACTGAAAAGTGATTCTTGATAATAATAATAAAAAAATGTCAATGGAAGACAAGCATCAGTTGAAAAAACACCTACAAATCAAGAATTTATAAGTAAAATTGGCAAATATCAAATCTCAACAAATTATGATCCTCCCCAAAAGGAAAAATTTTGCAACACACTGTAGCAGATTCAATTGAAAAATAAATTACGTATCAAAAGGTCTACTCATTCAGTGTTTTTTAGATTATTTATGGATTTGTGCAATAATCATCACAATCTAAAATTTAGAACATTTTTATTACTCTAAAAGAGACATTTGTTTGAAAGATTTTATTTTTAAGTAATCTCTACAACCAACATGGGACTTGAACTGACACCCAAGACCAAGAGTTGCTTGCTCTACTGGCTGAGCCATCCAGGTGCCTCAAAACCCTTTATGCATAAGCAATCATTCCCTTTTCCCTTCCCATGTTGTAGCATGAACCTGAACGTCATTTTCTTATTGTCATATAATACTACAGTGTATAGATATACCACTTTTTGCTTATCTACCCCTCAGTTGATAGATACAATTGGCTTTCTAAGGCAGTTTAAAAATCAATATAATAATTACCTTTGCTGGCGATTACTATATTTAGTATATACTCTTTTGGTCCTTTCTTCATGATGCTTCCCTACTTGGATTAATATTCCTTAATATAACAGGGGCCCAACTATTGGGTTACGGCCATCAGGGAGTAGCTACTGCTTTAGACCATCTTGAACCCTTTCAGATACCACACTTCAAAACTTGTTTGTTTTGGTTCAACTTTCTACATTGGATATAGCATTCTTCCCCTAATTTTATCTCCATATACCCACAACTGCTTTACAATACATGATATTCTTTGGATATTTGTCACAGAATTTGTAAACACTATGGAAGCAACTCTTGATTTGTTTTGAACTTGGGATAAACCTGTTTTCAAAAATGACAGGAGATGTATTTTCCCATCACTACTTTCTTTCTACATGTGTATATCTATGTTGACTGATCTAAATGAATATTAAATAACATACAGTATATATAATATATATTTTTTCTAAATGTATGTGCATGTATGATAATGATGGAAAGACAGACAGAGAAAAAAACAGATGGAGAGACAGAGACAGAGAGGGAAAAGTCCCCCATATGCAAACATGGGAATATAGACAGATATACCTTAGTTATGTAGATACCTTACTTATATCTCACTAGCTGTAATTTAGGTAGGAAAATTGTTAAATATCATGATCTAAGAAAGTTTTTTCAGACTTAAATAAACCCTAGTGATCTTCAATTTAAAACAATCCTACATTATAATCCCTAATGATAATTTTAGACTCTCTGGAGTAGTCTCTAGGAAAAAAAAAAAAATAAAAGGAGGTAAAATGAAAATCATTGTCAAACATGCTTATCCTAACAACTCCTTATAGATCTTCATTTAATCCTTCTAGTCCTAAAAAATGAAGACAACTTTCAAGAGTGTGCTTTTTAAAATCAGCGTGCCATGCCCTTGCTTCTTACTTTGTTCTAAAGATTTTTAAAAGCTAGAATGTAATCTAATGGTGCTGAAATACTGCATCAGCTTTTAACAAAAGAGCCAATACTGCCATGCTGCTATTTTATTACTCACGACGTATGGTTTCCAGTTGAGTATCCCATTAACCTCAGAGTGCAATGATATCATTTTAATTATATAAATTGAAACAGCAATGTATAATACCTATATCATGTAAAAATGGATTCGCTTTATGTGAAAGTGTCTAAACTATCTTTCGCTATGAAGCAATAAATTTGCTTTTGATGGCAAACCTGACTGTAAATTTAATTACTGGTAATTTTATTTTCCTCCATGGTTTAACCTCTCTTAGAGTCTGACCAGGAATATCATAAATCTATACTTCCATGGACTACTTTGGAAACTACTGAGTAATGATAAATGAGTATTTGCCGAGATTTTAACTTAGAGAAGCAAATAAATATAAATGTGGGTGGGAAATGACTGTGCCAACCTGTAGAAGTCATCACACCTCAAATCCCTAATTTGTTAAAAAGCATAGTTCACTTAATGAAACTCCCTTTGTTATAATATATAATCAAACAATACATTTAATGGAAGAGAATTATTTTCATGTGTCTGAAGATCCAAACAGCTGTGTGAGGGTAAGGGAGAAAAAAGAGTCTCACAGGGGAGAGATGTTTGCATTAGTTCAAGAGAAAGGCTAGTTTATATGTTAGTACAGTCTTGTGCTATATAGTCAGAGAGCCATCTGGTATTGTTGGACTATCTCAAGGTCACCCCTCAAGAACTCATACAAAATTGGGGAGAGGGTGGGAAGTGTTCCCCATCAATGTTTTCTTTCCTTCCTGAGAATTCCCTTCAAAGTAGCTAGTTCTACAGTAAGTAGAAAGGAAGCATGGCTGTGAAGGACGGAAGTTGGTAGGTACATTTCAACATTAATTAAATGTGTCACGTAGTGGGTGAGAACAATCTTACTTCTCCCTGTGAACAGACAGAAGAGCACAGTGCATGTTTGAGAGCCATACTACTCAAACCAGGCCGTCTAGACCCGCATCTAACTGGCTTTGTTACTTGGGCAAGCTGTTCTACCTCTCTAACACTTCATCCACTTTATCGAAAGATGGGGACAATAAAACCACCTACAGACCTAAGGTTGTTCCTTGGAAAAGCTGAAATAAAGCTTGTGCGAGGCTTAGTGGAGTGCTCAGCACAAAGCAAGTGACTGATAGATGCTAGACCTGACGTAGCCCTGTGCAACTCTCCAGGCTTCTGTCTGTTTCCGCCACTTCATTGTGAACTTTGAGGGCTTGATCTCTGCCATAACCATCTGAGAGTTTTATCCTGGATGAGCCATTTATTAGCTCTATGACCTTGTGTCAGGCTTTTAAAAAATGTTTTTAACTCTTCTAAACTTCAATTTCCTAATCTTCAAATTAAAACTAATATTTAGAACACATTTCACAGCACTGTTGAGAAGATTATATGAAATATTTAACACAGGACTTCACACGTACTAATAATATTCAGTAAGTTTCCATATTACCATTTCAATGTGGAAATGCATACCACCAAAGGGTTTCACAAGATGTACTATAATTTAGGTAAACTTTGAGCATGCCAACTATATCTATACCAAAGTTCAATTTTGGATAAAACAGAAAAGCCTTTTTTATAGTTAAACACAGGATCTGGGAATTATATTGCTGTCACTATCAAAAAATACTTAAAACAATCCCAGTAAGCACTGAGCTATTTTAAGATACATTTTAAATTCAGGAAATTTAAATTCATCATACACTGTTTCTGAATTACAAAGAAGGATAAGAGGTTCATAACCCATATCCAAGTATGTCATAATGCTCTGAATGCAAAAAGCCATTTTATAACTTTTGAAGGGCAATCTTAAGCTAATGTCTCCACTTAATGTACAAACCACCCTTGATTATGCAGCCAGCAGACATTTTAAGGAGATCCAAAGCCCCATTTCCATCATGATTTCCAAAGTCTATCTAGAAGAGAATTAGCCACGGATATAAGATGTGAACAGCAACTTCCGGTTCTAAATTCGGTGAGCTACCCTGGGTGGGGTTTCACAGCTGGAGGGAGTGGGGGTCGCACCGCCATCAGAAAGTCCGTGACCTCCAGCAGCAGACTAGGTGCTTCTCACTGCCGCCATCTTGAAGGGACCAAAAGGAAACTGCCATAGTGCAGACAGAATTGAATAAGATATGGGAAAGCAAAGAAATGACTGAGAACTGTGTGGAAATATGAAGAAATATGAAGGAGAGAGAAAAGAAGATGGGCAGGAGAAAAGAGGTGACAGAGAGGGGACAGAATTCAGAGAGTTGAGAAGAGGAAACCGTGACAGAAGGTACAGGACAAAAAACAAAACAAAACAAAACAAAACAAAAACCCAGCAAGACAACACCAATTGTACTGCAGAGAAAAGAATCAGAGCTCAACAGTTTCAACTGTCCAACCTGGGTCCTTTAGATACTTAGTAGGAAAGTGTTTCTACTCTGAGACACTCTCCCATGGCTTTACACACATCCCATATTTAGTGTTCACAACAAAGCAGATATGGTTATATCCAACCTACATGAGGAAGAGGATCTTTAGAAATTAAAGAAACTGATGGGACATTTAGCAGGTCCTGGGGACACAGAAGGGAACAGAATAAAGTCCCCGCCCTCAGGAAGCTAAACCCAAAGTGCTCCAAGCTGGCACTGTCCTGGGTTTGAAAAGATGTTACGAGTTTGCAATGAAAGAAAGTACAAATACATCTAATATGCATCCTTACCCCACCATCCCCATCTGTCTACTCTGGAAAGAGAGTTTTCCTTATCTTGTGACAGAGATTTTGCAATTAGAACATCTCATCAATTCTACTTTGACCATGTCAGACTATACACTTTCAGTGAGACATAATTTCCTTCAAAATTTCTAATGCAACTCAAATACATTTTTTTGGTTGTTGCTGCCAGCTGTCGATGGGTAGTTTCACCCACTATACTTCACTGAATCTCTTTTAATAACGTCCGTCACAGAATTTCAGTTTAACTTGATGAAGAACTGCTCTCCAGCACCACTGACCCTTCCATTTGCTTAAAGCTCTATTTAGATGCCAGAATACACCCAAACACAATTTTGCTGTGTAAGTCAGTCTGTTGGCCACCAAATCAATTCTGCCCAACAACTGTTCCAAAAAGGCACTTAAATCAATTTGCTATGAAAGTACTGCATAAAATGATATATGCATAAACTATGCTTAGTTATCATACATAGAAAATTAACCCCAGCAGATTTAGGGTTCACAATGGAGTACAGTTCTTAGCCTCCGTATGGGTTTGTGAGAAATACTCATTGGTCAAGTAATTGCAACACATACCTGCGTCTTATATGTGTATTAGTAGGAAATTAACCAACGAAGTATGAATGGTTTTCTTTTTCCGAGATCTTGGAAAATTTTATCCATCTTAATAAAATTCAATAACCAGTTATGAGTCCCAGCTCATTTCCGCCCCCCCCAGCGGTAGGATTTTTTAGCTACATTAGCAGAGAGCACAGGGACCACCTGCAGAGACAGCAATGACCTAGATTTTTTTTTTTTTTTTAAGTCAGTGGATAGGGGTGCCTGGGTGACTTCAGTTGATTGGGCTTCTGACTTCAGCTCTGATCATGATCTCAGGGTCCTGGGATCAAGCCCCGCATCCACCTCCCTGCTCAGCAGGGAGTCTGCTTCTCTCTCTCTTTTTCTCTTTCTCCCTCTCTCTCTGCCCCTCCCCAGCTCATGCTCTCATTCTCCCTCAAATAAATAAATGAAATCTTTTTTAAAAAGTCAGTGGACTAATTTCAAAGAAATCATAATCTTAACAAGGAGGAGGTTATATGGGGGTTTTTATTGATCTCCCTAGTCCCATGGGTCATATCAGAAAGCAGGACTGATTGACAGCTACTGACAGTGGATGGAACTTCAGGAATGCTGGATACATGGCCAGTGAGAGAGGAGCAAAGCCAGGTCTGTAAGGACACCAGTGACCTACGTGCTCAAGGAGATCTGCAAAATTACCTAACACTGAAGAAAATAAAATCCGTTTGTAGAGGTTTAAAAAACATTTACATTTATAGACAAACCCACAAACCTGCATATTTTAAAGTTCTTATTCTTTTGCTTTGGCTGAATTGACTTTTTTATTGCTGTTGTTAAAAGAGACTATTCTGAGACAAATATTGGGGTCTCTCTTTTTATTTTCATTTTATTGCTCAAGTTAACCATCCCACAAATACGAATTTAGATGCTGTAATTGACAACACTGTATTGTCAAATGCACAGCATTAATATTCATTGTGTTATAAGAAGTGGTATACATCCAAATCAAATGTCAGATTTACACTATGGCTTTTCCAGATACACATAATTAGCACATACCTTACTGTAATTCTGTGTAACATCTTGACTCAGCAGAAAGATTTGCTGAAATTGGAAGAGAATTTTAAAAATCCTATTTGTATTATTTGTAAAATTAATAAAAATTAGCAAACCTAGCTGAATCAAAGCTTTCCTTCCTTAGAAATATGGGCAGAAGTTTTTTGGTAAAGCGGATCTTTGAAAACAGGACATGATCTCCTATCCGTTGGAGTGATTTACATGGTCTCTGACATTAGGTAAGGAGATTACGATAACACAAAATTAGTGTCTGTTCAGGTCCCTTTTGCTCCAGTGAGTATCATCTGCTCTTTCCAATATTAGAGTGGTGTATTCTGAGAAATTCTGGTAGAATAAAACGAAAATAGAACTGTAAGTATCTAAAATGAGGTTTAAAAATTTAAAAATTCAATGGAGAGTTTACTTGTGATTACTGTTTTTAATATCCTATTCAATGAAATGTAGTCCAACACCATAGGGCAAAAACATGGGCATAGGCATAATGGGATTTCATATTCGTTCTTGTAGCATCACTAGAGAGGGGAAGCAATATCATTTTCATTTTATGTATGGAGAGACTGAAAAGGCATGATTCTCTAATGGTCTCCTAGAGATAAAAGAAATGTCATCAACATATGTTGACGATTCAGTTGCCCAACTGTATTTTGATCAAGTTCAGACATTATCAAAGGTACTTTGCCTCTATCCAGGAAACTGACGTTGATGACTGGAAAAAACAAAGGGCCACAGGTTCTCAATTATTGACTATATTCTTGGCAGGTCTGACATTTCAAATCATGTTTTCAGGAATTAAAAAAAAAAAAGGCACTGAGCCGTCAATCCTAAAATAAATCATAGTAGTGGGTTCCAGACTGTGTTTTAATTTGTTTAGTAACAGTTATAAATAAAATAGCTTGCATAGCCTTATTTTTAAACTTAAATGCTCTAGCTCCCATACCTCTTGCATTTCCTTATAATCTTCGTAGTTTCTAATTATCAGTTATTTTTAATTCCTTAATAGTCTAGTTAATAAGGGCATTATTGTTATTCCATATTCTTCTTTTTAACCAAATCAAAACAAAAAAATGCTTTCTTTCTGTAAGCTGGAAAATAATGCAATAAAACGAAATTTATACATTGTCTATCCTTTTCAAATAATCTCATTGACTGAAAATATCCAGTAATTCCTCAGAGACAAAGTTTCCCAATAACTGTTTCCAAAAGCCCTCGCTTGCAATTCATTCTGTTCCTGGGTGTACAGACGATCCCCATTTTCACAGTTACCATAATAACAGTTAAAAGCAAATGACGTAATTTTCAAGAAAAGTACTGAATCTTCACAACTCAATACACAAGTCAAAAGTGACAGCCCTTCTAATAATGGTTGAAATATGTTTTCTACCAGTTACTCTTGAAGGGGAAGTAATTCTTAAAAATCATAGTCTGGGATGTTTCAACAACTATGGCCATTGGGTCGTATAAAAGTACAAACTTTTAAACACATAAACAGGATATATAGTACTGTTAAACTAGTGCAGTATTAGCACATTCACATAGTGAATATTTCTGAAAGATTAGGAAATAGGTAGATTTCTCAAGTCTTTTGGAAAGACAATGGATAGCAGGTTAAATCTACTGACACAGACTGTTCCATGTGCTTCCTGGGCTCCAAATGTTACTGTGTGGGTGCAGTCTTGGTAAAATCCCAGCTTACGAAATTTCCATTTCTTTTTGACCAGTGATTTCGCATTCTTCAGACTTCTTGTTGTTGTTGTTCTTTTTTTTTTTTTTTAAGATTTTATTTATTTATTTGACAGAGATCACAAGTAGGCAGAGAGGCAGGCAGAGAGAGAGAGGACAGAAAGCAGGCTTCCTGCTGAGCAGAGAGCCCGATGTGGGGCTCGATCCCAGGACCCAGGGATCATGACCTGAGCCGAAGGCAGAGGCTTTAACCCACTGAGCCATCCAGGTGCCCCCCAGACTTGTTCTTCTTATCTTCTCACCGAGGAAGAGCTGTAAATCCCTCTAATACTACTCCTCATTCTCTTCTTTCTCCTCAAGTATCTAGTGAGTAAAGTGACTGAGAACTCCAGTGATTTTCACTGCAGTACTATTGCAAAGTAATTGTTCTCATTTTTTTTTCTTTTTTTGCTTTATTTAGCAGGTGCTAAATAAAGAGAGACTGAGAGAGACAGAGAGAGAGAGAGAGAGGAGGAAGACAGACTCTTCAAGGTTTTACTATTTTCCTGAAAAGTTCTTTCAATCCAGCCATGCTGTGGCAAATAAAGATGCTCATCCCTCCTTTTCAGTCCCCCTCTCCTGCAGAAAGGGAAGAGGACTTGCCTTTTGGCTTCCACAAGCAATCTGTAACCCATTTCTTTCCATGAAACACAGGCTACGGCACCCTCCTATGAGAATTTCTTAGTGATAAACTCCATCTTCTTCTCCCCAAATCAAGAAAGGATGTTGGGATTCAAATGAGAGCAATGTTAAAATAAGGACAACCTTCAACAGACTTTTAAAAATGTAATCTTTTGAAATACGGCCACTTTGACTCTTGTAACTCTCAATTTACTGATGACACATTTCACTACGGATCACCACAGTGTCCAGTGAGACCCTCTGGATTTTTCTCTGGTAAGACTGTTACAGCTGCCTGACCCCTTCTCCCTTGCTCACTGGATGCACAGATCCCTCACTCTCCACCCTGGTTCCTCAGAGAGGGCACCTCTTTCCCATCTGACAGGAAAACTGCTGGGCTTGGAAGTCGTTGCTAAGACCCTAGGGTTTTTATTAACAGCTGTAGGAGGTCAGAATCTTCTGGACAATGTGTGAATCAAACAGAAGGAGGATGGCCTTCAGAAAGAATATCTTTACCTGCTGTAAGCCACCTCCTTTCAGCAAGCATTCATCAGGGCCAACTCTGTTTCTGTCCTGCTCACAATCCCCATATATCACGGGTGTCTAGGTTTTGTCTCTAAGTTTTCGCCTGCCTTTGTTCTGAAAAAATATTAACAATAAATCAGACCAAAAACTAACACAGATAAGATATTTTCATCTAATTTATCTCATTTGATATAATAAAGAGGAGATGGGTATCGGCTGGATTTTTGGAACAGCATTTGTTTTGATGGAGTTACTTACTCATACTCCCTGTACATATAGTTGATAATATGAATAGCTAGTCTGGAATTTAGGATTGTAATTTTTTTTTTTTTTTTTGAGAGAGAGAGAAAGAAAGAGAGAGAAAGAGAACATGTGTGCATATGGGGGTTGGGCAGAGGGTGGGAGCAGGCTTCAAGCCCAGCACAGAGTCCAAGGCTGGGCTCAATCTCACAACCCTGAGATCATGACCTGAGCTGAAATCAAGAGTCAGATGCTTATAACCAACTGAGCCACCCAGCCGCTCCCCGCTCCCCGGCCCCCCGCCACCACCCAGGACTGTAATATTTTCCATCTAAAATTTAGCTAACTATTTGAACAGATAACCATGCAGAGGGGTCTTTTTGCTACAGCCATTCACTTAAAATACTTCATATTTTCTTTTATCTGTTCTTAATTTACAATTCTGGAATTGTAAAGTCCTTGCTTTTAAAGCTGGCTAATTCGCTTCTGACGGTAAAGGAAAGAGGTATTTGGATGGCCAGTCTCGCATACTGATTTTTGACTTTTCTTGGCTCCAGACTGGCTAGAAATGCTGGATGCAATTCAAAGCCTTTCTCCAAACTCCCCCTCCCCCATTTCTGCTTCACTCTTTCTTCTTTATTATACATCCCTTAACAAATAACATTTCCTCACACTTACTCCCCATTTCTAGGTGCCAGTGGTGTCCGGGGCTGATGGGAATCTTGTGACATCACTCTGAGTTGATGGCTCCCTCACGGCAGAGCAGAGACCATCTGAGCGGGCACAGCCCAGGAAAACGAGACACCAAGCTCATGGCTCTGCTCTGTTGTTCATAATTCTAGCTTTGCCCTCAACTGCCTGCCTCCAGAGATATATCGCCTTCAGTGGGCAAACCTCTGAGAAAATTCCCTTCTGACAACTGGCTAGGAAGAAGGGTCAAAGGAATTAACCTGTTGTTAAGGAGGCAAGGGTTTGCTTAAGTACTTTAAGCACACAGACAGTTGTTGTGCAGAGAGACTGGAGCAGCTGGTTTCTATCTCTGACGGCGAATGAGCAAGAATGCTGGGATGGCCAGGATGATTTTTAGACCAGAAGAAAGACATCTCCATAGCGTTTATGAAGCATCCACCATGGGCCAAGGCTTTACATACCTTGCATCAGTTAGCCTACTGACGGTATCCTTAGGGAACCCTATAGGAAACTAAGATTAGACAGTCACTTCAGGTGCCCAAGGTTGCCAAACTAGTAAGTGGTAGAACTTGTGTTTGAACTTAATTTTATGGGACTGAAAAGTCTTTTCCACAAGAGCAAGTATTCTTATATCTTATGAGAGAAAAGGGAACTCAGAACCCTTGGAAAATCTTACAAATTCTGGGGACCTGATCCTGGAATAATACCCAAGGACACACCCACAAGGTAATACACATGCTTTTGGCTGATGCATGAAGTACCAACCCCAATAAGTCATCTGTAAGTAAAATGTGCTTCTCCTAACAGAAGTAACAGCAAACACTGGGCCTGTTTACAGGATGAAAACAGCACCGCGGAGAAGAAATGGTGATGTCTAAAGGAGGGGATATCTTCTGATTCTATGTAAATTCTTTTTACATGTTCTGCAGTGGGCATCCCTCCAGCTCTTAGTTGGAAAAGATGCATTTAATTTTAAAATATTCCTTAAAAACATCTTTAAAAAAAGGGTCCAAATGCATATTAAAAATAAAAAGTGAATTCTTGAGAATTTGATATCCAGGTAAGAACTATCTCCTTTTAAAGTAACACATTAATATAAAAACAAGATTCTGGAAAGAGTAGGCTTCAAGCACATTGAATTACTGAAGCAGAAACCAATTTATCATTTTAATAGCGAATAATTTAATAACAGGGTTGGGTGCAGCGCTCTCTGCATTAATGGACAACAAAGGGGCTAGAAAGATGGAGGGAATGGACATGACTCTTAGCAGGCTGGGACTGATCAGTGTTGCCAGCGCCCTACTGAGTCTCCCTTGGGCAGCTCCTCTGCGTGCGTTAGATACGGAGAAGACACTCATTTCTGTGTCCTAATAATGGGACTGATGCTATTGCAAAGACAAAGAGAGTATGGGTTAGGATGCCTACAGAGACTGCAATTAAGCCTCAAGGTATGTTGCAGAGACACAGGTACTGGGAGCCCTGGAGTATCAGAGAAGGCCTCACGGAGGAGGTAAAGCTAATAGTTGAATGATATTTACATGCCACAGAAGGCAGAGACACAGAATTGACTGACCAGTCAGCAGAGAGACTTGAAAGAATTTTTCTCTTAAAAATGAAATAGGAAAGCGGCGCTCAATTACTAAAAGACAGCGGTAAAAATGACAGCGACAAAGGCAATAGGAAACATTTATTGCACTGGTACTGTCCTGGGGTGTCGACTGTTACATTATTACTAATTCAAGGGAGGGGGGAAGGAGGAGGAGAAGGAGGAGGAGGAGGAGAAAAGGAAAAAAGAAAATTCTGTGATGTGATGAAAACACCCTCGGGTTACAGACAATAGAGTCGCTCAAGCTAGAGCTTCCACCAGGATTCTAACCCAGGTAGGTCTGATCCTGGGCCTGGGGACCAGGAATTCCACCCATCTGAAAAGCCATTGCAACTACCCCAAAACCAAAAAGACAAATTTAAATATCAACTAAGGTTTTTTGTTGTTGTTGTTGTTGTTGTTGTTTTTTAATACAAATCACTTCTGGGGAAAACAGGAGAATGAAAATCAAATCAGATAACAACATTATGACACATTTACAGCTTTCAATTTCAGGAAAGCCCCTGGCAGTCCTCCTTTCCTGAACCCATCTTGTCCTTGCCCTTTGCCATCTGCCACAGTGGTGGCTAGAGGCAGTGATTCGCTTGACCATCCTTTTCAAGCTTCTCACCCTATATTTAGTCTCTTAGATCCAGAAAAACAAGTCTGTCTCCGAATTTGCTAAAAAAATGGAAGCCTTCTGGGAGCACTTCCCTTCCCTTCCCACATTGATAAATGTCAATTACACCTTGCCCAGCTCCTCTAGGCTGCGAGGATCACACGCCTGATGTCACATCAAGTCACACCTCCACCAGCAGGTGCTGAACTAGTATTTCCTTAGTCCTTTATAGTCAAATGGTGTCCTCACTGCCAAAACAACTCAACTCTTCAGTCACACGTCTGATGCGCTTGACTCCCTTGTCTTCCTTGGATGTCTGTCTTTGTGTCCTGGTGCTCTTCTTATACACTGACCCTTCCTCCTCAATCTCAGGTTTTGTTTCTCTGCTCCACGGAAACCACTGCATCATGATGGTCTGCAGGGCTTGCTGGGTTACCTCATCTACTTTCAAGGCGATAGTCATCCTCAAATGTTCCAGGCTGACTTCTATAATATGGACTACCAGCTCCCAGGACTGCTTAGTACATAGTAAGTGTTCAATAAATACCTGGTAACCATGATTACAAAGCCATTTGTAGGTCTAGTTCTAAATCACATTCTTAGTTTCTTTTTTAGTTTCTCCTGTTCTCCCCTGATAACTGATGCCTTGATATTTTAGCCATGGTTCAATAAACCCGTGATGAATGAATGAATGATCCATTCAAGCGCCTTGAGCAAAAAGTTATCTGCTTGGGCCAAAATGCATTTAAACTTTATGAGAAAATGTATCATTTCCATGCCTTGTCCCCTAAAGCACCAATCTCTTGAACCTCTAAGTCTTCAAGTTTCTCCCCTGGAAGAAATTATTTTAGGCCTTTTCTAAGAAGGCAGCTATCTCTCATGGGCAAAGAAATTAAATCCAATCTGTTTGTGCCTGCACACAGTAAAATGTAAGTCAAAATTTCAGTAGCCCTTTTAAAAAGACCAGAGTGAATCCTCTGTGCCCTACTCAATACTTCATCTTTTAATAAAAGACTCTCTAATCACCAAAGCAGCGTGTGTGCACACAAATAATGTGAACGGTATGCACTGAAAATGTCACTGCATTTCCTGATATATTGCTATAAAAAACTTGGAGATTTCCCAGGCATGATATGACCTATGAGAAACAAAATTCCATTCGAGTCTAAGATTCGGATTCGTGTGACTTATTCTAGTCACTTTTAAACTACTGAAGCAAGAAACGTTGCCTTTTTCCATTTCAATGTGTTATTAGCAAAATTTTCACTTCCATTTATTTTCCTCAGCCAACTCCCTCATCTGAGAAAGTCTCAATCCATAACATATCTAAATATTCCTTCAAAAAATATGAAGTAGACTTAAAAATTCAGCCATCTTGGGTGCTTGGGTGGCTCAGTGGGTTAAAGCCTCTGCCTTCAGCTCAGGTCATGATCCCAGGGTCCTAGGATTTAGACCTGCATCGGGCTCTCTGCTCAGCAGGGAGCCTGCTTCCTCCTTTCCCTCTGCCTGCCTATCTGCCTACTTGTGATCTCTGTCTGTGAAATAAATAAATAAAATCTTTAAAAAAAATTTCAGCCAACTTTTCAACTGCAGGGAAAATTCCAGAGTTGGCAATACAGCGAACACTGCTATTCTTTTCTCTTGACTCTCCAGATCAGTCTTACGAACCTGATATCTGTGCTTCCTGTCTATGCCCTCTCTTGTTCCCCATCCGTATCTCTAAGCAAGGAACTTTAAAAACACAAACAGAGTCACCTTGTTCCTATGCTGCAGAGCTTTTGAAGTTGGTCAGGTGTGACTCTATAACCCTGTTTCACACTATAACCCCATTCACCCTCCAAACTCCTCATAAAAGTGGTCTCCACTCTAAACGTGCTCTGCCTGCCCCCCACTTTGTACAAACTACCCTGTCCACCTGCCCTCTCCCTACACACCTCCCTTCTCTGTTGAAGAGAAACCATAAACTCATTAAGACCCCATCTGAACCCCTCTTGCCTTTCCTCAACCATTTTCCTTCCCACCTACAACCATAACATGTGCATTTTTTTTTCTTTTTGTCCTGAACAGCAATTTACGCATCTCTTGATGGAACCATTTATGTGGTTATTAATGTTATTATGTTCTTGTTTTATTAAAATTATTATATTTTAAAGATTTTACTTATTTATTTGTCAGAGAGAAAGCACAAGCAGGGGGAGCAGCAGGCAGAGCAGGCAGAGGGAGAAGCAGGCTGCCCGCCAAGCAGAGAGCCCGACGTGGGACTCAATCCCAGGACCCTGGGATCATGACCTGAGCTGAAGGCAGACGTCCAACCGACCGAGCCACCCAGGCGTCCCTTAAAATGATTTTTTTTTTTTTTAAACAGAAAGAGGAAAACTTCTTCTTTTTTTTTTTTTTTAAAGATTTTATTTATTTATTTATCAGAGAGAGAGAGAGAGAGAGCGAGCATGCACAAGCAGGCAGAGTGGCAGGCAGAGGCAGAGAGAGAAGCAGGCTCCCCATCAGCAAGGAGCCTGATGCAGGACTCGATTCCAGAACCTAGGATCATGACCTGAGCCGAAGGCAGCAGCTTAACCCACTGAGCCACTCAGGCATCCCTAAAATGATTTTTAATATGAATTGGGTTCTCTGACAAGGCGCAATTATGCCTGGAACATAATAATTACACAGAATTCCCCCCGACAAAGTCCTTTATGATCCTTATAGAATGGAAAAATCTAAGGTTGAAAGACAGTTCTGGGCTGTTGTATGGAATGTTTGATAATCTGGAAGGGATTTAAGCACAGTGAGTGACCTGTGAGCAGGGAGGACACACTTTGCAAAAGCTTTTCTTCAGTTTGGAAGTTATACTTTTCCAAGCAACCCTCAAGGGCTATACCGTCCTGAACTCAGAGAGATAGAAAGGGGATTATGGGTGTGTGTGTGTGTGTGTGTGTGTGTGTGTGTATAAAGGAACAGAATGGGGAGAGAGGGAGAAATAGAGAAACAGAGAAAGAGAAAGAGAGAAAGAGAAAGAGAAAGAGAAAGAGAAAGAGAAAGAGAAAGAGAAAGAGGAGAGAGAGTGTGTGTTTGGATGAGAGAAGCATGACCCTCTGTTACCAGTACAGATGTTATTTTGAAGCAAATACGTATCGGAAGGAAGTAAACCGACCTAGACATACCATTGACTGTATCTGAGGCAAATTTAAACAAAAGATTGAGAATACTTCACAAGAAGCATAGAAACCTGATTTAAGAAAATGGTTTTCTGTGCACGGAGCACAAAATGTAAGTAAAAAAAAAAAAGGCATCAGTGAACGACATAAAATTTAGATCATAAAAGAACAGGATCTGTCTTCAGCCAGGACACAACCACCTGCCCCCCACCCCTTGCCACACTGGCCACCACAGGTTTTCATCAGTTTGTGGTTGAGGGGGTAAATCTATATTAAGATCACATTGTCTATTAATCAAAAGTTTGCTGTTTATGAAGAGGATTTTTTTTAATATATGCAAGCTTCAATCACTTTCAAATAACCCTATTGTGGCCCTAAGTAAGAAGTCTTGTTGATGCAAAGTTAGATATTTTTGTACAGTGTGGGGCACAATTTTAACTGAAGGGAACATCTGTGTTCAGATGTTTGCAGAAGTTAAAACTCCTTGTAAGGGTCTGACTTGGGGCATTCTGACTTTTTCACTAGTAAATCTGCTAAAAGTATGCCCAACCCACTCCCAAATACTAGAACATGATTAAGTATATTTAACTTGGACATTTGAAAAATGAAAGTTATCTAATTATCAGCGTATATCACACTTTTCAAATAATTCTGATCCATCTTAAGTAATAAGGTCCACAAAAGAAATTCTAGAATTTAGAAACCACAAAGATTCTGCATTGATTGGAGAAAATGGCAACTCTACCTTTGGAGGTAATACCGTGTAAAGGACGTCATTAAACAGAGGAGACCATTCAGCAAATTTCATGCCGGCCCTGTTTTTATTCTTGTGTTGTTTTCCACTGCCCCATATTTCAGGGTTTTCTGAGGCTGTGTGCATCAGCTGCATTTCACAATACACTTTGCTATTTACAGACCTGCAGCAGTCAACAGCTGTAGAAAGGTTTCAGAAATTGATTTAAAGTCTGCAACATAAGCATATCCAATCTTAAGAGTACACAAGACTATATATCTTCTTTGGGAGACTGACACATGGTTTCCACTCTGACTGGTGATAATGCATCCTTGCCAAGCTCAGATGTAGTTTCAACTCCAGGAAGATGCAACCTAATGATGGATCGGTATAACCCAATCATGCTAACATTTGTATTTGGAAACCCTACAGTGTAGTACTGACAGTATTTTTTTTTTTTATTTCCACTACCATGTTTCTTCAAGTATATCAAGATGTTCTGCCAAGATGACAAGCATATGATTGAATTTAATGGTATATAAAGATATGGCAGACTGCTTTCCAAAGCAAAATTTCATAGTTGGAACTTTTATCAATTAATTGCACTTCTGGCAACCCCATTGAAAATTAAATTAAATGGTGGAACTATTTCATTAGAAGGCTTTGGCAAAATAAACCTAATAGATGGAAAGCTCTATATAATTAAAAATGGCAGGTGAGCCGCTTTCTGGGTGCTTTTAAGTCATAGGAATTAACTTTATATTTTTCTCTCCTGCTATAGAAGGGGCTAAGCTCTATCTATAGCTCCTAGCAGAGTCCACAGCACAAAGCAGGCATTGAATAACTATTACTAAATACACATATGGGTTCAGACATTGGTATATTAGGAACTTTGGAATCCCAGTTTGAACTGCAGCTCCTCTACAAATGACATGAATGACTGCCATGGGTTGAACTGTGTTTCTCTCACATACACAGTGCAATCCGCACTGCCAGTACCTCAGAATGTGACCTTATTTGGAGAAAGGGTGTTCACAGCAGTAATCAAGTTAACATGAGTTCCAATCCAAAATAACTGATATCCTCATAAAAGGGGGAAACTGGACACAAAGACGGATGCAGAGCAGAGATAATTCCACGTGAAGATGAGGAAAGAGGTCGGTGATTCTCCTCCAAGTCAAGGGATGCCAAAGATTGCCAGCAGTAGAAGCAAGGCCAGAGGCATGGAAATGATTGTCCCTCAGAAGGAAACAACTGGGGCACCTGGGTGGCTCAGTGGGTTAAAGCCTCTGCCTTCGGCTCGGGTCATGATCTCAGAGTACTGGGATCGGGCCCCGCATTGGGCTCTCTGCTCGGCAGAGAGCCTGCTTCCCCCTGTCTCTCTCTCTCTCTCTCTCTCTCTCTCTCTCTCTGCCTCTCTGCCTGCTTGTGATCTCTGTCTGTCAAGTAAATAAATAAAATCTTTAAAAAAAAAAAAAAAAAGAAGGAACCAACTCTGCCCAGACTTCCAAGTCCAGAAATGTGAGACAGTGAGTCTCTGTTGTTTAAGCCACCCAGTTTGCTATACTTTGTTACGGCAGCTCCAGCAAGCTAAGGCACTGGCTTAGAAGAAGCTATTTCACTTCTACGAGCCTTATCTGTAAGACAAAATCATACCTCAGCACTGAGCCCCAGTTAATACTGTGTTAGCACTGTTGTGGTTGGTATTCAATAAATGGTAGCCTTGAAAATGACAAAGAAAATAACAATCCATCCATCCCCACCCCCAAATTTTTTTTGTGCAGAGCTCTGCTTTATCTTTGGGGAAATAGCTATTAATAAGATTTAACCCTCAGACAGAACATAGACAATAGCAGATAAGTAAACAATGTAGTATGTCATGATAAACTATGGAGAAAAATAAAGTAGGGAAGGAAAATCTGAAGCAAGGAGATGAAGATACAAAATTTTAAGAGTTTTGTCTGTATGGATAGACAAAGTGAGAAAAAAAGATTTATAAACCCTATGAAGGAGGTAGTAGGCCATGTAGCTAACTGAGGGGAAAACATTCTAGACAGAGGGAACAGCACGTACAAAGGCCCTGAGGTGGAAATATTACTGACATACCGTGGTACCCCCAAGGAGGCAAGCGTTGCTGAGCAGAATGAGCAAGGTGAGAGCTGTAGCAGATGAAGTTAGATGTGAAGTCAGAGAGACTGGGGAGGTCAAGATAAGGCAGGAACTAGCAGCTTTACAATAACAGAAACATAAGCTGCTTAGAGGCCACTGCAAGGTTATGAACAGAGGGAGTTACATACTCAAACTTATGTTTTAGTAGGATTGATGGTTACTGTTTGGAAAATCATAGAACAAGAGGTAAAATGGAATCAGAAGGACCATTTAAGAAGTTATTCTGATACCCTGGTGTGTGCTGGAAGCAGGTTGGACTAAGAAGTGGAGGAGGAAGAGTGGTGAGATTATGGATATGTTTTGGATGCAGAGCTAACAGGATTGGCCTCAGGACTGGATATGGGGTATGTGCTACGGAGGAAAGTCAAGGATGACCCCTGGTTTTCTGACTTGAGCAACCTGAGTAGACCATTACTGAGGAGAGATAATTCACAGATGAAGCCAGTTTGGAAGGCAGGACCAGGAGGTCAGTTTTGTACATGTTAAGATGGAGACTATGCCTCTCACATGTGCAAATGCAGATGGAGGGTAGGCAGTGGGACAAGACTCTGGAATTTAGAGATCAGAGCCTGGCTAGAGATATACATTTGGGAGTGTCATTAGAGCATTTAAGTTTTTTTAAATCAATTTTTTAAATTAATTAATTAATTTATTTATTTATTTATGCAGGGAGGGGCAGAGGGAGAGAGAGAATCTTGAAGCAGACTCCTCGCTGAGTTCAGAGCCTGACCCTGGGACCCTGAGACCATGACCTGAGCCAAAATCAACGACCGGCTGCCCAGCTCCCTGTGTCACCCAGGCGTCTGGAGAATTTAAGTTTTAAAAACTGTGTGAAATAACTAAGAGAATACAGCAAAAATGCTAATATTTTTTACATGCTTCCTGCATTCCAGGCAACTTTCTCAATATTTTACATGTTACCTTATTGATTCCTACTGCTAACCCTGTGGTGATTCTACAGCTTGCATTTTACATTCTCCTTAATTTTTAGACTTTGCCTACTTTTACGAAGAAAGCTGTTTTTCATGAATACAACTATTACCAATCATGCAATTGTTTTGCATCAAAATCTGGGGTCTGCAAACTTTTTCACGAAGAGCCAGACTGGAAATATTCTAGGCATTGCAGGCCACATGGTCCCTGCTACAACAACGGCACTTTCACGTCCATGGTCATAGTGAGGACAGAGCCATGGACTAGACACAAAATGGGTGTGGCTGTATTCCAATTAAATTTTATTTATAAAACCAGGTAAAGCTGTTTTTCCTTCTGAGCTGTAGTTTGCAGACCCCTGACCTAAATGAAGGACTTGATCTTTTGTTCCATGTTGATAAAATCAGGATATTCAGCAAAGGAATGAAATACTTTCCAGCAAGAAAGTCATGCTGAGTATCAAAGTAGATGCTTTTAGAGATTTCATATTGCAGCAGTTTTGAGATTCAGGGTACCCCAGAATCCAGGAAATTCCATTCAACAACAACAACAACAAAACACACAAAAAAACCCCATAACCTGCTGGGCTTTACCTGAGAGGACTCCAGATTTTCCACTTAGAAGCATTCCAGGGATGGAAATATGATGGAAGGAGGAGGAGAGGTACACGTATTGGAGAACGGACTGCCCAGCCACCACAGAATCTTTACTTCAATTGTGTAAAAGGTGTTATGTCTTTGGAGATGCTCATGGACACTTTGTGCAGGGTGATCACTTTGTTGATGTGAGCCCTTAATCCTGTACTCTGGAAAATGTTTGTTCCTAATATGAAGTCTCACAACGTCCAGAGGACTTGCATGCTTTGAGGGTTTCATATGAGTTGAAAGGTTCTTAGTAAACCAAGAAGACTAGGTTCAACTTAGTTAAACTTTGTAAGAAGCATGGCAAACAGCCTAGTACAAAGCAGCCCTTGAAATTTGTTCCTGTACTCATTGAAGACAGACTACCTTGTATTCAGCTTTTCAATTCACTCTTAAATCCACACTTTTATTAACTTTCAGTAATTCTTGGCAATTCCATGGTATCTTACTTTTCTTCTTCCTCTTCTCCTAGCTATCGTACAAAGTGGCCAGCAAACTGAATTTCTGATCTCTGTACAAAAATGACACTGGTAAATTTTAATAAGAGACTAAGTGTTATATTGAGCCTGACCTTCCGGGCATGCCACAACCCATTTTTACCTATTAGTTTATACCTACGACTCCAGGTCCTGGTCAGCTTAGGCTGCTATAGCAAAAGACCATCTGCCGGGTGGCTTAAAAAAAAACAGACATTTGTTCCCCACACTTCTAGAGGCTGAGACGTCCAAAATCAAGATTTCTGCAGACTGACTTCACAGTAAGGGCCCTCTTCTTGGCCTGGAGATGGCTGCCTTCTTGCTATGTCCTTTCTCATGTGGCAGAGAGAAGCAGCTTTGGTGTGTCTTCCTCTTCTTTTAAGGCACCAATCTCATCATGGAAGGGGCTGACCTCAAGACCTCATCTAAACACGATTACCTCCCAAAGGCGCCACCTCTGAATACAATTGCACTGGGGGGTTAGGACTTCAATAGATGAGTTTTTGAAGGAGACTCTTACATTCAGTACATACCACATCATCTGTAATTTTCTGATTCAGTTAGGGTCGATCCCTTCTTATTCTTCCAATCAAAAATTCCCCAGCTCATTTCTAAAATTTTATTCCGATTCTTCCCTACGAAATTTCCTCCATCCTGTTGTACATGTAACGAAAGCATGTCTATTTTTTTCAGACCTACTTCACTGTGGCCCTCTCAACCACTCTAGTCTGTGATGCTTCACCAGTCCTCAAAAATCTTATAGCATTTGTTCTTGGAATGGCATTCACTTAATTACAATATTTTAGCACTATTCTCTAAAGCCCTAAACATTTATTCTCTGAGCCATGGTCATTCTGGTACAGAATTATCCCGTCACAATAAACTGCAAACTCCTGCAAGTCCAGAACCATATGTTTTTCATCTTTTCTCCAGGTGGAATCCAGGATAGCTCCTTGAATGCAGGGATCAGTCAATGTCTGTGGTGTGCATGGCCTCTTGGTTGTCATACCAACTACGAACTGTAATGTCTTGGACTCCAGAGAGCACTTATAATCCATTCTCTAGCACAGGGCTATACATAGCACTACTCACAACCAGTGAGGGCAATAATGAATAAATGATCTCAGGAACCTCGCCCAAAAAATAATGAGCAATGTTACCAACAATTTTATGGGTAAATGTGTTCTTTGAAGCACTTTTTGTAAAGAAAAATTAAAAACCAAGCTAAGTGTCTACTAATAGATGACAGGGTACATAAGTTATAGTTCAATGCTATCATATAAAAATGAACAATTCCAAGAATAATTAATAATAGGAGAACGGGCTCATTTTACAACAGTAACTGAGTATGTAGGAGACACAATTCCATATGTGACATGTTCTCAATTTTAAAATTTAGATCACTTCAAGATGTTCCTTGCATCTGTAAACTCATTTCTATTTTTCTGGTCATTACTGTCCATTGGGTTTTACCATTTTTCACCTGGAATAGAATATTAGCTTCCTACACAGACTTTCTAGCTCCAATTAGTTCTTTCAAATCTCTACCCCTCAGCCCTGAAATGAAAGCATCTAAGAGACAGTGACATCACTTGTTGTTAACATGAACCTCAGAGTCATGCCTTTCTCCAAAGCTGGTGACTGATTCTCCAACGCAGTTGGACGCAGTTAAATTCCTGTTCTAATTAGTCCATCCTACTTTTCCACTTCTATCCCACCGGATTCCTTACAACCATGATCCAGTGCAAACATTTACTGAACCTGCCTTCCTCCCACCCCCCATCACCAACCCTCAATATTTTCCCAAGGCTTCTACCTATCCAACATTAGCTACAAGTCTTTTTTCTCATTTTAATGGTGAAGTCCAAGGATCCAAAATCCCGCCTCCTAAAGAGCACTTCCTTCCCCCAATTTTCCATTCCACCTCCTTCTGTTGATATAAGTGCATTCCAGTCTGCACCTTGCCATTCTTTCCAAGGTCAGTATCGGCCCTTCCACAAGGCCTTCCTCTGGAGTTCTGGAGCCCTGTTATTCTTCACATTGGTTATTGCTCCATTTCTACAACACAGGACTGGGGCACAGTCCCAGTCAGTTAAGCTCAGTCAGTTAAGCATCTGCCTTCCGCTCAGGTCACGATCCCAGAGTCTTGGGATCCAGCCCTGCATCAGGCTCCCTGCTGAGCAGAAAGTCAGCTTCTCCCTCTCCCTCTGCTACTCCCCCTGCCTGTACTCTCTCCCCTCTCTCTCCCTCTGTGTCAAATAAGTCAATAAAATCTTTTAAAAAATAATAAAAAAAATAATAAAATGCAGGGCTATATACCCAAGACAGTCTATAACTCTTTTAATTCAATTTAAATTTTAAGTTAGTTATCTGGTGTCCTAAGTCCTAAGTGAAGTTTAAGAAAACCTGTGTCTGAAACCATCTATTAATACGATCATTTTTGGTCAGAGTTGGTTATTCGAGGAAATCTACTCTCCAAACATATGCATCATTCACGATAATTAAAGATGAGTGCTAACCACTGAAAATCCATCATGGTGTTCAAAGGCATCTTTGAGTAAATGAAAAAGAGGCAGATAAATCGCAGATAAATTAACAAAGGCATCCATCTGCCAGCAGCGGAAAGTTGGAGTTAAAAACCCGCTAGCCAACCGGGTATCCCCCTGCAGAGTAATTGGCCCAGCCATACAAAATGGCCCACACTACTCTTTTTTTTCCCTAAGAGATTAATTTCAAATGGCATCCTAAAACTAAACCAGGGGCTGAAGATAGGATGGCAAAAAATAGCCTCATATATTTGGAGAGGGGAAAATAACACGATGTGTTCCTAAGGCATGAAAAGAACATACACTGCATTCTGTCTAAACAGGAAAAAGGAATATAAACACACCAAACTCTGGGAATATGAAAACAGACATTTGGGCTTCTTTATTTAAGTTAATTATGATGTCATATGTTAACAATTTGTCATTACAGGGGTTTGATTGCTTCCCTTATCCAATGTGTTCTTTTGTCAACTAGCCTTCTTTGGCCTCTAGGTAGATAATGTAAGTCAGTCCCACTCTCTAGTCGGTTCATTTCACAAAGATCCCTGTCGTTTCCTATACCAGCCTTTAAGTCAAGGCTGTGCCAAAGCCAGGCAAAAAAGCCTTCTTACAACCCACTGATGGCTTTGATCTGGCCAGTGGTTGCTGGAAGATTCTGACACTAACTAAATAAACTATATGGTGTCCACAAACACAGATACTCTGAAGGTTTTTTTTTTTTTTTTTCTCCTACTGTTCTTTTGGAAGTATTCTTTAATTCACATATAGTAATTGTACAGTTGCTAATGCCAGTTCTTAAGAAAACGGAAAGGAGATGGGAGAATGTGATGTGACTATAAAAGAAAAAAAATGACCTTTAGTAATTTTTAAGAAATTCAAATGCTTCTTAAGAATATCCTACCAGAGTGAAAACTGCCCAAATGAGAGCAAAAATACTTAAGTAAGCACTTTCATTAAGCATAGAACACACCCCTCACATTTCTGTTTGCTAGATTTTTTTTGGTGGGGGAACAGTTAAAGTAATAAATCTATTTAAGAAAATTAGGAGTTAAAAAAAAAAAAGAGTTCTCCTAATTGTATAATTTTTTTCCAGTTTGTGAAATGCCTGATAAGAGCTCTCCATAGTTTCCAAAACATCCCCTTAATGTCACCTTGTGAAAAATACTTTAAAGGCAGCATTTATGCCTTTGGAACAGAATGCTCTGGGTCCAAGAACAACACCCGTTAACTCTAAAATTAAGTAAGTCACTTTTCTTCACACCTCTGGTGGCCAAGTTGGAAAAAAAAAAAAAAAAGGCAAACGGTCTGCAGCAATGAATGAAGGCTCTGGAGTCCTTTCATAATATTCAAGTTGATCAGGGTCCTCGTTGAGAGGTCTTACCTCATTTCCCACACATTTTCTGACCTATTTTGTCTGCCTTTTCTCAGAAGGATTTTGCTTGCTCCACTGTCGACTAAGCAGTAAACTAATTATCTTGTTCAAATCCCTTTGTAACGCCCCTAATCCTATTAGTTATAAGAATGTCTGAATACTGATTGCAAACCTTTTTTTTTTTTTCTTTTTCTTTTTTTTAAAGGAAGGGAAAGGTCCAGCGGTTTGGTTCAGGAGCGGGGAGGGAGGAAAGGAGGGGGGACTCTAGCTAGTTCATAGGACAGAGTAAAGACGATTCTGGCCATCCCGAATCCCAGGCCACCAAACATACAGAACAAACACTCTCCTGTACTCATTCATTCCTTCAGGTTCTGTCTCTGGCTCCTTCTTAGACTTATACATGCACACGCACGCACACGCACACACAGAAGATTTAGTAATCATTAGTACCTATTTGACTGCCTTATAAAAGGCAAGTTCTGAGCAGTCTTACTCGCAGCAGAGCATGCTGAAACCTGGTTTAGCTAGGAGCTCAACTTCACTTTCCTTCTTTTATCGTGGACATTTTAATGAAGAGGGTGACGCTATTGCAGGAAGTCAAAGAAGCTGTTCGAAGTAGAGGAAATGAACAAATGTTACGACAGACCTCTACCAGCCCTGTGAGTCGTAACTGCTTTTCTTCAAAGAACTCTCACAAGTCTTGTTAAAGGACTCTCTCTCCCTCTGTAGAAGACGCCAAGACCACTGCCTCCTGCTGTCTATTACTGAGGGAACTTTAATCACTTTTCCTTCTTTGTTCCCACTGGGGAGGAAGCCAGACTCGGTGAAAGGCCTCCAGTCAGAGGCAATGCTAAAGAGCATGAAATTTATCTGACTTCCATAAAAGACGTGTTCTGCCCTTCCATTTCTGCTTTTGCCAGGCAGTCTGCTCTGGGTTGGCCACTCTGTCTCAAAAACAAAACAAAACAAAACAAAACCAAACCCAAATATTTGCTTTAAACCTAGAGAAGCATGATGCTACCCACTACCTCTAAGGATCTGGTCTTCTTAGTCGTCACCCTCCGCCCCCGCCCCAAACCTCCTTCTTGATGCACAAAAAATGTCTTTTATGTTCTTGGCATATAAAGTCAACTTTTTACATTAATAATATAGTGTCTCAACCTTGCATTATTTTATTTTTGTTCCTGAAAGCACAAGAAAGATCGTCTCAATAATGCTCTTGAAAAAAATATGGCCTGCGTTAGGGGAGAGTCCCGTCTTGAACATCTTTGTGAGGTCTGAGAGTAAATGTTACAAACAAGAGGAAAGGCAGGTGCCTCAGGTAAGGATAGCTGACTGCCAACCTCACATGTTTCAAGTAGGAAGAGCTTGTATTTTGATTTATTGTCCCCTTTCTCATGACAGAGTCTTTTGAAGACACAGAAGGTTGGGTTTCTCCCGGACAGTCTCTGGTCTTAGAGGTTGGTGTGTGGACCCTGTGTTTGTGGACATCAGTGTCTAGAGAAGGATGTGCAGGCTGTGGGGAATGGGAAAAATACGCCACCCTTGGCCGTACCTGTTGAAGTAGGGAAATTACGGGGCTACAGAAAGTGCTGAGGACCCATCAGCAGCAATTTGAAAATAATGAGAATACAGCCCCGGGGGTGGTGAACACATTATGTGATCTCTAGATTCTGTGTTCTGATGAAAAAGGATTCTAGGTAATTCACAGAAATGTGTTTGACAGAATGAGATGAATAAAGAGAGAAGTCATTAGTAAAAAAGGTTAAGGGTTGTTCATTCACAGACATCCTTGTTCCAAGTAACGGATGGACTTGGTTCTGTGTCCCTGGCAAAGAGGAAACACACCTTGTCTTTGAAATTATAAGCATTCCAGCTACCCAGGAAAAACCCTTTTTCTCTCTTGATGCTGCAGCAAAGGAAATATCTGCCTAAAAGGTCACATGACAAGATGGTGCATAATCCTCAAGAACATTTCCACATAAATGCGAGAGCAAGGAGAGCAGCAGCTCCTTAGGACATGCCCCTAGAAAGCTAAGGGCACAGTAGCAAGTACTTAAGCTGGAGTAAGACCACAGAGTTGAACGTGAGCATGTAACTCTCCGGCAGTCTAGCTTGTGAGATACTATCTAAGTCTCAAAAACTGGGCACATGTCAGTAAGGAAAATGTGAAGGAAACACCAAAAAAAGAAGAAACGTATGCTAACCTAAAAATAGTAATTCTTCTATTGTACTTACTGGCTTGCTTGGCTTGTGTCTCTGCTTCACGGTGATCTAAGCAGCATCCTACGTCCTGCACTCTATAAAGAACTCACAAACCTTCTTAGTAATTAGGGTTTTTCTTTTAAGGATCTACATAAAATTGTAATTTGTTATCACCATTTATTTAAACCCGGGAATATTACAGGTGCCTCTGGGATTAGTACCTCGTAAGGACCACCGTCTCCAGAATAACCACCATGCGCAGCCCTGAAGGGTCTGAACCTGGTCCCTGTTCACTCCCTGACTTTACTCTTATACTCTCTTCTTCACTCACTAGTCGTCTTCTGATTCTCAGATGCATCCAAATACGATTATGCTGCTGTGAGTTTGAATTTTCTGGTCTGTCTGTCTCAAATGCTGCTCAATTCTTGGTTCCCGCTCTGCACTGGCAACAAAACTCAGATGTCCTATTTTCAGAGCCGACTTCCCTGACTTTTCATCAAAAATAGCTCTTCTCTCTTCCCACTCATTCTCTGACTGAAGAATCTTTTTTATTTCTTCATATTTCTTATTGTTATCTGGAATTACCTCACTTAGTTGATTTATTCATTTATTTAATCATCACTTCTAGCTGCTACAGAGCTTAAGTGTTATGAAAACAGGAAGCTTGTCGTCTTGTTTATGCCAGCGACTTTGACATATGATAGATCCCTCCATAAACATTTGCTTAACATGTGACTAAACCAAGTTTCCCATTAAAATATAGGATAATAACTTAAACTAGCGTAAACTTTTTCAGCCTCTAGAAAGATAAGAGTTGCCTATGAGTCTTCATGGAGACATATGAAGAAGGAATTTCTGCCTTGATTATGAGACAGAGGAACCAATAAATTCCCACCAAGAATAAGTCTTAAAAGTGCTATTAAATTACTTTCTTTCCATTACTAAAACTACCTCCCCATGCCAAGGAAATGCCCACAAACTGCATGTGTTCAGAGGCAGCCTGATCCCCATGAAGGAGCTTCAAAAGGGAATAAAAATCAAAACATCCATCGTGGCATTAGGCGACCTGACAGCTCATAACAAAACCATAGCAAATGGACTTGTTCGTAAGGCACAAAGCTCTGTGAACACGAAGGAAAAGCAAGGCATATTTGCTGACCAGCAGTTGAGGGCGACTGCTCCTGCCTAATCCCCAACTGATATGACCACTGTACTGACATGGAGTCCTAAGTGGGGAGCAGGACAGACAGCCACTTCAGCACCCCAGCAATTTCTCATTTAAAATTCGTGCTGCACAAATGCCCTTCTGTAAGAAAGGTCAAAATTAAAGTCCTAGGAGCCCCTTCTTAATAGAGGGGGATCAAGGGGGATGCAGAACATTGTAGAAATGAGATCAGGATCTCAGAAGGAAGTAGCTGGACAGAACGATAGTCCAAGAGTTGTAAAATGCTGTATTTTCTGCTCTGGCCACTTAGGGGCACTCAAAGGCTGAGAAATGGTCATCTGAGACCCAAGTTATAAGACTCCTGATCTTCAGTGTGACAACAGAGAACAATGTATCATAAGCATAAAGATATTCCTGTATAACTTCCTAGCGAGTGTCAGTTCTTCTCAGCTGGACAGAGCTAAATTCTCTTAGTTAGGTAACAACAAAAACCTCAAAGCACGTTTTAAGGAAACAAAAAACAAATAAGCTATTGCCATGACTTAGGAGAATTTTTTTTTCTCAAGGGAGGCTAGAGTGTCATAGGAAAAAAGACACCAGGGGACATGTGTAATGTGATGACAGGGTTCCATCTCTTCTTGGGAAGGTGGGCATTTGGGTATCTGCTTTAAATCAGTCTGTACCTTTACGTATAGTGTGTGTGTATGTGCGTGTGTTTCATGAGGCATTATTTTCAACCATGATTACATTTCACAATAGGAACTTTAAAAGTACGTGCCAAGAGTGAATTTAACACAAGGGTCTTTAAGTGTAGAGATAAAAGCATTGCATGGCGGGTCAAACATGGGCTTAAATCGACAAACCTCCCATATCCCCTAGGAGACTTTGCACAATTTATTTCACTGTTTTGTTTGTTTGTTTGTTTGTTTGTTTTGTTTTTGTTTTTGTTTTTTTGGTGTTAGTGGCTATAAAAATACTGACTTTGCAGGCAATGGTGTGGATTAGATGAATGTGATGACAATTAGTACAATGGGGATCATGGATTGGCCTCAAAATGGGTTTTCTTCATTTCTCCTGACCCACTGCCCTCTCTTCTTTAGCTACTTCAAGTTAGTAATTTAAGTCAAAAACCTTGGACATTAATGGAAACATGGTTACAAGTGGTAGAGAAGACATACTTGAAGGAAATGATTTTAGAGAACATTCTGTATGCAGTTGCGGGGGGGTGGGAGGTGGGAAAAGACCTGGAGAGAAAAAGCAATAATCTGCTGATCATATCTAATCACTACTGGTAAATTTTAAGAGACTATTGCTACCATCTGACATTGTAAGGCTTCACTTAAAAAGGAGAATGCACTCCAGTGTTCATAGCAGCAATGTCCACAATAGCCAAACTGTGGAAGGAACTGAGAGGCCCTTCCACAGATGAATGGATAAAAAAGATGTGGTCCATATATACAATGGGATATTTAGCCATCAGAAAGGATGAATATCCACCATTTGCATCGACATGGATGGATCTGGAGGGGACTACGTTAAGTGAAATAAGCAGGGAAGGACAGTTATCTGTGGTTTCACGTGGAACATAAGCAATAGCATGGAGGACCATAGAGGAAGGAAGGGAAACCTGAAGAGGAAGAAGTCAGAGAGGGAGCTCAACCGTGAGAGACTACGGCCCCGGGGAAACAATCTGAGAGTTTCAGAGAGGAGCGGGTGGAGGGATGGGATAGCGGGGTGATGGGTATTAGGGAGGGCACATGTTGTGATGAGCACCAGGTGTCATACACAAGTGATGAATCACTGAACCCTATGTCAAAACCAATGATGAGACTATACAGTGGCTAAGTGAACATAATACAAAAAAAAAAAAAAAAGAGAGAGAGAGAGAGAGAGAGAGTCTCTATCTAAAAAAAAAAAAAAAAGAATGCAAACTCATACCTTTCCTTATGTAGCGATGAACACACTGGTGATTCTGGACCACAGTAAAGGTTCCTACAAGAATGTGGCCTGCAGCTTAGGACACAAAGGACCATACTCGTGATACTCACTGGGTCCTCAGCACTCATGTAGAGAGGTTTTAAAAACAACCATGTGCTTTCAAGTTTGACAATCCACAATGATAAAAACTCTTCATAAAACACCTTTTTCATCTCTGGATGTGCAGACCCACTATGTAAGAATAGCATTTTTCTTCTCTTACAATTAATAAAGGGAAACGTCACTGAAGTGGACTTTGGAGACAGGAAGGGAAAGCTGGGAGGGGGGAGCCGTACCGCTCAGCATCAGTGACAGACCCAACAGAATCATCCACAAGAAAGAATCATCAATTACAGGCCATGGGGAAAGGTGCACATTGCACCTCCTACAAGAAATCCAATACCTCTGCAACTCAGTCAAGGAGAAACCTCATCACCCTGAGCTCTTGCTTTTCTCCGATGGATTTTCATTCAAAACAACTCCTCCCAACTTCCTTCCAGTTCTCTATAAGATAACATTCCTCTCCTTTGTTTGCTGGACGTACCTACGCTTTTCCCATAGCTTACATATCTTGAAATGCCATTTTCTGTTATTCCCCAATAAAACTGGTTTGTTGGTAAAATAACGGACAGCTTTATTTTTAAGGTTAACACATCTGAAGATGGTGAAACGGTATCTAACAGCACATACGCTTACTGTTTTATAACAAAAATATCAACGTGACTACCACTTTCCTACAGAAACTCCTTCTGCGGAGGTGGATTGTGTGGTTTAGAGGAAAGTGCGATGTTATTCAGACTCAAAGCTGTTGGTTGGTTCAAGCTGGACTGCTAGCATTTGCAGGTTGTGGATATCTGGCCACCTCTCAGCTTCCTTTAGTCTATTTCTTTGCCTTTCAGTGGAGGATGATCACACCTTTCTGCTGATCTCTAGAATTTCCTGAGGATCCAGTGAGATAAAGGAAACGTACTTCTTAAACCCAGAACAACTACAGCACAAATGTTGCATGGAATGTGGTTTAACCCTAGAAAAGGGTGGAGGGTATGACTCTCTAACTGAACACCATTCCTGACACTCCAAAATTTCCTAGTTCTGGGAGCCCTCCTTGCCTCTCAGTCACTACTGGCATCTTTGGGGATAACAATGAGATCTTCGCCAGATGGCGATCCTGAAGTGTGAATGAAATGACATAAGCCTGGCTCTTGCTAAACACTATTTATCATCATATATTCTTTAGTCATCATCATTATCACTGCCAAACACCAGGTAATCTTTATTTTCCACCAGTGGCTGGGCAGCCAAGTGTCCTTGTCCTGCCCTCTTGGTCTCAGCTCTTTTCCCTTCGGTTACGGTTTAAGCTTCTCCAACTTTTCCTTCTCCTCTTCAATAAAATTGCAACATCTAAAGCAACACCCTTTATCTGTTCCTTACAATTTTAGTTATCACCAGCATACAAATGACCCTAATCTGGCAGACTCCAGAGTTTTTTCCGTTAACACAATCTTGCATAGTGAATTTTCTCCAAGTTACCTCTGATCAGATAGCCCACTGCCAAATCAAGTGAAATAGGACGATTTTGGAAAACTATTTTTCTTCTTCCAACTTCCTTTGATGCTAAACTCCTTTTTCTCTGAAGAATCTGATTCTCTGGTCTGGTCACTATGTTCATTCCTTTCCTAGATTCAGCTCTGAGTTCATATCGAGCATTCTACAATTCTTCCTCTTCTGCTTCCTACACAGAGAAGGTTTTGTCAGCACTGCTCACCTATCAACAGTCCTTTCCCTCCCTACTGCCACCACATTCCAGACTCACAGCTGCTTCATCCAGGAGCTGTGTGGGTTGGGTACCACACTGGAGATGCAATGACCCCAAAGGCAGCAATCCTGCCCTCTAGGAGTTCGCAGTCTAGAAAGAAGCACCAACCAAAGCACTCAGTCACACTTAAGCATGACAGGGGAAAAGGCAGGTTTCCAGAGAAGCACGATACGTGACATCAAAGCCCAAATTGAGGGGTCAGAGATATTTCAGAAGAGTCCTGAAAAACACATGGATGTACAAAGCATTGTGTGTATGGTGGGGGGCAGCTGGCAGGCAAAGGAAGTCATTAAAATGTGGGAGTCACCTCGGAAATGCAAATAGTTCAGTGTCGTCTGGAAGTCGACTCAAACATGAGTTTTCTCCATAGAATACTTCAAGCTTTCAGCCAAAGAGCCACTTTGCATCATTAAGTATCCACATAAAATTTTATTATCTTTTCTGATTTTTTAAAGATTCTAAGCTCTTCCTAGAAACTTAAAGTTGAAGGTGCCCTTTTTTTTTTTTCTCTCAGACTGATTTATAAACAGGAATATTTAGGACACATATCTTTAGAAAATAATTTCTGATGAGTTTTAATTTTATCTAATCAATATAATGTATTTTTAAATGGAAACTCTGTTCTCTACAATAAATATACCCTATACACACATCTATAGACTTTTAATTTCCCCCGACACTATTTCATTTATATAAATAAAAGCCACAAGAACCTTGGGCAATATTTAGGAAATAAGTATCTTTAAAAAATATTTTAAAAATTGTTAAGAACTCAAAAAATGGGCTACAGGTTAAAAAAAAGTGACATTAAAGTAACCTCAAAACAATGTCAAAAAATCTTAAAAATTACAATAAGTAGAACAAAGCATAAGACTCGGTGGCAAAATAAAAAATCATTTTCTATAAAAAGAAAAGCCATTTATTAAAAACTTGAAGTTTGCTCAAGTCCATAAAGTCGAGAGATCATTAACAATGTAGAAGTAACTGGAGCTAAAACAAAGCTTCATGGAATACTTATAATGAACTTCACTGTTTAAAATACAAAGAATATTCAGAGAAAATAAGCAAACACAATTCCTTGGAAAACAGACAAATGTTTTCATAAGGCAAATCATACTTTATCCAATCAACTGAAGTACTTAACAAGAATATGTGAAGAAGGGGAAATATACAGGCATAATTTATTTGGACTTGCAAATCTGATGTTTGTAAAGTCTCATTTGCTGCTGTTTTAAAATTTGAGCGACTAAGGAATTGGGGCAAATGAGGACTCATGGATATGAAAATAACCACCAAGCCACACCTGGAGGTGGAAAACGGGATAAAACTTCTGAAAGCAGGATGGTGCATCACAGCATCTTAACCAGCACTTCTATGACTATTCATATACATATATAAAGGTCCAGGAAGGGTATGAATACATTTACTTGAAATGCTTCTTAGTGATGGGCCACCTGGGTGGCTCAATCAGCTAAGCATCCAATTCTTGATTTCTGCTCAGGTCATGATCTCAGGGTTGTGAGATCGAGCCCCGTGCAGGGCTCCAGAATCAGCAGACCGTCTGCTTGAGATTCTCTCTCTCCTTCTCCTTCTGCCCCTCCCCTCCATCACTTGCACACTCTCTCTAAAACAAGTAAACTAATTAAAAGAAATGTTTCTTAGTGACAAATGTTGCATTAAAACAAATCCAAATTAAAAAAAAAAAAAACTGAGTTCTATAGACCACTGTATTTTGGTTCATACTAAATAGTTTAATTAACTTAGCCAATAATACAAAATGAAATTTGAAATAGGAAACTGCTAGAAAATGCTAAAGGTTGTTATTTAAGTTTTTGGGGTGTTTTAAATACTGAAATCCACTGGATGAATCTACAATAATAAAACATACAGATCTTAAAACAACAATAAAACAACACGTACAGCTCTTCAAGTACAACAAAGCATACCATTGATGATTAAGAAGTATCTATAACACTATAGATTTGCATAATAGTTCCACTTTTCAAGCTGTATTTGAATAAATGATCACTACAATATGTGAACAAATGTATATATGAAGTTTTATTATATAAGACACTATAGTGTGTTAAAAATAATATTTTTAAAGCTATGACACATTTCATGGGCCTCTCAAATCCTTTTCACTTCATGACTTGTTCTCTCAAACTGTTTTTCAAAATGCCTCTCTTCTAAAATTTTATTCTGGAATTCCACAGACATTACAATGGATAAGTAATCTAATTCAGAACCAAGAACTGTGGAGAACAATGAGACTTTGTCATTTTCGTGAAGTTAAGATACTCTAAAACTGATAAGCAGATAAAAGTGTTTTATCACTAGTTTGTACTCACTTGATTCAATTTAACATTCCTGCAATGTGGCACTGGTCAATGAAAAGAGGGCCAATAAAAACATCAGTCCTATGCACCTACCTTACTTCTATGCCAACTGTGGGTAACTTGACAATGAACATTTATACACTTAATTCACTAATTCTAATGAAGCAACACAAAATATTACCTTTGCCTGAAAAATCCATCTAAAAACGTTAACCAACAAAGAGAGAGATATTGCCAAGAGGTCCTTCGACTATACAAATAGTGTAGGAAATCAACCACCGGCCAAGTTTACTTTCCTTTACGAGAAGACATGTAATGGAAAGCTATATTTAAAGCTCAAAACATTTAAATGAACCCATAACAATTACTTGTTAGTGGTGTGAATAAATGTGTTAAACTTACAACTTTCTTTATTCACACAAAAAATTTTCAAATATGGCATGATGACTAAAATCTGTATTTGCATTGTAAGTTGTATCTCCCCTGTTTCATTCCTTCATTCAGTAAGTGCATATTTACTGTAGTAAATAATTAAGTGCCAACCAAGGCACTAGGAGTCTAAGAGGAAAGTCTCCTGTGAAATCATGAGCAGTGAAAATCAAATGCAGACCTCCCGTTGCAAGTGACAATTCTACCACTTAACTGTTTATAATCAGAACAGTGCTCTCCACCTCTACCTGGAAAGACGATTTAAATTCTAAATGACAAAACTGAATCAACATTCTAAACACTGCATTTCTCAAATTTTGTTCTATTTACAGTAAACTAATAAACTACAGAATACCTATTTGAGAGGGTCTTCACTTTGGTAAATATTCAGGAATGTTCCAAAAAGATTACAGAATGAGTACTATGATACGCTCACTAGGGATATCTATTTATAATCTTTCTATCGCCCCAAATCACTTTTTTTTTGTAGTTTTTAAATATCCCCCTCCAACCCAAGGGGGATATAAAACAATAAATATCCTATCCAATCTTCATGTTTCCTTTTATGCCTATATGTGAATTTACTTTGAGTGCACTCTAAAAAATTGGTTGTATTGCATGCAAACTGGGAGTCACTTCTGAGTAGAAGAGGAGAGACACAAAAGAAACATGGGGTAAACCAGATGGCTGAGCTGTAGCAGAGCTGGGATAATAATGCCTTAGAAAGTACTGAGGGACTTAAAGAAAAGGAAGCAAAAGCAAGGTGAGTATGTTAGATACACATTATCTAAAGTGTCTCCCCTCCAAGTCCTTTAAAATAGAATTGCTGGACTTAAAAGCTCCATATTGGGGGGAAAAAAATCAGAAAGATACTGAATATTCCACACACCCACTTTGCTTCCACCTCCTATCTCCATTTTCATTTCACACCTTTGTCCCGCTTCATAGACATTGGCTCTCTCTCTCTTTCCTAAAAACCCTGTCTCCTTGTTGTCTCCGATCCCTTGAGAGGTGAAGTCACCTCTGTGGCAGGTTTGTTTCCTTTGATTCAGGCCCCTGTGCAAACGTCTCCTCAGAGAGGCCTACCCTGACCGTTCATCTGAAAGAGTGTCTTCCACCCCCTGCTGGCCATTGTCCTTCATGACATGGAAGATATCTTAATTCTTTATGTATTTAGCTGTTCACATTGGCATGTAAAGCCTCTTGGGAGCAGGATCCCTAATTAATAAATCCACATCAATGACACTAGTGCTTAGAATAGTACCTACTACACAATGCAAATGAAGGAAATAAGGAGGTAAGTACCAAGTATGGCTTTTATGCATATTATTTATAATTAAACAAAATAATTGCTTTTACATCTATACAGAGGAAGAGGAATAAAAGTGGGAAAATCTTCAAATTTTCTTTACCAACAAGAACAATACGCAGAAATAGGTAACTAAGACTCATTATTTGTAATTTAAAAAGCAAAAAAATCTCATCAACATTTAGAGGGTTCTGTGTATTAGCTACTGAATACTCTCCATTGGCTCTCTCTTAACAGCAGTCTTCGTTACCAAATTTCTTAACTATGGTGTAGCGTCTTCAGTTATGGGTTCTCCTAATGTTGGACTTCGCAGAAGCTGAAATCTTGAAGCTAGGGTTCTATAAAAATTATGTTGTATATCAAAATGCAAATAGTCCAAAGACAGCACAAATAGCAATTACATTTTAAAGGTACCATCCTACTAGATCAAAGCATTTGAAACTGACAGGTTTTTTTTTTTAGGTTGAAATGGCCAAATATTGGCAATTTTCTATAGTTAAAACTAATATCCTCATGTATAAAAGAGTAAAAATGTATCATTGGTAAGAAGTTCATCCATTTATTTTTGCTTTAATGTGTATTGTTTTCCCCAAATATGCCCGTGTTAAATATCCAAACCATGCCAATCCATCCCTGGGTTAATTTCTGATTTCATATTGACATCTTAACACAGATGGTCAAATTAGAAAATACTTTAATGCTTTATTTACTTATTTGAGAGAGAGAAAGCATACCCACTGGGGAGGGGCAAAGGGAGAGGGTGAGGGAGTCTTAAGCAGATTCTATGTTGCTCTTGGATCCTCATGGATCTCCATGCAGAACTCAGTCTCAGGACCCAGAGATCAGGACCTGAGCCGAAACCAAGAGTCGGGTGCTTAACCAATTGCACCACTGAGGAATAATCCCCCCCCCTTTTTAAAAGATTTATTTATTTGAGAGAGAGAGAGAGAGGGAGGAGGTGCACAGTGGGGAGGGGCAGAGGGAGAGGGAGAGAAAGTACTTTAAAGTTTCTTAGCAGATTATCTATAATTTATACTCAAAAGCATCCAATTAGTGACACTTTTTGCGATACAGATGTACGGATATATAAGTTTGGGTCAGCTCATTAAGAGGACTATTTGAAACGTATCAGGGCTTATGAACGATCAAGGAAGATCAAAAATGAGCAAGAAATGACCTTTGAAATATGGCTTGACAAGGCACAGGGGCACGAGCAACATATTGTGATGGCATTCCATGCATGCATCCATTATTTCATCCAGAATGGTCTCAAATTGTTTCAAAGTATGAATAATCTAACAAAAATGAATGTGAAAACAACACACAGATGTGCTAAATAATGTTGCATGGCCATGCATAAGTGCTGTCAGAAGGGGAACAGGAAGAAGGTGGAAGGCAAAAGAAACATTCCACTGGGAATTATAAAACGCTGAGCACCTCCACATCAGAGCTGGGTTTGATCGTCTGTGTGTTATTGAATCATAAGACTCTTATCAGCTTCTCACAGGATCCCCTTCCTCTCATTACGCTGTAGAAATAAATCTGTTTATGATATTTTTCATCGCCTTTTGGGGTAAAGGGAATATTGATGTTTCCAACACAATAAGCGTGGTTCTACCCTATGAACTAAATTGAGTCACATTGCATTTTAAATGGCTTTATAAGAAAATTTGATCCATGCTTTTCAAAAAGTTAATCATCAAATTTAAAGCTTCCATCCTAAATTCTTAAAATGTATTGCTCCTTTTAATGTCAACAGGAAATCAACACTGAGGAGGAGACAGATGGTGAAGAGAGGGACAGAGGAATTCATCATGAATCAGCTCTCTTCATTGCAAAAGAAAAATAAAAGGTTGGTATTTTTAAATGTTACTACAAAATGTCCACCAGCAAGCCTGGGCACTCTGAGTGGTATGTAATGATCAGACTTAAGTCCCTTTCAGACATACTCTGGATTTCAAAGCTGTGCCTGACGTCCTGGAAAAGGCAAAAGAAGTCTGGTGAATATTTCAATATAATGGCATTCATCAGATTCCCCATTAAATTAAAGGGAATTAATTTAAATTAATTAAATTAAAGGGAATCTCCACTTTAATACCTGGGCTAAGGGCTGACAATGCTGATGAAGTTTTCTTTTTCATTCCCTCTGTTCCAAGTTAGTTCCAGAAGACCGAGAAAGGTTTCTTAATCTGCTTGGGCTACCAGATGAAATACCACAGGCGGAAGAATTTTCTCTCACACTTCTAGATGCTGTGAAGTTCAAGATACAGGGTGTCAGGGTGGTTAGTCTCTGGGGACAGCTCTATCCTGACTTGCAGATGGTGAGGAGAGAGAGGACGGTATCTCTTCTAATCCCTTCATGGGGACCCCACCCTCATGACTCCATCTAAACCTGAACACTCCCCACCAGCCCCACCTGCATGCATACTGTCACACTGAGGGGGTTAGGGCTTCAGCATTTGAATGGGGGAGGGGAGGGAAGAGACACAATTCAGTCCATAGTAAATGGAAAGAGACTGGCTGAAACTATGAAAAATCCTAAAATTTAGGAAAGGTAGAAGTGAGACAAGAATGATACAAAATTAAGATAGAACAAGGAGTGTACAAAATACACCTATAATTTAATTTGTTCTTTGTTGATTCAGAAAACACTATTGAATGTAAGCATTGATATTGTTCTGAGTGACTGATTTCTAGCTGAAACATGGCTTTTTTTTCTTTTTTTGATGTTCAGTTAGCCAACATACAATACATCATTAGTTTCTGATGTAGTGTGTGACACCCAGTGCTCATCACCACATGTGCCCTCCTTAATACCCATCTCCCGGCTACCCTGTCCTCCTAGCCCCCTCCCTTCTGCAACCCTCAGTGGCTTTTGACAATTGTGTAATGGTAGTGGACCATCCAAGGTCTTAGCTAAAAACTGTTAACATCCTCATTGTCTTCAACAATCAAAATATACAGGTTTCTCTAGCAAAGCCAAACTTCCTAGGAAAACAAAACTGATCTAGTACTGTGGGGTTACATAAATGAGATCCAATATTTTCGGAGACAGAATGCTGGTAGAGACTTGCCCTCTATACCACATTTTCTGTATTTAAACGTGATAAACACAATATCCATTCTATACTCATTGATGTATAATGTGGCTGATAATCAAAAGTCTTGTGACTAAGCATTTCATATTGTCTAGAGCTGTCCTTCAGTTCTCAGTCTGCATAAGGTGCTGGACAAGGAAGGGCATTTTTCTGGTTTCATTTGTGACTCAGACGTTACCTAACTATATTAGCATTCTGTCTTAGGAAATGAGAGTAGGGTGTCACGTTTTTTTCAGTTCACAGAGTTGTTACAGGTTCAAGAAGGAAATATGTATGCGAGTGCTTTAGATAACACACACATACATCTAAGAGATCTCTCTGATTCTTATTTTTAGTAACCAAGGCAAAACCATGAAACGACATACCTTAAAACCTGGAAGAACACATAATGAGCTCTCCCTAGGGATGAAAACGGGATCACAAAAGTCACCACAGTCAGTTTTTAAAAAGGCATATGGAGTAACAGTGACTCCTTAGTACCTTACAGGTTTTTCACCCACATTTAGATATAAAGTTCCACAACCTCAGCGCAGAAACTATTAGTGCTCTGCCTTGTGACCTGGGATGTGTCCCCTTTATCATTTTTGTTCATGCCAGCTCTCAATATGCTTTCACTCCCCACAACTGACAGAATCATTTCCAAAAGACTGCCTTCAGAATGCCAGAACGTGCTTCACCTGTGTGCACGGGAACAGGAAGTGCCTGGGATGGGTCTTACACCTGGTCGTTCACCAACGACCAGCTCCAAACTGCAGCTCTCGAGTCCCTGGGTGGACCAGTCTTGGTCAGACCTATGATGTTCCCCAGCGCCCACCTGCGGGATTGAGCCAATGTTATCCTCTGCCCAACTTTGCTTGGTATTTCACCCATCCTGTTCTCAGCTCCTTCTCTCCTCTCAGAAACACTTCCTACAAATCATTGCATGCGAATTTTTGTGTCAGATGTGCTTCTGAGGAACCAATTTAAGACATCCCCTAGACTTTCAGATCTCAACATGTATCCCCTAAGCCGGTCCTGGCATCTGGCCATTCTTCATGACAGAAAATGGTGATTCTTTTGGACATCTGACCCAAGACCAAACTGTCACCTGTTGAGCAGCTCTCTGCTTTGACTGACTTTATTCTCAGCCTCAGACAATGCTATGTCATTTCCTTTTTGTCTTTGTCTATGAAGTAGTCATCTTTGCTTCTCCCTGGGGCTAAATAAAATCTTTATGTTAATGCTTATTCTATCCTAGAACCTCATTAATCTTGGAATCTACCAGTCAAGTATATTTTTTAAAATCTGGCTTATACGTACTTACAGGGGCTTTTATAATAGTGACAATGTATTATAAACAATATTTTGAAATACCTAAGTACATTTAGGAATAAGAGCATTTTTTTTCTATGTTCTGGAGAGAATTTTAAAGACAAGCAATGGAATAAGCAACCTTAAATTTGAAAGAAGAAAATAATAACCCTCTTATAATACTAATCATGTTTCCATGAAGGAATTCACGGACATTATTTTTGCTCACCACAACCCTCAGAGATGTCCTATTATATTCCCTATTTTCCAGACTGGGAAACTAAAGAACAGTGCTGTTCATTAACTTGCCCAAGGTCACACAGCTAGTAAATGCAGACTGGGGCTTAGACCCAGGCGGTCTGGCCTTAGAATCTGTGCCTTAAACCACTCTGCTATGTTGGCTATCTACAAAAGAAGCAAAGCAAAAAACAAAACAAAACAACAACAACAACAACAAATCTCAACCAAAAATTTCAACTCAAAATGGAGAAGAAGCATCTTCATAAATCTGTGATTTTCTAGGTTTATTCAAGATATAATTACCATTTGCACTGCCCTTGCAAATTTATCTAAAATTAACCCAATTAGACAGACCTATTAACATAGCTGGCAATAGAAATTAAAATTTACCAACTACAGGAACTCAGAATTTACCAAGTAGTCCGAAGCATTGAAATAAGTTAGCCAGGGCCTTCACCTTATAAATAGTACCGACAAAAACACCAGCAAGAACAATAATAATTCTGCTGGTTGAGCATTTACCATGACCTAGGAACTCTGATACACTGTACCAGCATTATTTCACTTAAGCTTCACAAACATTCTGTAAACTAAAACTTTCATTCCTCCCATTCTACAGATGAGAAAACTGAGGCCCTGGGAGTTTAAGATTTGTCTACAAATAAATAAAGTGAAATATGTCATCTGGTATAACAGCCAGTCAGGAGAGGGACAGTAATGCTGGTAAATATATGGCCTCCATGTTTTCATACGGTCATATTTTGTCGATGTTTGGCATTTAACTTTTTATTTTATTTTATGAGCTATGATTGCCTGCTATGTCTCACGGGGAAGCAGCTAGGGAGAAGCCTGTGGTAGAGATCTATGGTTAGTGGTATCGGTGACCTGAGTGCACAGAGGAAAGGTGTGGTACAGGCCAGCACTGAAGCCCAGGTTTACAACCTGTTGGTGTGGGCTCCTGAGTGAACGAACAATGGGCTCCCAAAACAATGCGCCAGTTAGTTTCCCAGTAAGTGTTTCTTGTCATAGTTTTCTTCATCATCATTTCATAACTTCCCAATAAAGCTCTATTGGGATTTTTAAATACAAACATTAAAAATAAAAATTTATCTTCAGATACAAAGGGTTTTTTTTTTTTTCTCTCTGAAAAAAATACAGAGTGGGTGAGGGCATGGACTTCTGTGTCAGAGGACCCTCCGGTGGAATGGTAGTTTCACTACTCACTCTTTTGTAACTGACTTTCCTCTTTTTTCCCCCTCCCTCCCTTCTTTTCCTCTTTCTTTCTTTTCTCTTCCTCCTTTCCCCCCTCCCCCTCCTTCTTCTTCTTTTGGTAAGTTTCTTATCTTCTGCTCTTAGCTCCCACATCTGTAATCCATAATCCCTAGTTCACAGAGTTCTACAAGGATGAAATTAGGTAACATTTGTAAAACACTTGACACTCAGTGTGTGCTCAACAAATGATGGATCATATTTTTAGACAAAGCTGAAGGACCATGAGTACACAACATGGTGGTGTCTGATTTAGTAATGGGCAGATGAAGTTCTCCATCGATATTTGTTGAACAAATTCATGAATGAAAGACTAAGCATTTCAAAAGAGAAACATAAACGAGGACTCCCATAGGTATAGTATGGTTCCCAAAGGCTCCTCAGAACTACAAATTTGCCTTAACCTACAGGGCCAAGTGAGAACTTTGGCCAGTCGTGTACTCACAGTTGTAGTACACAGACAGAGAAACCCTACCCCAAGCCTATGTGAGTGGGCATCGGGGAAGCAGGGTTTTGCCTTTGGTAATTATTTAGGAAGATGGTGCAATGAGCCATGAGCCCAGTGAAGGAGGAGCAGGGAACGTTTGGGATAGAGAGAAAGGGGTATTATTTACTGTTAGAATGTTCTGTTCTACGTGTCTGGCCCGGCCCTATTTTATTCAAAGGACCCATATAGACAGCTGCACTGAACCCCCATGAGCCATGTTTGCATGTTGCAGTGAGTTCTGTTAAAGCACTAGAGTTTCCCAGGACTCAGATGAAGGAGAGACACAGGCCAGAGAAAATCTCTGAAAGCGGGGACTTATTCTAAGATGGACAAAACTGTGTGAGGTCATAAAACATCCCATAATTAATCTCCTGTTTTTAATACCTCACCTCAGAAAAGTAGAATAGTAATGCAGCATCAGTTTTGAACATCAACTCTCGAATCGGCTCGGGTGTATATATTTGTACACTACATACACCCACACATAAGTCTTGTGTACTTCTTATCCCTTACGACACTGCCAGGAAGGTACCATCTCCTCCAATCTGAAGACCGAAAAACTCCCATCTCAGAGCCCAGAGCTTTAGGTTACACAGGGAGCAAGGAGAAGAGCTGGGGCTGGTGCCCAGTGCTGTCCCAGTGCTGGCGTCAGTCACTATCCCATTTCGTCAGCCCCAGAACAACTGAGGCCACAGGTACCCTGAAGCCCCTGGGGAGTTTCAGTATCTCTGAGTGACTTGCCAAAATTCATTTAGTTAAAATAATTAATAGCAGAGTGAATACATAATGTAAGTAAATAATTACAAATAAGTTAAGAGCTAATGGGGAAGATACTAACATCCCCTGATATTTATCAGACACCAATCATTTCACTTCCGATCACTAATGCCCTATTGTCTCAAAATCCTGGAGGCGTTCTCAGATCACAGCTTAAAATATCATTATGGAATACCCAAACAACCTACCAATCATTAAAATCCTGTTCCTAGAGAAAAAAAATAAATGTGTACCAAATTTTAAATAGGAAAGTTGCCCATAAATCTTTAAGACATAACATGTGGGAGTTGCTTGTGCTATGGTGAGTGTTGCGAATTGTGTTAGACTGATGATTCACAGACCTGTACCCCTGAAGCAAATAATACATTATATGTTAATAGAAAAAAGTTACTAGCAAACTTTGATTGTATATTACTATGGATATTAAAAGCACAGATAATCAAATATAAATCTCATAGCTTTCAAAGATTTATGGATTTATAGATCTAGAAGCCTTCTTTACTCTAAGTAATTCATGTGCATACAGGTAGGACAAAGCTAAATCAACCAGAATGGAGAGAAGCTGGACTGTCTAGATAGAAAAATGATACCCGTTAATGGTCTTCATAACATTTATCCTACGTATGGTTATAGATACCTGGAAAATATGTAAGAATGTGGGAGTTAACAGAAATCTTTGTGAAGGGTTTCAGAATTGTAAGAGGAGAGAAAAACCAAATGTGTGTGCATTCATATTCTTTCTAAAAATAATTAAAATAATTGAAATTTAAGATAACAAAATCACTACATATGAAATCACTAGATACACAAATTGTGAGGGAGATTCTTGTGAGATTTACAGGCTTCTACATTGACGTATTTTCTAGATATTGTAGGAGTACTTGTTTTCCAAGGCAACACTGCAAGTGTTACCATATTGCACTATGTACAAAATGTTTTGAAATTGAAAGTGTTTCAAAACATCTCCTTATCAATATGGAACATTATGAGTCACAATGGTGCCATCTACTGGGAAGCCACTGAACTATGAAAATAGAATAGCATGGTATGCATTTAATGAAAAAGTAATATAACCCTGATATTCTTTTCATGAAGAAATTCCATTAACTAGTGTTTTTTATTTAGGGGTTTTAATGGGTCCAGCTGATGTCCTGGGAAGCAAAAACTTCCCAACATACAGTTCTCTCACACTTGTTTACTCCCTTTTATTTTGACATCATTCGTGTGTGTGTGTGTGTGTGTGTGTGTACGTGTATGAATTATTTTTCCTACAATTTACATGAGTCAAATATGAGAAGACACTTTAAAAATGAATAATTATTAAAATTTTGTAATTTTAGTAAGTAATTACAAAGCTCAACAAGTGACAATTTAGAAGGGTTTTTCTTCAAGCTAACGTGCTATTAGCTCTCCCAGGAAAGTCACTGGTATTTAAAAAGCCTTTGATGTCTTAGTCAGTGCAACACGTAACAGCGGGTTTGAGTTAGTGAAATCATGCTCAGGCTTTCACTAGTGTTTGTCAAAGCATCATCTGACATATCAAAAGGAAACTAAATATTCAATATATCCCATGGTAGATCTAATTGCTACCTTCAACCTGTAACAAGACTTCTGGAATGAGAGTGAATGTAATGTGTTGCATTACTGAATTTTCAGCCAAATATAACAGAGGAAAACATTTTCTTACATAGATATAACTGTAATATGACAGACAGCTGGTTCTTAGTTAACCCTGGGTGTTTTAGCTATTTTGCAAACTTACTACAATTCATTTTGATTCCTAGTCTCAGTTTCCATCATTAATCAGAACTTTTCCAGATCACTTTATCTACTAGGGTAACTTCAGAGAACGAAAACAAGTAATGGCCCAAGGAACAAAACATGCTCCTAAACCAGATAAAAGATGTTTGCACTGTTATTCAGCTTTATATGTATAGATTCATTCATTCATCTACTACTTCAATAGACAGTTATTTTCAAACCCTACTACATGCAAAATATCAAATTTAGAGAGAAAATGTCTCTGTCCCTCCCAGTGGTACATTCTAGTGTAGGAAACACCACAACAAACACTAAAGATCATTTCCAATATAGCTGATCTGAGTGGATTTTTTTAAATAAACTTACATACAGTATTACGGATATATTTTCTCTTCCTATTTTAACAAATGTTTACACTAAAGTATAATGAGTTAGGAGCATAAATTAATCACATAATTACTGAATATTATTCAGTTATAGAACAAATCTAATGTATAAGAAAAATGGGACTAAAAGAGCAGATAAATTTGTTACACACAGTTTTTAAAGAAACAATAAGATGTGCATTTATGAATTTTTTATTAACCAAGGAATCTAAACTCATACACATATGTGTGTGTACATCCGTATATTTTACCATGAGAAAAAATAATTGAGTCTGAGTCAAAATAACTCCTGCTCTAGAAGTGGATAGCTTTCTTTTTTTTCTCCACTATGTATTGTGCAGGACAAAAATCCTGTAAGACACCAGTCACACTTAGAGTGATGCCATGAGATACAATGATACAAATTATTTCTTCCTGCATTTCCTTTGGCTGTACCAGGTTGACTGAGTCATGCTATCCCCTCAGCTTCCTAGACTGAACTCACTCATTTTTTATGCAACAAGTATAAACTGAATTCCAGAGTCTGAAGCTGGTTTTCCTTACTGAATGAAGTAAGAATGGCCTTGCCCCCAAAAGAATATATAACCTTGTAGGAATAGAAAAGAGTAAAAGTCAAGGGCAAATATCATGATAAAAAAAGGGGGGGGGTGGGGAGAAGTTTAAGTGAGCACCGGGGAGGGTCAGTAATCTGAAATTTTTGCCTGTAAGACAAAGAGGATCAGGGTCAGCCTTGAGGCCAAGCGCTCCTTAGGCTGAGATCTGGGCACAAACAGTAGAGAAAGGAGCTGAGGTCTCACACTTTCTCCCTGGAATAAAAATCAGAATGTGCAAAAAAAGCCCTGAGGTTCAGAGGTAAAAATGGAGGTTCGAAAAGAGTTGTTGGGTATGAGCCTGGATTCAGGGAATACATTCTCTCCTGGTGTATTTACTCTATTTTTAAATATATTTCTTTTCATTACACCGAGGTAAGAACTTGTTTCTATATAACTTCTTTCTCCTTTCATATGGTTATGAGCCCTTTGAACTAGGTGCCTTGTCATATATACTGTGTACCCCCAGCTAATCAGCTAATCACTAATATTGAAAAATGTTTAATGAGTCTCTATCGAAGGAACAAGTAAAATAAAATTAATAACATCAAGCTTGAAACTAACTACACTTCATTTCAGACTTTATAATTTGCTTGCAGCGATCACATATTTGGATGCAGGTGGAGATCAGGAACCATTGTTGATCACCACTGTGCTCTAGTTTCCCTCTGTTTTTTTTTTTTTTCGTTTGTTTGTTTTGTTTTGTTTTGTTTTGTTTTGTTTTAAATCTGTAGCCCCATCTCAGCATCTGCCTGAAAAGCCTAGTCCATCATAAGCACTCCCAATCCAAGGTCTTTGTTTTGTTTTTTGCTTTTAATCACAGGACCGGCCTTTCCTAGTAGAGTAGATCTCATCTCTGGTGTTTGGCTCTCTTCCATTATATCAACTTTTTCACTGGATACATAGGAGCTTGAACTTTGCAAAGAAATCATAAGTTCTCCCCAGCTACTTCTAAGTCCAGAACTCAATCAAAAGCCAAGGAATAGGGAGCATCTCCTATTCTGCTGAAATCAATGCCCACTGACTCTACTCAAATAAAAAAGCAAATAGAGATTTCGCATTAAGTCACTTGCCTTCAGAAGATATGTTCATGCTCCCGCCAACCAAGCATCCTGATGTTTTGTTGGCTTGTTTAAGCCTACACTGTTGAGATTTCAACTTCTCTGCTACTGTCTGCCAAGTGGCAGTGTTGCATTAGGATAGTGGAGAAGATGGTGGAACTAGTGAAAGGGAAAATACTATTTGGTTAAAAGTGACAGAAACTTTTAGGACATTTTTAGTCCAGTTTTGTTTTTCACAATTTGGAAAAATAAGTATTTTGACCCAGATTATACAGACTGATGATTCTATGTTACCATATCTAAGTGTGCATGTTTTCTCCCACACTGATCCCTTTATTTGTTTTCCCTAAAGGCTAAACTTGAACCTAAAACAGAAATTAAAGGGGAAGAGCAGCGTTTGGGGAATTAAATTCTAGTATCTGGAAGACAGTTTGACAGGCTGTACTTTTGAAAGCCTTTCTCATCCCCAAACAAGCTACTAGTGTTCGTGTAATATACTGCATCCCTTTGAAATCTTGGGAAAGTAATCTTGTGTGTTTAGACAGTGGCATCTTGGGAACATGAGCAGGGAACATGGGAACCAAATTAGGCCACACAAAATTCTGACTTTAAAAGTATTAAGACTTGCTGATTTGAGAAGAGAGGAGTTGCTTCTAGTGTAATCATGAAAGTAGCCTTTTAAAATAAATTGCTTAGAGATTCAGTGTTGAGTTTTATAGCAATATAACATATATACATCAAAATGCACAAGTTACAAGAATATAGTTCCATGGCTTTTTACAAAATGAACACACCGCTTAATAGTAAGAAAACAAAACACTACCAGTTACTCCCTCCCCACCATGACTCATTTATCTCCTTAAAGGAAAACATAATTTTGATTTTTATTATGGTAGACTGACTTTGTCTTTTGGACCTTCCATAAATAAAATTTATAGAAAATAAATCAGGGCGCCTCGGCGACTTAGTCATTAGGTGTCTGCCTTTGGCTTGGGCATGATTCTGGGGTCCTGGAATCAAGTCCCACATTGGGCTCCCTGCTCTGGAGGAAGCCTGCTTCTCCCTCTCCCACCTCCCCTGCTTGTGTTCCCTTTCTTGCTGTGTCTCTGTCAAGTAAATAAATAAAATCTTTAATAAATCAATCAATGAATCACACTATGTAGTTTCTACCTTTTGCTTTATGCTTGACGTTTTTGTTCATCATTATTTTGCTAAGAGTCTATGTTGTTGTGTGTACCTAGAGCCTGTTTATTTTAAGTGCTGAAGAGTCATCCATTGTATAAATATTCCATTTGTTTTTTTTTGTTCCATTTTTGATTGATAGGTTGTGTCCACCGAAGGTTTTAAAAATACTGCTGTCGTGAACATCCTGGTTCACATTTTTTGAAATACAAATCTACCTATTTCTGTTGCACCTAACCCTAGAAGTAGAACTGCTGGACCACAGGGAATGAGTACATTGAGCTTTACCGGAAGTTACAAAGCAATTTTCCAAATTGGTTATACCAATGTATGCCCCCAAAGGCAATTTTTTCAGGAGTTTCAGGAATTCTATGGTCCTTGCCAATACTTGGTTTTATCTTTTTTGTTTTTGTTTTGTTATTTTTTTTTAACAGCCAGATTAATGGATAAGTGATGGTATCTCTCTATGGTTTTAACTTTTTCATCATTTCTTGATGAATAATGACGTTGAGCACTTTTTAAAAATGTTTATTGGCTATTTGTCTATTTTTATTTTGATGCCTCTGGCAGTAACTTTGTCCCTTTCTCCTTTGTTTTATTGGGTTATCTGGTTTTTTTTTTTTTCTTATTTATTTTAGGAGTTTTATTTTTTACTTACTTTTAAAGATTTTATTTTTTTGACAGAGAGAGAGAGCACAAGTAGGCACAGCATCAGGCAGAGGGAGAGGGAGAAGCAGACTCCCCACTGAGCAGGGAGCTCAATGCGGGGCTTGATCCCAAGACCCTGGGATCATGACCTGAGCCAAAGGTAGCCACTTAACTGACTGAGCCACACAAGCACCTCTATTTTAAGAGTTTTGTAAATATATTTAATTGATATATAAATCTTTTAGTTATTATGTGTATAACAAATATACTTCTCTCACTCCCCTTCATGAGATGGTATCTCTGATAAAGGTTAAGTTTTTTAGTTTTAATTGAGTCCAATCAATTGTCAATATTCTAATTGTCAATATTTTTCTCTAAATGTTTGTTCTTTATGTGTCTTATTTTTTAAACATGTGCCAAATCAAATATTTTTAAAATATTCTATGACATTTTCAAGAAATATTATTGCTTGGGGCACACCTCGGTGGCATAGTTCGCTAACTCTTGGTTTCAGCTCAGGTAGTGATCTCGTGGTTGTAGGATCAAGCCCTGCGTCAGGCTCCATGCTCAGCACCGAGTCTCCTTAAGACTCTCTTGTGCTCTCCCTCTGCCCCCCACCCACCTCTCTCTCTCTCTCTCTCTGTGTCTCTAAGTAAATAAATAAATCTTAAAAAAAAAAGAAAAAAAAAGAAATATTCCTTAGCTTCACATTTCAATCCTGAATCTATCTGAAATTAATTTTTGTGTATTTCTCAAATAAGGAGTAAGTAGAGATATTTTCATTGTAACTCCAATTGATCTGGGACTCTTTACTAAAAAGAATATTATTTCCTTACAGCAGAAGAACAGAAACCATAGTGTCACACATGCACCTAGTCAACCCAGAAGGGACATCCATGATATGCTGTTGTCTAGATCTAGTCACATGACCCAACTTATTATAAGAACACAAGATCAACAAATGAAGTATTTGTGAATATTATTTTTGCTGCCATATTTGCCAAGATAATAATTTCTTTTTTTCAATTAACATCTTTTTTCATTGAACTAGAAGCATTTTTTCTTATTTTTTAATTCAATTAATTACCATAAAGTATATCATTAGTTTCAGATGCAGAGTTCAGTAATTCATCCATTGCATAAACACCCAGTGTCCATCATATCACATGTCCTCCTTAATGCTCATCACGCAGTTACCCCGTCCACCCACCTGCCAAGATAATGATTTCTGTCATATATGGAAAAGATGCTGAATCATTTTACTATTTATGCACTGGAGAGATTAAACAATAACATTTTCTTTTTTAAGAAAAATCCAAACAGAGTCTGATATTTTAAAATTAGCTGGGAAATTAACTAGCCAAATTAGTTGGTTTTTAAATATCATATCTCGTGGAAGTTTCATTGTGGCCAGCATGTCCTACCTCACACATTAATACCAACTTCCAACAGTACAATAACAGTAATCCCAATTTTTTTCACAGATAACAATGAATTAATAAAGTAGTGGGGGACCTGAATGGCAGAGTCAGTTAAGCATGTGACTCTTGGTTATGGCTCAGGTTGTGATCACAGGGTCATAAGATCAAGCCCCTCGTTGGGCTCGGTGCTCAGTGCTGAGTCTGCTTGAGATTCTCTCTCCATATCCCTCTGTCCCTCCTGCTCATCATGCTCTCTCTAGCAAATAAATACATAAATCTTTAAAAAAATAAAATAAATAAATAAAAATAAAATAAAATAATAAATAAAATAAAATAAATTAAAATATATAAAATATATATAAGATATATACTTATATATAAATTTATAAAATAAATAAATAAAAATATATAAAATAATACAAAAATAAATTCATAAAATAAATAAATAAAGTAGTGAAGGCAGGCCGAACAGGCAAGCACAAAGCATATTATGTGTATAACTGTCTGTTGATTATACCCTCCTTGGGAGAAAGGATCATCCCTTAGCCTTTTGTTGTTGTTCCTGCTTTATTTTGTTTTGTTTTGTGGTGATTGTCATTGTTGTTGTTTTACTACTCATTGTATGTGGCACACAATTTGCCAAGGAACTCAGACCATAAAGTGTCTTTCCCCACCCTCCTCACTTCAGATATTAGGGAAGTATGTACAAGTAAGCTCTTTTCATAGGGGTTATAAGATGTGTTTTTGAAATGTTCTTGCAAGATTTTCACAGTATTTTAATAATGGTGTATTTTTTGAATTATATTTCTAGTCCTCCAGGTTCATAGAACATGCAAGTTAACTTCTAAATTCTTTAAAATTTATATTAATGATTTGGGGATAATAATCTAGTATCCAAATATAGATTTTTAAGGTCTTTACAACCTTTCCGACATTTGTCTGTAATTTTATAACTACACAGAAATGTGCTGTTTTGTTTCAATGTGTAGGACAGATGTGTATTTTTAATGATTCTAGGTTTCTAGACAGCACTTCCTTTTGCCCATTCATTAATTCATTCGTTTATGAGTTCTTTATTGAGCACGTAATTTGCACCAGGTTTTGTGCTAAATTATGTATAAATATACATAATAACTGCTAAAATCCACTGAGTGGTTCTTATTTGCTAGGCACTCTTCCAAGTACTTTACTTGTATGAACTCTCATTATACTTATTAACTTATAACCTACGAGATTCAAGGAATTAAAGGTGTTCGCCCAGGGTACAAAGCTAGTGAGGGACAGAGTAGAGATCTGAGTCAAGGTTGTCTTTTTCTAGAGCCAGAGTTTATAATCACTACATGATTTTGCCTCTACTCAGGATAAACAGCTCATGACACTGGTGTTCTAGAAAATAATAGAGGTTTTAATTTAGAGTATATTTAAATTCCAGAAAATTTCCTGACTACACTTAAGAATTTAATACGATACAGGAAAAACTAGCACTAAATTCTAAAGAAGACGTAAAATAAGGATATAATCCCACTTTGTTCATCATCATGTTTAGGTCTTAGGATCTCTGTTGCTGCCTAAGAGTGCACAGTTTAATGAAAAATGCAAAGGCTTTAAAACTTAAGGACAAGCTGTTCAAGGCCACAGCTGGACACTGCTAAGGACAAGCAATTCATCTTTAATGGAAAAAAATTAAAATTTAAAGTCTGTATGGTCCAAATAATAAATCTCTCAAACTTCACAAGTATGTTTTTAAAAAAAAATTTTTTTAAACCAATCTGCCATAGACTTCTCTTTAACTTCTGCATTGAGTGACTAACAATTACTACAACCTCAAACAGCTCTAGCATAGCAAATTAAAATGATGTATAATCCTTGTATCGGCAAAGGATCCTGATTTTTAGAAGATTATTATGGGTCACATGTTCGGCTAACGGCACTTACTCATGTGTATCAAAACACAGCACATTCTTACCCAATAAAGTCCTTCCTTCTTTACTAATTAAGATAGTACCAAATAAATAAATAAATAAAGTTACTTACTCAGCCATGAGCACTGAACGCTCCCAGTAGGTAGCCTTTTCACAATTCAATTTCCCCAATGGGACGAGAAGAGGAAATGAAACAACAAATTGTACTCCTGATGAACTAAGCAGAAGCTGCTATTCTATAGGGAGTCCTGCTAGGTCAATTAGTTCATCATGTGAACAGAATAGCAATCCAGAAACCAATGCTCCAACGACAAAGGTTCAAAAAAGTGAAGTTCAATGGCCTCTTATCACACTGTCCCAATTGGAAACTCCTGGAAACTGGCGTGTGTTTTGCCAATGGCATTTTCATATATGTGACTAAGCGAAGATTCATGGTAACTCAAAATGGGAACATTACTGCATCGTTATGTACCTGGATTAATATACTTACCATCTATGTGTATTTTTCATTAAATGTCACTTACTTGCATTTCCTGAAGCAACTTAAGCAAAAACGGTTATGAAGTAGCAGTACTTTAAGTTACTATGCTTTTTTCCCAGTTTTCCAATTGTATATTGTTCAATCTCAAAAGATAAAATATAGCCAGCCTTCGTTTTTAACAATTCCAACTACTTTTAAAATGCATATGTCTATGACACAATGTTATTTTAGGTCCAAATGGAATCTAGTGTGAACAATGACCACAGGTATTAAAATGAAATTAACTGAGATAGAACTCTTAAGAAATTTGAGAATTCTTTTTTTTAAGATTTTATTTATTTATTTGAGAGAGAGAGACAGAGCAGGTGCGGAGGTGGGGGGCAGAGGGAGAGGGAAATGCAGGCTCCCCGCTGAACAGGAGCCCAATGCAGGGCTAAATACCAGGACCTTGAGATCATGACCTGAACCACAGAGACACTTAACCAACTCACCCCCCCAGGTGTCCCAAGAAATTGGAGAATTCTACACAAATGAATATTTTTGCAATAGCAGTATCATCTTATGATTATTATTGTTTAGAGCTTACTAAATACTTCTAACTTGCATTACTTTTTTAGTATCTCACTATTTTGTTATTTAAAAAACTAAAAAAAGTAGCCTCTAAATCAAATCCTTTACTGTTTTGCTTTAAAAAGTATAATCTCTCGGGGTGCCTAGGTGGCTCAGTGGGATAAAGTCTCTGCCTTCAGCTCAGGTCATGATCCCAGGGTCCTGGGATCGAGCCCTGCATCGGGCTCTCTGCTCACCAGGGAGCCTGCTTCCCCCCTCTCTTCCTGCCTCTCGGCCTACTTGTGATCTCTGTCTGTCAGATAAATAAATAAAATCTTTAAAAAAAATAAATAAAAAGTATGATCTCTTATAATTTTCCACATTTAGAATCTTTACTTAAAAATTAAAAAAAAACAACCACACACTATCATCTTTTCATGTAGGCATTTGGTTATTTTTATCATGACTCTGTGAAAATGGGCTATGTTATTTCCTTCATTTTACTTAAAAAAATTGAGGGCCTAAGGTGAGAGGTGGTCTTTATTGATGACTAATGAGGCTGAAGTAAACCTCTGGTCTCTCAGTTCTAGACTACTACTTGCACTTCTGAGGTATATAACCCAGCGATGAACACGCCAGTGTGTGTAGAATTATCCTGGAGGCTCAAGGTGATTATGTAGAGTAGGAAGGACAGAAATATGTGATGAAGGAGATAAAAGCTCTATCAGTTGGGCAATATGCGTGCTGAAACTAGCATCCCACTTCACTCACCGTACACAGGTAAATGGCTTATTTTTGATATAACAATAATGTTAAAATCCTTATATATTTTTTAATTAGATAGGTAATATATATTCATTTTTAAAAACAATATTGGTAACTAAAAATGTCCTATGGTAATAGCAACAATGAAAACCAATAAATAAACATGAAATGTGTAAGCACTAGTTTTTTTCTTAACAAGAAACAGTTAAATTCTTTTCATGTATTTTATCTTATTCCAACTAAGCAAACATAGCTGGTTAGAAAGAGTCAAGCTTTACACAGATAATTTAAATCTGGTTTTCACTTTTGACTGAAACAGTTAACTATAACTCAAAGTTCTTAGGTGCAATGAAAACAACACTGGAGAAATAAAGACTTGAGAACCTTTTGAGTCTTTGACTCAGATTATGGGTTTTACGTCTTCCAGCTCTGTGACGCAAAGCACCCTATTCGTTGCACCCATCATTCAGCACCACCATCCTGCCTCTTCCTTTTATTTACTTAGTTATCCCCAGGATGTTCACTGTTCCACTGCTCTTAGGGGTTCAGAGTGCCCCCATATTCCAATTTATGCCTCTTTCCCTCCAGAGTAAAAGGAGAGGTACAAATTCAAAGATCCCTAATCACATGAGAAAAGAGTAAAACAAACATGTTTAAATAAGAATTTAAAAATTAAAACAAAATAAAAAACCCTCTAAACCACCATTAAGAACCTGATAAATTATTCATTAATTTTTAAAGAAATATTTATTTTTTAAAAAGATTTTATTTACTTGACAGAGACACAGCGGGAGAGGGTACACAAGCAGAGGGAGTGGGAGAGGAAGAAGCAGGCTTCCCACTGAGCAGGGAGCCCCATGCGGGGCTCCATCCCAGGACCCTGGGATCATGATCTAAGCGGAAGGCAGATGCCTAATGACTAAGCCAACCAGGCACCCCTGGAAAATATTTATTAAATATGATGTTCTAGGCAGTGGGTAAAGGCTTTATGTTATTAACTTGTTCAATCTTCCCTACCAACTTGTGAGAGAGGTATTAATATTTTAGTTTTTTAAATGAAGTAATTTAGTCAAAGTCCCATATTTAGGGATCGAATGCAGACATAGAGTTCATTCATAACCTATGCAATTACATCAGCTAGGAGAACAAAGTTTAGACTTAAGGCTGAGAGGGATCTTTTAACCTCCCGCTCTAAATCTGGATCTTGGACCTGCTCCCCCAGGTATGTCTGCAGAGACATCACAGAGCTGAGTATAAGCAAACCCACCCTACCCAGCTTCAGGGATGAGGATGTGGGTCTGCTGAATGCAGAGGGTCAGGGTCCGCATGTAGAGGGAAGGCTTTCCCAGCTGAGGAGAAACCCCCGCCAGCTCCGCCTCCCTCCTAGAAAATCAAGCATGGGAGCATTCAACCGAAAGGATGGTGAGCAAATGAAGGAGAACACCAGAAGGTAGGTAGTAACAAAAGAATCAGCCAAACCAGCTCTTGCTTTTCAGGTACAATATTCTGGTTTGCTTGCAAAATTTGCTTTAACACATATCTAGCTCTGCCCAACATGATTAACTACAAGTCTTCCCAAGAACTGAATGGAGAGACTATGTTCCTTCAACAGTGTCCTAGTGCTGACAGAGGCAAGATGAGATGGGAGAATCACTCACGCTTACCAACCATGTCTTCTACATTCTTCCTTTCTACAGGCCTTTCTGACTTTAATTCCATCTTTATTCAGAAGATGAAGATGGAAGAAGATAATAAGGACAAAGATGAAACCTGTCCAGCTTGGATTCAGTGGTTCATCCTTGCTACCATATCTTCACCAATAACCTAAAATCACCTGCCTCTTTGGGTTTTTGTTGCTCATGCCCAATCCCAGAGGGCCCACTCTTTCCTTGACAGAATCTAAGAGATGTCATTCCCATGCACTTCTCTTTAGCTTCCTGTACTAGTTTCTCCTTCTTTCATAGATCATCAATGCGGGCTTTTTTTCAGGCACCAGGTGTTCCTAGGAACTCTTCCATACCCTTTTCTTCCTCATAGCCTCCACCTCCATGTCTTCAAATTTTGCATTCTTATGTTTATGACATAGATTTAGATCAACAGTTCAGAGCTTTCTTCTTTACTCTAAAACCATGCAACCACCTCTCTATTTTACTTACTCCATAAGTAGTCCAGACCTCATTTGAAGAGGAAATAAAGTTTAATACTAAACTGATAAACGTTCCCACTTCCACACCTGCACCTGATCAGATTTTCATATCCAGTATATTTCATATTTCATTAGCTCAAGCCAGAAACCTAATAACCATGGTATACTCATTTTTTTTCAACCCATCAATCACTAAGTCTTACAAATTCTTTCCTAAATATTCTGTAATCTGTTTACATTTTTTTTTCATTCTTCCAGCCATCTTTCTAGGCCAAAATGCTATAATCTCTTGCCTGTGTTTCAAAATTGCCTCCTATCTGCTTCCTCCACATCCACATCTCCCATTCAATGAATTCTTCCCATAGTAGTCAGAGTAATCATTAAAATACAGTTTATAGGATTTATAGGTATGCTCATTAAATCACATTCATACAGTTCAAAAGCACAGAATGTTAAATCGAATCACCCCCCCCTTAAAAATATAAGCCTAATATAGCTAAATTTTCATTCTTTGATCTCAGCTTAGCACAGTATAGCACTTCCATTTGGAGGGATTTTATGACTCAGCACTAGGAGAGATGCCCTTGTTTATAATCCAATACCACTGGAACTTTTTCTTTGTAGCAGTTGTTTAATAAAACTCTTGCCCTTCAGGATACAAGCTGCCTCAACAACTGCATGCATCTTCAGCACAAGATCATAGTATATTGACTGGTATGTATTACGTATTCAAAGAACACTGGTTGACTGTGTCCCTAAAAGGAAAATTGGGGGAGAGATTAGACTCAACTAATGCATGCATGTTAATTGCTAACATACTATGTGAGACATACTTCATGTAGGTTCTAAATAGAATATAACTGAGGTTTAGAACTCTATCATCAATTTAACTTTATTTGACAAATTGGTTCACTCATCTAAGCCTAAGTTTGAAAGCACTGAAAAGTGCTGGGTATAGATGCAATTGAATTATGATGCTAGCAAACACAGAACACTTAATATGTTCAATTTGTTTTGATCATTTTACCTATATTAATATAATCAAATTTTGTAAATGCCTATGAGATGGGTACCACTGTTAGCCCCATTTTATAGATGCAGAAACTGATGGTCATAATACTTAGTGATTTGCTCAGCTTGTAAGTGCCAATGCCAGGATTGAGACCCAGATAGTCTAGTTCCAGACTTAAGACTGTACTGTGTGTACCCTCTTTATAATATTAGCTCAATTATTATTCTTCACAACTTGAACAGAGTATTTTCTTAAACCAAATAGTTAAACATTGAAAACTTATGCTACTTCTGTCCTTTTATAATCCAGCCAGAGTAGGAAAAGAATAAAGTTTAACAATTCCCATTAGTGTAACATTTGATACATTTCCGTTTCTTATAATTTTTTCTACTATGTTGAATATTTTTCATTAGCTTAACATTAAGCTACTTACCATTTTTATAAGATCGTTCATATGCCACAAAACACATTTATATTATCCTAAAATTAATCCTTTATTTAATGTTATATGTTTTGATTCAGTGATAACCTTATATATTTACTATGGGTGAAACTGTCAATTAATTAAAAACACAATTAAACCAGTCTATAATTCCATCAGGATTTTGTATTATCCAAAGGATGGATATTATTGATTGAGCTAAACATAAAAAGAATTGAAATATATCCCAGATGTTATGCAGTTAAATATACCTGGTTCCAGGATTTCTGTAAATTATAATTGATGCCTGACACAGGAAACTCCAGACTAGCAGAATGGAATCTATGTATAAACAGAACTAAAACCTAGAATCAATATACAAATGAATAATGTGTTCTATTGGAAATGGGGATTTAAAAAACAGTACACACTTGGGTGAGAAAATCAGAGAACACTGTATGGTAGTTAGAGCATCAAGTCCCATAAGAAAGTCTAACTATAAATAAGATGGCCCAACTTAAATTATACAAAGCATTCCCCCCAAATTCTGGCCATACTGTTAGTTCTACCTCCTTGACAATCAGAGTCAATATCGAAGACTCAATTCTCTGTCCTCCTTTCAATCTCCCAATTCTGGACTCATTTGTACCATCTGTCCTGACTTCTTCACATCCCATAACTCTTGAACCCACTTGAGACTATACTGTGCATGTTGGGCTGGAACCAACAAACTCTTTCTCTTATTTTCTTCCCCGCAGGGAACAAAACAAAACCAACAAAAATCTGATTTTTATTGCAATCTTCACCTCCTCCATTGTCTTCCCAGTCTTTCCTTAGGTCCCCTGCTAGCTCCCCTCTGTTTCCATGCTCCATCGCACTTCTCTGGGGACCTCAGTTACTTTCATGCTAATAACTCTGGCAGTCTCGTTTTTCTCAAGAGCTTTTTCTCCTAGGTTCCTAGATCCCCTGCCCAGTGTTTCATTGACACATCTCTATAAGTACCTCACAGATGTCTCCAACATCGTATATCAGAAACCAAAACATCCTCCAACCTTTTAAGTTCTGCTCTACTTCTTGGAGATGTATATAAATAAATGATGGTACCACCTGTATAGTTTAACAAGCCAGAAGCTTGGATGCCATCTTTGACTCTTCCTTCTCTTTAGTCTCCATGTAAAGTGAGTTCTTGATCGTATCTAGAATAATGTTTCCAATTGTGACAACCACAAGTGATATAAATAAATGTGGAACTCTGTACAGCAGGGAAATGGGTATATACATGTCTCTATACTTTCGCTTCAGGTGTTCTGTATACCCAAAACCACTCTAAAATGTGGTCTATTAATTAAAAACAAAAACCAGGAATATAGAAAGAAGAATGCTAATGGCAAAGAGATTTAAAACTATGTCATGTAAAAAAGAAATAGACACTTCAAGTATTCATCTTCATGAAAAAGATGAAGATAAGTCATGATAACTGCCTTGTAAAATTACAGAGGTAGAAGGAAGAGGTGTTCAGTTGGCCCCATGAAAGCAAAGCAGGATTCACTACAAGAAACAGAGAAGCAGCTTTCTTTCTTTTCTTATAAGAGAAAAAATTATTAAAAAAAAAAAAACACCCCAAAATGAAAGACAATGAACTACGAAGTTATTTATTCAACACAACACTTTTGGTTTTAGCAAGTACTTTTTAAATATCTATCATCCTATTTAATTAGCACCACAACTCTGTTTCTATGTAGGAAGACAAATATTTTTATCCTCATTTTATCAACGAGAAATGAAGACAATGAGCCTTAGATTATTTGAGTGATCTGGCCAAAGCTATCACGGTAAGTCTCTGTTTATGACATTTAAGTAATTCTTAGTACACAGTGGTGTCTTACCCAATAGTTTCTTTATTCCTAGGGTCACCCACTAGCATAAAATAAGAGTTCAGAAAATGCGAGTTGAAAAAATAAAATAATCGCATGATGTATAAATAAAGCCAGGGTTTAAACCCAGGCCTTTTAATTTTAATTTTTATAAAGAGAAGGTATAATTAAGTGACTAATAAAACACTGTGTAGAATACAGAGAGGAGAAAAAGGGAAATTCTATTCTGGAAGCAGTATGTTAAGAAGCACCCAAAGAGGGCCAGAACTGGCATTTCTTTGTCCCTGTTTTTCCCTGGGGTGTAATAAAGGTAAAAGGAATTAATGGAGACACAAAGAAATGGGTAAAAATCTTGTGTTCATGGACTGGAAGACTTAATATTAAGATGTTTCCATTACCCAAAGCAATCTACAAATTCAATGCAATGCTTATCAAAATTCCAATGACATTTTTTCAGAAATTAAAAAAAAAATAATTCTACAATTCATATGGAACCACAGAAGACCACAAATAGCCAAGTAATATTAAGAAAAAAGAACAAAACTGGAATCATCACACTTCCTGATTTCAAAATCTATTACAAAGCTACAGTAACCAAAAGAATACCTTTCACAAAATCAACTCAAAATAGATTTGAAAACTTCAACAGAAGACCTGAAATCAGGGGGACCGACGTGGCTCAGTTGGTTAAGCTTCAGGGTCCTGGGATCGAGCCCTGCATCAGGCTCCCTATTCAGCAGGGGGGTCTACTTTTCCTTCTGCCCCTCCCCTTGCTTATGCTTGCTCTCTCTCTCTCTCTGAAATAAATAAATAAAATCTTAAAAAAAAAAAAAAAGACCTGAACTCATAAAAATTTGTAGAAGAAAGCATAGGGGAATAGCTTCATGACTTTGGTTTTGCAATGATTTCTTGGATGTGACATCAAAAGCACAGACAAGACAAATAAAAATAGACAAGTGGGATGACATCAAACTAAAAAGCTTATGCACAGCAAAGGAAACACCAAATAGAGTGAAAAAGAGACCCCACAGAATGGGAGAAAACATTTGCAAACCACATATATGATAAGGAGTTAATCTCCAAAATAAGGAACACCTATAAATCAATAGTAAAAACAACCCTAATAACCCAATTATAATAATAACCAATGGGCTAACAAAGATAAGGACTAGAATAGACATTTCTCCAAAAAAGATACACAAATGGCCAACAGGTATTAAAAAAAATATCATCATCATCACTAATCATCAGGTAAATGCAAAACAAAACCACAATGAGATATCACCTCACACCTTGTCAGGACAGCTATTACTAAAAACACAAAGACAGCAAGTACTGACAAGGATATGATGAAACTGGAACCCCTATACACTGTTAGTGAGATGCAAAATGGTGCAGCTTCTCTGGAATCCAGTATGGAAGTTCCTCAAAAATTAAAACTAGACCTTATGACCAGCAGTCTCACTGTAGGCATTTGTTCAAAAGAACTGAAATCAGTATCTCAAAGAGGTAAACAGCAGTCCCATGTTTTACTTCAGCACTACTCACAATAGCCAAGACATGGAAGTAACCTGAGTATCAATCAACAGATAGATATGAGAATGCATAAAGAGAATGTCCTATACACGAGCAATGGAATATTATTCAGCCTTTATAAAAAACGGAAATCCTGACATTTGCAACATGCATGAACCTCAAGGACATTACAGAGTAAGTTGGACACAGAAAGACAAATACTGTATGACTCCAATTACATGAGTTATCTAAAATAGTCAAATTGGTAAGATCAAAGAATAGAATCATGGTTGCCAGATGCTAGGAGGAGGGGAAAATGGGGAGGTATTAATCAAGGCATAAAGTTTCAATTCAGCAAGAAGTAACTTCTAGAGATCAACACTGTATCTATTATTAGCAATACTATACTGGCTACTTGGAAATTTATTGAAAGTAGATCTCTTGTGTTCTTACAATAAAATAAAATTTGAAAACAAGAAAGATAAAGATTGGTTTCAGAAGAAAATGTTCCTTCTCTGTATCTCCATCTCTTCTGCAAACTATTAACCTCTCTAGTAATAACATCCAGGCACAGGATTGTTATGAACATGATATGACATGTATGTGAAAAGAACCAAATGAAACACCTCCCCCACGTTTATAACTAGCTGAGAGGCCATAGAAAGTATGGCATATTAGGCAACACAGTCACCAGTCTCTCAAGAATGAGGAAAAATATTTGAGCATTAATGACCTATTTGATTAGCATGTCTTGTTCATTTTTATTCATTTATTCTTTTAATTAAATGAGTTAAATGAGTTAACTTTAAAAAGTGCTGCGAACAGTATCTGGTACACAGTGGGAGCCTACATGGTATTTGCTAAATATATACATTCATACATAAAACATTTATTAAATGCCTACTGAATTCAAGGTCAGCGATCTAAAGGTAAAACAAACCTGTGTTCTACTTTTGTTTTTGTTATTATATGCTCTATGCCAAATTATTTCAATGCATATGGATGGATGCAAGGGTAATAAAATGTAGTTTGGAAGTACTTCTAAATATTTACTGTAGTTAGTCGGTCCTTATGATTCCTCTTTCAAAAATATTATTTTACATATACTAATTAATTATATTGTTTGACATTAAAACAGCAAAACCATCTTGTCCAAGCTGTTTCAAAAATTCCCGCATTATATAACCATATAATAAGTTGCTTGGAAGAGTGTGGGGTTTCTACTGTTGTTGTTAATTTTCTTCTAAAAACTTCTATAATTGGGCTTTAATGAAGGTAAAAGATCAGGGTTTGACTTAATACGGGATTCATATTTTCAACAGTTAAAGTTTGGTCTGCATGACAAGAGTTAACTGGTTAAAAATTTTAAAATTTAATGATTTATGCTAAGAGCTAACATGCAGCTATTACAAAGGCAATATAAATGTTTTTATTTGCAATCTGACTAATGATGCAATGCTTATTTAACTGATCAAGGAAGAGACTAAAATAATGGCTCACCTCTATACTGTTGCCGGAATGCTCTACCTAATGATTAAATTTAACCACATCACTTATCTTCTGGGGGGAAAAAAATGTCCCTTCAGGGTCTCTAATGTTTACAGGATGAAATCCAAAATATCTTGGTTCTGGACCTTAATCACCTTTATCTTCGGAAACACTGCCCCCTACAGGCACTTGACCAAACAGCTATCCGAAGTATGCCACATTTCCCAGACACATATTCTCCGCATCCTCCAAATCTCTGTGTGCTGGAATGGGCCAACAAAGGTCTATTTATCAGCTCAGAAATAACCTTCTAATTACATTATCTAGCAAACACCCACTCATAAATGTTTAGTGTTTATGTACATAGAGAAATTATAATTTTGTAATTAAAATGGGAACATGGTCAAAACTTAAGGTAAACATGCTTCCATATTGCTTGTTGTAGAGTAAAAGATGTTCAGGATGGTGGACAGGTGGGTACGCAAAGAAAAAGCAACACTTTCCTCAGAGAGTCTCTGAGCCATCATGGTTTCCTATCTAAAAAGCCCAGCCACCACCACCAACAACAAAGCCTTGAGATTATTTCATGACTGGCTAGGAACTCTCAAGCTATACAAGAAAAAGAAATTACTCTGTCCAGGATTATGCCATCAGTTACTACAGTATGAGACCTTAGTGCTTTATTTACAGAACTCTCTACTGACAAATGATAGAACTGCATAATAATAACTGCAAAACATCTATTCTTTTAAAGAATAGATCCTGAAAGATGTTTTTATAAACATGCCCTCTGGCTGGTTACTGAAATGCAGTACGCAGATAGCCAAGAGGGAAGGGAACACACTCCTTCTAATGAAGACTTATGATGCATTTCATCTTGGGCAGCATGAAAAAGTCGGAAGCTACAGTACTTTAGGGAAGTTTGGATCTTTCTCTCCAAGTGGTCCTACAGTTTGAAGAATGAAAGGAAATGTGTACAGCAGTCTTCAATTTATAAAAAAGTGCTAATTGAATAGACGAGAGTAGTAGATTTTTTGGAGCGGTGTAACGCTGTGAACACACCCATGGGGGTAAAACCTTGTTATTTTGAAACAGTAATCCAACAAACACTCTAACCAGGGATTTTACAGAATTTGAAAAATTTTAAGGAACTCTTTAGTAAAGTTACATACACATGTCTAAGGGAAGACGGAGATACATTTTTTTTAAACACAGCATGCTCAAGTTTATGCTGTAAAAAAAATTTGAAACTATTTTCCTCAGCTGCAATATATTTTCACATTTCTTTCTCATGTGTTTTTTTCATCAAAACCCCTTTACACTTGCCTGACTTTAATCCAAAGACTGCTAATACACCATCTGAAGTAGGCAAATGATGGCAGTTCTCACACTTTCTCCTCCTGTCACCATGAATTCTTTTATTGTGCAGCTGAGGCTGATGCTAATACAGCTGAGAAAAGTCATCATAATTATAATAAAACAATACCACCCCAACCATCTTTTATTAAGTCATGCTGTGCAAAGGCAATCTGCATACAGATCCATGCACAACAGGATGTGATTGATTCGGCCCTGCGGGGCTGTCCCAATAAAGAGCGCTGCCCCTAGTCCTTGTGATCACCAATGTAGTAAATGTTGATGCACGTGGCTTTCCAGGCAAAACAGCTAATCCTGGTTCAACCTGACAAGCCATGAATTGTCTGTAATGAGCAGAAGCTTTCAATGTCTGAAAAATGATGACGGCTTCATTCTCTTATGTAGGAAGCTCTTGGAGAAAGAAAAGTGGGAGCAGAGAAGGAGCATGATGAAAGCAGGTGAGCCTGCACTGTGACTTCTAGAAGCCTCATAACTCAATGGCTCACTCATTTAGTTTACATTCCTAGAGACACATGCGCATGTCACCAGCTATATGAAATAGAGCCAGGGGGGCCTCAAACATGGCAGAGTGGCTTCTCTAACTCAACTGAGAGGGTGAAAATATAATTAGAAAATCAAAGAGTCAGGGTTTTTAAAGATTTTCAAGATTCAAGAGCAAAAATAACCTGTGTACGGGAAAACACGTGCTAACTGCAGCTAATAATGGCAACATTTTGCTTACCAAGAGACAACCATACCCATTCCTCTGGTCAATGCTCCTTGCTGCCTCCCAACTCACTCCCACATATCAGGATACTGAGGGGACCAGAAGCAAAGAAATCTAATCAGGTTTCTCTTTACTCCACAGATTCTCAGAATGGAAGAAGTCAGAAGAAACTGAAATAGTATAAGCAAGAAAGCACTTATATATGTTCCTCTTAATTATTAGGTATAAAAATGTGTCATGCTGACAATGGGTATACTATCTATTTCACCTGAAGAACACAGGCTTACTATAGTCCTTACAGGACTGATGGGTGATGCATCCCTGACAATCCTGCATTCCTACCTCTGAGTCAGTACCCCGTTCCTTCCTCTAGGGGTCAGCACACCAGTGCTGTTCAGAATACGTGCTTTGAACATGTTTTCATGAAACTAAGTATCTTCAAAACAAATAAGGAAAGAAGTACAGAGATGCTAAGAAAACTTTACTGAGTCTGTCTTTTTAAATAACCACACCCAGAAACCTCTCTTGACAACATGAGTCAGTTTAGGAATTCTCAGAACCTATAACTCAGAAAGATAACCAAGTCATCAATCATTTATTCAAATACTCTACTGTCAGGACTATACGGTTGGATAAATCAGAAATCATGCCAAAACATATTTTTAACCATGTACTTTAAAGTATTCATATTTTCAACAATATGGTTTCAACAATTGAATTGCATCCTTAAAATTCCAGCTTCAATCTAACGTATTAGCCATAAAAGCAATTTATCTGCTGAACAACTCTGTCAACTTCTGTAAAGAAGGTACTTTCTATGCCAAATATGATCTCTTCCACAGTTAAACAAACATTTGTGCAGTAAAATTACTAGCAGTTCTCTTGGTGGTCTCTATTCATGTGTATTTCACTGTCTGTTACATTCCATCTCCCACACTTTGCCTATTGTTCAAAAAGAGTCATTTCATGCCTCAGGGACACCTGATGCTCCTGAAATGGGTTATGTATATTGTGGCTGATGTACTTCAAAACCTACCAGATTATCTCCAACAAGAGAAGCCTGGAGAACCAATGCATGGTTTTATAACAACTTCTGTGGTTTAACTTATATAGAAAAAATTGCTCCAATAACTTGCACAGTTTTTACAAAAAGGCTTTTTGGTTTTTAGAACCAAACAGATATTTATGATAAGAACAACTTGCCTGGATACTCCTTGAGGTACAGTGTATTTTCCATCCTTAAATGGATTATTTATGGGAACTATAAAAGTGCAATGCTGGAAACAAAATTATGTAAGATTATGAAATCTGGGAATGTGGGCTTTTTTGTTTCAGCTCACTTGAAAATTAACTTGAATGCAAAGGTACTGTTTTAAGAATTTTGTAGCATATAATTTAGTAACGAACTTCAGTACATTTCAATGAAATAACAAAAACAAAATCATCCTTTGAGAGTATTTTAGGAATAGTGTAATTAACTTAGTATATTATAAAAACAAATCTTTTTCAAAATGTTCAACAGTTATGAGTTTGAAAAATAATATGCTAATAGTTTCAGTTAAGATTTAATTTTAACTCCTTTTAATAAATTTTTAGTTTAAAATGTTAAAGAAGCACTACTTCTAGCTGAAAAGTAGGACAAAAACCTAAAGTAGTTCATTCTTCAATTTGCCTGCAGTGCCATAGTAACTTTGTGATGTATTTTTCAAAAGACTTTTCAAATCACTGCTAGATGGTTTTAGGAACTCAGTCCATGCCCTGGAACCCCTCTGTTAGAAGATATCAAAGCCGATACAGCTTGCATCCTAATACCATCTCTGTGTCATTTTTCCTGTAGTCCCCAGCAATGGTTTAGCTGGAAAATTCCGTGTTAGTATTTGTCACAACCGTGTTAGTACTATCTTATATTTAAAGGTGCTTATTGGCGAAGTTTAGATCAATAGTGCCAATTATTCAATGCACTGCAGCTTTCCCCCTCAGACATTACTTACTTAGAAAATTCTGCATTTCTCTCAGACAGCTGACTTTGTATTTCATTACAATAGTGAGGTTACATTTTAGAATAATGAATACTGATCAAGCAAGATTTGTCTGGTCTACACAACTGATCTAAATTTCTGGCAGGGAGATATACTGGGGTTATGTGCTCATTTTTTTTTTCATGATAGGAAATATGATCAAAGAAGTTTGGAGATCCCTGGAGAGTTTTGAATTCTAACTTCTTACAGAGTAAAATCTCATTTATCTGACTGTACAAAGCTGGTTGATGTTCTTAGATGCAAAGAATAGAACTCTGGGTAACTTAATCAGATAGGAAATTTAGCAGAAGACTGGAGAACCAAACTCATAAGCAGGTAAGAACAAAGATATTCAAGTTTAGTTTAAAAAAAAAAATTAGCCATCCACTAAATATCTGCTGAGGTGGTGTCCATTGCTAATCTCTGAGAAGTGAACAAGACTGTAGATGCCACTGGTTCTGCTGTCACTGGTCCCTGGGTGATTTGATAGCCACCACCCTCATAGAATAAACTTTTACCTGTACCCCCTCCCTCACATCTGTTCTAAACTCAAAATGCCAGATGTAAATATCTATTTTTTAAAAATATTTTATTTATTTATTTGACAGAGAGAGATCACAAGTAGGCAGAGAGGCAGGCAGAGAGAGAGAGAGAGAGAGAGAGAGGGAGGAGGAAGCAGGCTCCCCGCTGAGCAGAGAGCCCGATGGGGGACTCACCCCAGGACCCTGAGATCATGCCCTGTGCCAAAGGCAGAGGTTTAACCCACTGAGCCACCCAGGCGCCCCCAGATGTAAGTATCTAATAGGCTGAAAATGAGGCTTATGCTCACCCCTGTCTGCTAAAGTTCAAAAAAGTGGGTGTTTGGAACTTTCCACTCCTATTTTGTAAAGTGTAGCAGTTAGGATGAGCTACATTATGCTAGAATAACAAATGTTCTCAAGATCTCAGTGGTTAAAAAACAATTATTTCATTTCTCCTTCTTCCTACGCACCCCATTGTTCACTAGCTGAGGACCATACTGCACGTTGTGTTCACCTAAATGAAGACAGCTGGGCGATCTAGTTGCCATGTCTGAGAGAAGGAGTTCTGGAATACAGATCATCTTGTGGAATCCAGGGATTCCTGGGGATCTGCAAGTTCCAAACTACCCTCATAACATTATGAGATTATTTATTTGTATTTTATTTCATTTTGATGATATAGCAACTCATCTTTAACAGTAATAATTACAATTATATATTGATGATAATAATACCCCATAATAGTAATTAAAATAACAGTACCTTTTTAAGGCAATTTAAAGTTATAAACTAGACTCACAGAAATGATCTCATTTGATTATTGTATTTTTTGAAAGATCAATATTAATAGCTACCCACCACACATACCCCAACACCCACACCCAAACCTTAAATATAAGGGGACCAAGAACAGATAATTTAAGTTCAAGCTATAGCAAAATAACTAAAGTGTCTTTTAACCTTCATTATGTTCATATCTTCACAATATTTTTAACGCTGTCCCTCTTTTGGGAATTCTCATCTTTCTTTTCTGCCTGTTTTTTTTTTTTGTTTGTTTGTTTGTTTTTTGTCAATGACCTAAGTGTAGTTTAAATTTTAGCTCACAATTCATTACACTTCTTTGGGTTATTTGTGAGCCTATGAATTTTTTATACCTTCTGGATATAACTTCATTATTAGATGTAAGATTTCCAAATATTTTCTCCTACTGTGTGGCTTGTGTTTTCAACCGTGTCACTCAAATACCAGAAGTTTTAAAATATTAATAAAGGCCAATGTTTCCATTTGGTCTTTTAGGATTGTGCTTTTGGCGTCATATCTAAGAAATCTTTGTATTCAGTCTTTTGCCAGTAAACGTGATGATGTTCTACTTGTTTGTTTATTCATTTGTTTGTTTCTATAGATTCCATTTATCAGAATGAGAAATGTCCTTGGTTTAGTTTTGTGAAGGTTTTTATCAGGAAAGGATATCGAATTTTGTCGAATGCTTTTTCTATGAGTACAGAGAGGAGCATATGGTTTTCCATTTTAGTTTGTTACTATGAATTACATTCTTTGATAGAGGCATGGTGCTGGCAGCTTAAAACAACACAAACTTATTACGTTACAACCTGCAAGTCTGAATTCCAGTGAACTTCAAGTCTCTCGGGATCAAAATCAAGGTGTCAGCAGAGCTGAATTCCATTCTGGAGGCACCAGGGGAAAATGTACTTCCGGGCTTATTCAGGCTGTTGGCAGAGTTCAGTTCCACGTGGTTCTAGGAGTGAGGTCTTCAAACTTCCTGGCTGCATCAGCTGGGGGCCACTCCTGTTCCTCCAGCACTCTTTCCACACCTTGCACCTGGGTCCCTATACCTGAGATCCAGTGAGGGCACACTAATTCCTTCTCGTGCTCCCACGTCTCTCGGCTTCCTCTTCTGCTGGGCCTTGTTTTTCCTTTGGCACTCTCCTTTTCTTACTAATTAATGTACAGTGGAGTTTTCCAGAATCATGTATATATAATGTATCATACAATATATAATTATGTGATAACTAGATAACATAATGTAATATATGGTATATATTTACTCCAGAGTAACACACACGCATACAAGCACACCCACTATCACATAAATTATGTTATGGGTTTGTTTTGCTATTTTAAATGATTTAATACACATTCAACATTTTCTGTTTTAAGTTCTAATAGCAGAAATACAGATACAACATATAGATAACATATGCGTATAACCAACATAAGCCAAATCTTTTTACAACCCTCAAAAATTTTTGAATAGTATAAAGGGTCCTGAGACAAAAATGTGATTTAAAAGATTGAAGTAAGTGTCACACCTGCAATGAGATGATCTGGCTGGGAAGACCCTCTCACTGCTGCTCAAATCTGACCGGCCAGTCAGCGGTAAGACCCATCCTACCTAAAGGCAGCTAGGAAATTCTATCTTGTAAGGCAGAGAGCTGGAAATACTAAAAGAACCACCACATGACCACCATGCAAGGCACACCCTGAGTCCGCCAACACTTACTTCCCCCCACAAAGTTAAAGTATACGGGGGCTGGGAAGCTAAAACTGTAACAAACACCTACCTCATACTTTCTGAGTTCACTGAACTGCTTCACTGAAAATGTTACCTTTCAGTTCCTCCAATTAGAACAAAATACTTAAAACTGCATACAAGAGAACTCACTCACGCAAACTGTTATCTATTATTTGGGTCCCTATAGGTGGTAAATCCCAGATTATCGTCTTAAACATTTATATTTTCTCATTTCCAAATTATGACTGGTATCAATCTATCCCAGTATTTGTTCAAGCGAGATTGGACTGCATGATGCTTATAAATAATTCTCAATAAATCAGTGTCTGAGAACTCAAGAACAGATTTTTGATATTATGTTTAAAAATGGAAAAATGAGGTCTGCACATCATGCTTCTAGATAGTTCCGTTGCCAGCTCCTCATTATCCGTATTTCAATACATTTAATCCAATTTGTAGAATGTGGAATATTGTTTAATGAAGTATTCCCTGAGTTATTTATATGTTTGGGAGGGATGTAAAGATGCAGGATGCTTAACAGAAACACAACCCTTCATCAAAGAAACAGTTTTAATATAAATAATATTTAGGTATCCAATGAAGTCATCAATTTTGTATTATTGAGGTTAATGAAAAACATAGCCTGTGAAAAATTATCAATTCCTATGGCTGTCAGTTTTCTTGCCTCTTTTTAATTGGCTAGTTTCAATTGGCTGTGTGTGGAAAAATCAGAAAATTCAGCTTACTATAATTTTGTTTATTTACTTTTAAATATTTTATTTATTTATTTGAAAGAGAGAGACACAGCAGGGGGAGTGGGAGAGAGAGAAGCAGGTTTCCAGCTGAGCAGGGAGCCTGACGCTGGGCTCAATCCATGGACCCTGGGATTATGACCTGAGCCAAAGGCAGATGCTTAACAACTGAGTCACCCAGGCACCCCTAGAATTTTATTTAAAAAGAGTCAACAAGCTTTGAATAAAGCTCAACTTATTCTCCTACGAGTCAAATGTGTACGTTTTCATTCATTTACACATATATCGTATACATTATGGCATTTATGTGGAGAGAGGTGAAAATAATTTTTTGGTTAATTATTTTCTTTACATCCTGGATTTTGGCTCTGCTTAAAAAGCTGAAATTAAGTGATAAGTAGTTCCTAGATAAAATAGGTTTTACTAAACTTGAGAAGATCTACTAACTCATTGTGACCAAAAGTTTACACAAAAGGACACACAAATAGATACACAGTAATGAGCAAAACTTGCGGAAGGAACATAAAGAAATTATGGTTTTATTTCTGCTAAGATGAAAACTGTTCATTCTGAACTTGTAACAAGAACACTTATTTCACAAGCGTGATGTAATAACAAGAATCATAAAAATTATAATCAGGGATCCCTAATTTTAATGTAGTAGCTCCTAAGTGCCTGGCATGTGGTAATTGTTTTGCAAACATTTTCTCACTAAGTACTTTTTAAAATCCAAGAGGAAGTACAATCATTGTCTTTATGTCAATATGAAAAAGTTGAGGTTTAGCAAGTTACGGTCCAGATCTGACTGCAAAGCCTATGTGATTAACTGCTCAGTGTATTCTAACTGCTTTTCCTTTAATGTGTGCCAGGCTCTGTGACCTCGGCCAAGTTGTAGAACATCTGTGGACCTCACTGATTCATTCAGCCTCCCATCAATCCATTCATTAATTTCTTCATAAATTCATTCAACAAATACTTACTGAGTGCCTACAAAGAGCCACTCACTGGACAAGGAGCTAGAAAAACTCATCTGTTTAAAAACAAAGAAAGAAAGAAAAGTTTAAATACCTGCTTTAAGGATCAGATGAAATTCTGTACTAAAGAGGAATTGTATTCTTGAATGCCAGTCAAGCTACAATTCCTTCCGATAAAGATGGCATGGATAGAATGTCATGACTGTGCTTGTGCCATATGACTTGTCACACCTGTGCAGAGCAGAAACTACTGTCCTCAAAACAATTCCTTGCCCTGGGCAATGAACAGATCTGACACAAAAACTCTTCTCAGTGGGCACTCTCTATCTTGGGGAATGACTCAGTCAATTAAATCCTGTCTCAGGAATTAAGAGAGTCGGAATGTGTAATGTCCAAAAAAAAAAAAAAAAAAAGATGCTCAGAAAGTAGGAGCAGCAGAAGCAGACAGGCTAACAGAATGACAGGCAAGATGTGAGATCTTTCGCAATCTGAACAGCATTCCAAGGTTGGATGATGCCTATCTTATACCCGTGAACAAATTTTCTTAGTCCCATGGCCGGAACACATCTCAGGCCTTAAGATCTTCCACATAATATGGTAACATATTCTAACTTGCTTTCAAAACTATAAGGTATATACCTATGAAACACTGCCACCATGGTAATTACTAACAAGCATCACTGTTTGGCCCAAGTTTATTAAATAACAGAAGATTTAAACTTTTGGCTAGGATTTACTGGTCTCCTTAATGCTATATTCCAGAACCATCTTTCAACAGTTGCTTTCTAAAATTATATGAAGCTTCCTTCTTGGTTTGCTTTAATCCACTTATCAGCCAACAACTCTGAACCAATTCCTAAAAAATACCCTTCCTGACATTCTGTCAATATAATTGTTCAGATATCTCTGAAGGTAGATTTTAAGTATTATTTTTAGTCAGCTCCACAGAAGTATCATTCAGGAGAAATAAACTCATCTTAGGTATATAATTCAGAGTTTTAACAAATGTATACAGGTGTGTAACCACTGACCCTATTGTGGTACCAAATTATTCCATCACCTCAAAAGGGTCCCCCATGACCACTGGCCATCAATCCTTCCTATGACCCTCAACCCCTGATCTACTTCCATCATTATAATTTTGCCTCCCCGACAATATCATATAAGAAAACTGCAGTGTGGGATCTTTTATGTCTGTCTTCTTTCATGTAGCACCATACTTGTGAGAGTTGTGATAGGTAGCAATAGTTCAGTCCTGCTTATCACTGTATAGTAATGTTCCATTGCACATTTGCCACACCTTTGTTTGACCACAGTGATAGCCGATGCACAATGAGTTCTTTTCTCTTGTTTGGCTAATATTGAAAAGCTTCTCTGTACACCTGCACGTCAACTTTCGCATGGACAAAAATTTCACTTCTCTCAGAAACATATCCAAGAGTAGTAAGCAATAAGCATATTGCAACCTTGATAAGTCCACTGAGTTTGAATAGTTTTCTCGAGGATTTCTCTAGATCTTCTACAAAACCAACCATGTTAGTGCTGCTGCTTCTTTACCAAGCTGCATGATTATTTTTTAAGACTTATTGTCTGTCCTGGCTAGGATATTCTAAACAATGTTAAATAGGAATGATGGGCGTGTGCGTACTGGCTTTACTCGTGAACTCAGAGGTAAAGCATTTGACAATATTGGAGGATGTTAAACATAGGTTTTCCAGTGAAGCCCACTATCAGTATGCATAAATTCCCTTCTTTTCTAGTCTCCTGAGAGGTTTTATCATTAATGAGTCCTAAACGTTGTCAGATTTAAAAAAATCTGCTAATATGTTGAACTGCAGCGATTGATTTTTCAAACATTAAAGCAACCTTGCATTCTTGGGAAAAACCCTACTTAGTCGTGATTTACTGGCCTTTTTATTTGTTGCTATACTAATTCACTAATTTTTTAAAACTATTTTATTATTTTATTATTTATTTATTTATTTATTTGAGAGAGACAGGGAGAGAGAGCTTGAGCAGAGAGAGGGAGAAGCAGACTCCCTGCTGAGCTGAGAGCTCAATGTGGGGCTAGATCCCAGGACCCTGAGGTCATGACTTGAGTTCAAGGCAGACGCTTAACCACCTGAGCCACCCAGGGGCCCCTAATTCACTAATTTTTTAAAAAGGAATTTTACATCTACACACATAAGAGATACTAGTTTGTAGTTTTCTTTCTTCTCCTTCTTCTTCTTCTTCTTCTTTTTGGTAATGAAATGTTTTCCCCTAACTTTTAACAGGCCTTGTTTTCTTTTCTTTTTTTAATTAGATTTATTTATTTATTTGAGAGAGAGTGCATGCATTGGCAGAGGGGGTGCAGAGGAAGAGGGAGAGCAAGTGCTGAGCAGACACCAAGGCACACTGAGCAGGGAGACTGATGCAAGGCATGGGGCTGGATCCCATGACCCTGAAATCACGACCTGAACCAAAACCAAGAGTTGCACACTTAATGGACTGCGCCACCCAGGTGCCCCCAAAGGCTCTGCTTTTTAGGCCGTTTTTAGGTTCACAGTAAAATTAACCATAGGGTACAGAGATTCTCCAGGGACCTCTTGCCATCACCCATGTACACCTTCAGTGCTTCCTCATTCTACATAACCTATAAAAGACATTTAAAATTACACACTGATTTCACTGGCCTGACACGTTGTTGTCTTTGCTCTCAAAGTAAGGCTCACCTCAACGGTCCGTCCTGGTAATGGATAGGTTTTTGCTCCCAATTCCACTATTCTCTGATGTAGAATGTTGGCTATTATCCTTAATGGGCAGAAATGGTGTTGACCTTGAGCAACCAAATGGTTAGACTTTGAGCAACCGAACTTGCATGGATCCCCATATGCTGTCCACAACATCTTGGAAGTCTGGTCTACCTACTTGGACTTGAACCCCTCTCTAGTAAGGAACTCACTTCCTCATAAGCAGCTGTTACATCTTAAAGGGCTCTCATGGTTGGAAGATTCTCCTGTGGAAAAGCATAAATCCAGAGGGGCTGAATAAAGGAGTTTCTGGTCAGATCACTACGTGCCATCGACACCAAAATCCAGGAAATCTGGTATCAAGTGAAATAAGTGCTCTTTATTTACCTGTGATGGATCTCTTAATACAAGTCTGCCTGGCAGGGGAGGACAGGGCTCATGTCATGTATAATTAGATTATAATACTAATAATTCCTCTTGCTTAATATATATAGAAGTAAATATTTCCATCACTTCAGGCAGATACATATACTTCTACATCTTTAGAGATTTTTTTTAACTCCATTTGAAATTTCCATTTTAACTCAATTTGAAATTTCAAAGTGAAATATTCACTGTCCATGGGTTTCTTCAAATGGCACCTGAGAGACTATAAATTATTCATGTACTTACTGTAAATTAAAATTTGATCACTTTTTTCCATTCGAGAATGATTTAGACATTTTAAAGAATTGCTTCAAGCAAAGACTTTGCATTTTGTTCAAGGTATGTGAATAATGTTCATTTGTTCCTTCCTACCCTTTCCCCTTCATTCAGTCATTTAATGTACATTTTTTGGCAGTTAAATACATAGGATACTAAGTGTGGAATACTCCCTCCCCTTATGGTGCTTATGGTCAAGTGAGGAACACCAATATGTAAATGGAAAAGATTTCTTAAATTGGTGAAAATGGAAAAGTATTTGCAGGGTTTGCCACTCATCATATACTTAGTAGAAAAACTGATGCAAAGGCAGGAGGTATTGTCTATCATTTCAGTATTAAAAGTCAAATCAACATTCTGAATAACTGGAATCATACACCAAAATTCCAAATTTTGAAGTCACACATTCCACAACAGACTTATTTCATGTTAAAAAATTATAGAACAATAGCTCTCAAAGAGTATTTCCAGAAGCTCTGGGGGTCACTGAGATACTTCCCAGTGAGTTCCTGGGTTCAAAATTATTTTCACAGAAGTTTTAAGTGTCATGGCTTTTTTTTTTTTTAAGATTTTGTTTACTCATTTGAGAGAGAGAGAGAACAAAGAAGAGGGGGAGAGGGAGAGAAAGGCTCCCCAATGAGCAAGGAGCCCTACATGGTATTCAATCCTAGGACCTGGGATCATGACCTGAGCCAAAGGCAGATGCTTAACCATCTGAGCCACTCAGGCCCTCCAGTGCCATGGCTTTTTCATTCTCAGTCTCTCACGAGTACACAGCTGAGCTCCCAGAAGGCTACATGTTGTGTGACATCACAACAGTCTGAATATAGAAGTAGACAGAAGAATCCAGGTGTCTTCTAAAAAGCTGGGCACTTAAAGAGACTGGCAAAATGAAAGGCAATGATATTCTTCTCGCTGTTTTGCTTTAGTTTTGAGAAGTATATTCTTTTTATGAATACATGGTATTTATGTTAATATGTAACAGGCTTATTGCTTTAAGATAACTTACAAAATAAGTAACTTAACAGATTTTATTTTAATTTAGAATATTACAAATGTATTTGTGTATATTATATATAATACCCACATATAACACAAGCTCTTTGTGGTCCTCAGTAAGTTTCAAGAGTTTAAAGAGATCCTGAGACCTAAAAGTTGGAGGAAGTGCTGTTGAGTATGAAACGTAACATGTGTGACCTTGTAATCCTCACCCCTGTCACGTGTCTTCCTTGGAAATCTACAAAGTATAAAATTCACCTCTAAAAGTAGAACCTTGTCTAGGTTAATATGCACATGCTCTTGTAATGACTGGGGTCATTAAAAATAAGAAAATATAAACTTGTGAAATTTTAAGAGCCCTAGAGAGTCTCAGAAGTGAACATTTTCATTTTATTGATAAGGAAGCCAAGGTCAAGACTGATTATGTGGTTTGTCATAAATGAAACAGCTGGTCAGTATAAGAATAAATCTAGAACCAGGTTCTACCAACCCTTGCTCTGCAGTGTTCTTACTACACAAAATACTTTTTGATTCAAAATAAACTAAATTGTCATATTAAAATATAGGTAAAGTATAAATATTTTTCAGGACTCTATATTCCAGGAAAAAGAAAATCATTTAAAAAAATAAAAGCAGGCAAAGCTGTACATGTTCATTGCTACAGAATCTGCAAATTTTAGTTATGCAACAGTCTTCTTTGTACATTTTCTACCATCACATACAATGAGGGACAACAGAACCTGAGGAATAGAACTCCTCAGAAGGACTGATGATGTCAGTCTTCCTTCAACAATTACACAAGAGATGGATGTGTGTCCTACTATTAAGCCACTTAAAATATGAATGGGAAAAAGCATGATAAGCAACATAAAAATGGTCTACTTCCTCAAGCTACAAATTATGGAAATCACACTAATTGTGACTAATTGTTTAATATCCACTTATACACACACACACACTAGCTCTGTCACAATTAATGTTTCTCCATTCTTCCTAATGTTGTAAAAAATAAAAAAATGCAATAGAAACAGAAGGCTAAAGCTCAAATGTGACAACAGCCTGTTGATGTTGGAGATGTTAATGGATTTCAACTCTATGGCTTATTGACACTTGTGGTTTTTAGATCTGGCAGAAAAGTGATCAGCGTATTGAGTGAACATCAATTCTGAATCTACATAGCATCACAGCTAAGAAACCATGCAACAATCTCTTCAAGGTATTAATATACACAAATTCAGAAATAACTCAAGCTGGGTTTCCTACTTACTAGCTGTGTAAGGAAAAGGAAGAGGAGGGATGACAGGAAGGACAAAGCAAAGGGGAGAGTGACAGAAAGGAAGGCGAAGAGAGGGGAGCAGAGGGAGGAGTAAAAATGGAAAAAGAGGAGGGGAGGGCAGGGCAGGGTGGGAGCAGCAGGAATGGGTTAGAAGATCTCAATTAGCCAAACACTTGATTGATCAGCGAGGCGGTCAGCAGGGCACTATTGTCTCTGAGGTGATGAAAAGGACTGAACTGCTTAGGGAGAGGCTAATTCAATGCCAAAGAACAGAGAAATGGCAATCGAGATCAAAAGTCCTCAAACACAGAGAGTTAAGGTAAAGCGGAAAGTGACAAATTAAAGTTCAATTTCAGTTCATTTATTTGGTAAGCAACCTTTGTCTTCATACAAATAATGAGAAGGTTAAGCAAAGTAAAAGTTGCTAAGGCACCTGAGTGCCTACAGTGCATGCTAGGATATGCTGTGCGCCCCTGAAGCCCTCTCACCTTCCAGGGGCTTAGAGGTGAGAGGGCAGATAGGGCACACCAGCCATGCTCCTCTGCTGCTCTAAGTGGGCTGGTTGCAATTGCAGATCTCCATGTTCCGCCATGGCTTAAAAATATATAAACTTGACTTAGTGTCAAGTTTATATATTTAGTGCTTATTAAAAAAAAGCACTTTTTATTGGGCTTGGTTATGATTGAGTGGTGCCCCTGCTTCCCTCCCCCCAAACTCATCCACAAAAATCTAACCCTCAGGACCTCAGAATGTGACCTTACACAGAAACAGGGTTGTCGCTGATGTAATTGGTTAGGATGAGGTCATGAGGGTGGATCCTAATCCAGTATGACTGGTGTTCTTACGAAAAGGGGAAATTCAGACACAGAGACATGCACAGAGGGAAGATGATGTGAGGAGGCAGGGAGAGAGGACAAACCACTGACAAGCCAAGGAGAGAGGCGGGAACAGATCCTCCCCTCACAGGCCTCAGAAAGAAACAACCCTGCAGGCAGTCAGATCTTGGACTTCAAGCTCCACCTCTGTTGTTGAAGACCTCCTGGTCTGTGGTACTTTGATACTCAGCCCTGGAAGACAGTATAAGTGCTTTCTATGTACCTGCTGTCCGTTCTTCTCCGCACATACCCTGCATATCCCCTGCTACATAATCCTCAGCATGTAGGTGGGATTCTAAAACCCACTTTCCACAAATGGGGAAGCTGAGACACAGAGCAGTGATGCAAAGGATGCACATTCCGTTAAGCGGCAGGACTAAGATTCAAACCGACCTCCTGTTCTTATTTCAGAGTACCCGAGTTTAATCGCTATGTACAACTGCCTCTCACCGAGGTGCAACAATTTCTAGAAAACAAAATGCAGGATTTGCTAATACTTCTTTCTTCTAGACCTTGTTCATGGTTTCCCCCATCCAAGCCCTCTTGCCTCATACGGTCCCAGCTACCTGTTATTTCTCTCAGAGTCTTTCCTGGAATGGGGCTGTGCTTCTTCTGTGTGTTACTCCAGAGAAGCACACACTATGTGGTATTATAATTGCTATTCAATTATTTGTTTCTCCCAGTTGATTCTGAGCTCTTGGAAGGACTGGAATGGGGTCACACTTGATCATTTTTATATCTGTGGTGCCTAGAAGCAAGCCTAACACATCAAAAGAATTCAATACATATTTGTCAGATGAGTCAATTAATGCCAAGGGAAGCCCTAAGGAATTTTGTGGGAGCTGACTTTATTAAACACAAACACATATGCCCAAGTGTATTAAACACACGTACATATTGGCTATATGACGAGACAGACATAATTTTAGAATGACAGATATCATGACTTTAACTCTGTTTATGATTAGACTTATATATGAAAGGAGAAAACTTCAGTTTCTTGAAAACTTTCCTTCAAAGGAAATGGAATAGACTGCTTATGAAACATAGTACACACTAATGAGTTAAGCATTTCGAAGGGTGGGGTTCATGTTACACATCACTGTAAACTGAAATCCAGAGGAGCTGACCTAATGCAAGGCACCAGCAGAGTAAACTCTGGCAAAAAGTGGTTGACTTGAGTGTGATAACAGAGGCAGTGTCAGTTGATGATTTTCCTCCAGCGAACAGTCGGTTCTATCTTTCTGAAAAGCTGCCAAATTAATTTTGATTATAAATTCCCTGGCAACTCTAAAATGCCATGGGGAGAGAGACCAGAGACAGATGTGTTAGTTGAAAGAAGTGACTTGAGAGTAGAAATTCTGCTTCACATATAAAGATAACGATATTTAGTATCTAACACCTATTATTTACAAGAAACTGAGCAGGTGATGGGAAAATAATATTTATGCATGTAAACATGTTCCCACAATATATCCACCTATGGTTCCTTTAAAGGCAACTTCTCCTCTCCATTAAGTTTATAAGATGTTTATCCCATTGCAGACATTTTTTTTTTTTTTTAAGATTTTTAAAAAGAGTGGTGCCTGGGTGGCTCAGTTGTTAAGCATCTGCCTTCAGCTCAGGTCATGATCCTAGGGTTCTGAGATCAAGCCCCATATTGAGCTCCCTGCTCAGCAGGGAGTCTGCTTCTCCCTCTCACACTCCTCTTCCTTGTGTTCTCTCTCTGTCAAATAAATAAGTAAAATATTTTAAAAATATTTTTAAAGATTTTACTTATTTATGAGAGAGAGAGAGAGAACGAACAAGTGAGAAGCAGAGGGATAGGCAAGGGGGGAAGCAGACTCCCAGCTGAGCAGGGAACCCGATGTGGGACTCAATTCCAGAACCCAGGGATCATAACCTGAGCTGAAGGCAAACGCTTAACAGACTGAGCTACCCAGAAGCCACCGCAGACACGTTTAAAACAAACTCGTATTTCATAATTAAAGAGATACGTTCCAAGAGATCTTTGGAACTCTAGAGATAAATACTACTCAACATCAAACTACCTGCCTTTAATTTTGGTATTATGAGACTTGAAGTTCATAATAGTGAGTGGCTTCAACATCTCCTGGTCTATGTTTTTCTTTCTACTATCCAGGACTTGCAGAAGTAATGGATTCAACTGAGGCAGTAAATGTACCAACAGGAGCACATAAGCAGAAAATAAGGATATCTCCCAGTGTAAAAGTCAAAATTTAGCAGGATCCATGCTACAGAACACAGTACACTGAATAACCATCTATATTTACAAATAAAACAATGCTAACTTCGGAAGTAGGAGTACCAATATATACATATATTTTTAACTTTTAGAGGTAAAATAAAATCATGCTTTCCTTAAGTGTGAAGAATGGTTATAGCAAACTGTGTTTTACCTTTTCTCTTTTAGTTCCTTTTCCACTTTAAGTTTTAAGAATTTAGTAAGGGCAAAAAAGAATGTCCAGCAATCATGGTTATAAAAAAGCACAAACTCCGAAAGCAGATGCACTTGGGTCTGAACTGAAGTTCTGCCCTTTACGCTCCATTTGACATCAAGCAAATTCCTCTCAAAATATTTTGTCCCCATGTGTAGAATGGGAATAAAAATCACCCAACCCCCGGCCTGGTTTGAAGACTAAATAAAATTAGTCTTCAAAATTATCTGATATCGTGGGTGGTACATATAAATAGGACCCTGTAAATGTTAGATATTATGACTCTAAAAGTGGCTGAAAGGAAAGACAGCCAGAACCCTCTAATCCACTCAAGGGAACCCAGTGATGAGAACAGTAAAGGGGAACTGGAATTTCTCTTTTTGCTAAAAATGTATTTCCCAGGATAGTCATTAATGAAACCTAAGAAGTAGTTAGGCATGTTTTATCAAGTTTTCCTTTATAATTAAAGTAAGTAAATACGTAATCACCAAGTAAATTAAGAAATTCTTACAGGAACATGGTATTTTTAGCTGAATCCACACACAATGAAAACAGCTCCTACACCATTGCTCATTCAATGGATGAGAGTAATTTGTTACACATTCCCTTTTGGTCAGGTACAATGGGGGGTAGCAGAGATAATCTCAAGGGATCGTTCAGTCTCGAGTGAGTGGCAGGACAGTAAGAATGACGAACTGTACAAGAGGCTATGACTGCAGTATGCATGGTCCGCTCTGAGAACGTGGGTACAGAGGACGTGGAGGGGTGGTGGCATCTCAGAGAACCACTGTGGAGGCTGTCGAAGAAAAAGTGAGAGAGGACAGCAGAGCTGCCCCTGTGACACCTCCGTGTGGATTGAAGAAAGGAATTCCTTCCTCACTGCAGTTACAGAAATGTGTGTTCTGTTGAAGAATTTGTATATAATGCATATACAAATGTATATGTGAATGAGTGTGAGTGGGTCCGTGTGTCAGGGTGACCTCAGAGCTTGTGAGTGTGTACATGTGTGTGAATCTGAATGTCAACGTCAGTGTGCATGGTGTATGCATGGGTGTGTGTGCGTGTGTGAGAGAGTGTGTGGACAACCTTTACAAAGTCTCACTGACATCTGAACACGCCCTTTATATGCAGTGCTCTTGAGCATTCTAGAGCCACATCATTATACCTGGCAGGTCTAAGAGGTGAACTCACCTGGAGGGAGGAAGAACCACACCATCCCCAAAATAATGGAGATGGTCTTTGTTACTAGCGGCAATCTGCAGAAAGGATGGGTATTTCTGGAAGGGAACACTAAGTGCTGCCTTGTGTGACTTGGTCACTAAGAGGACGTGGACGAGGGGGCAAGTTTAAGATACTAGATATCACTTAGCAGGCAAATGTTTTCTCCAAATCTCCAGAATTATCCCTGGGAGCTGGAACTTTCTTTGACAGTAAAATATAGACTTAGAAAGTTTGGTCGTCCAAGATCACAACACTAACACAAGATGAAATTGGTATTTTAATCTAGATCAGTCCACCACAAAACCGATGCTTGTAGTCACTGTCCCACAGCTAGCCACCAAAAGGTCAGCAATTCAGGAAACAGAGGGTAGTCTGAGGGGAAAGGCAAGGAATTACCTTCCACGCCTGCTAAGTTTGGGATGCCCAGTGCAGGTCTAAATGAAATTGAGCAAGCTGAAGATTCCAATCTGGGAGCTACTGTTAGACTTAGAGGCTAGAGCTGAAATTCCTGACTCGGCAAATAGTTCCAGCTGGTTCCAGGCATGGACTCCATCTAGATAAATCTGTGTCATGAGTGCACACAGGAGTTGTACTCGGAAACACTGTACCCTCCCAGGAAATTTATTCTTCTTCCCTGTGTGTATATTACTATTTAACTAGATGCACTGAGTGCCTCGGGGAGAATGAGAAATAGAGCAGAAATGCAAGGAGAAAAACTTAATTAAAAAAAATTTTTTTAAAGTCTACTCCAACCTAACTTTGTAGCAAGAGAATACAGTTTTCTACATTTTGAAAGCTCTCTTTGACATATCAGGAATGAAACCTGGACTATACAGATAATCTAGCTTTAGCTGCAGATATGATACAAAGCAGTGGTTCTCAAACGTGGGCAGACATGACAATCACCTAGAAGGCTTGCCGAAACACAGCTCACTGGGCCCCTCCCCCCAGAGGCTCTGATTCAGTGGTTTCATTTCTAGCCATTTCTCACATGATGTGCTATTGCTGGCCCTGAGAAAACACTGAGAGTTATTCATGTAAGGGAAGTTCTCACCACCTGCCAAATATAAAGTAGAAGCCTTTCATGCGAAGAAGAAAGTTTGGAATGGACACAGCTGGGTTGAAAATGATGTATGAATCTCTAAGAAGATTCCAAAGACCTTCAGCGGAGAGGTTAGGAACTTAACATACAGCCACTTTCAATACCCACATGTAAGATAAGTGAGAGGGGCAGGCTGTGACCGGGCCGGGGCTCTGCTTCCTTTTTACATTTGGTGTGACACAAAAACAGTGAGGCAGGAGAGGAACAGGGACATCTCTGGATAGATGCACCTGGCGCAGCTCCTTGATCCTGTCTGGCCCAGAATGCTGGGCATGAGACCCAGTCTTCCTGTGTTCCCTGGAAAAGATGAAATCAAAAAGAAGGACAGCCAAAAAGTGGCCAATCCAAGGATTCTGCATATCAAGGGTGGGTAAAGGGCCAGTTAATCAATATGTTAGGCTTTTGTGCCATGTAGTCTTTGTAGAATATACTTATCTCTCTTGGAGAACTGACACAGCCAGAGATAATGTGTAAATGAATTGGTGAGGCTGGATTTGGCCCCACGGGGGCAGGGGGTTGTGGAATTTCTTTGCATGCAGTAGTTTGCTCATCTCAACTATAAACCACGAGGGTCCTCTCATTTGAGGATCTCAAAAAAGAGAAGCAAAAGAACCTTCATCCTTCACAAACCATGTAAGAATTATCACCTCCAAATGGACAAGAATGTAAGATATTTGTGGGAAGTGCAAGGCACTGTCTCCGATAGTATCAAACAGTATCTCTGATCCCAGAGGAAAACAAGGACCCACGTAGCGCACAGACCAGAAGCATCTCCCTCTCCTATTATGGGATATGGGAATGTAGCTCTGCTCTCAGGGCCATCTTGAGGAAGAAAGAGGAAGAGTGTGGACTCATTGAGAGATGGCACCTTCTTGACATAGCACAGAATCCTCACATTGACTGAGGATTGAGTTAACTATAATTGCAGGCAATTGAAAGAGAACAACAGAAACCGAATATAGCTGAAATAGTTTTATTTAGCAACATGATTTTCTCTCTCCATCAGTTTGTGCAGGCCTCACTCACTGACAAGTAAAACAGAGTATTTGTTTTTGTATTGTCTGAGTGTGATGTGTAAATATCTACCCCGTTACAAGAGAAAAAAATACCATTTCTGTCATCTTGCAAGTTCTCAAGGACCTTCCTAAAACTGGAGTCAGGATAGAAAACATTTCCTCAGTGCATATGACGTCATAAGTAGAGGTTCCATTAATTCCTCATAAGTATTACACACAGAGCACCTGTGAGATTTTGTCATGAGCAAGCTTTACTTTTCTAAACTTCTACTCCTACACTGAAGCTTCGTTCATAGATATGACTTAAAGGAATTTTCCAGATCCCAGCAATGGCCCAGAACACAGAGTAGGTGTTCAAATTTTGTCTGGATTAATTTGAATTGATTTTTACTTGACAAAAATTAAAGTTACTGCCGTGATACCTCCTCATTAACTTGTTCTTGCAGCATGTATGTTGAGTACTATTGTGGTGGTTGACCGCAAACACGTAATTATTTTCAATTACCTTTAAAAAAAAAAAAAGGCCAAAAATTTTGTTTAGAAATTTCACTTCGCAGAGGGCTACTGAGAACTTCCAGCCAGTCTGTTAAATGACTAGTCTTAGAAATTCTCTCGCATCTCTCCCTTCTCCCGCCCCGCTGCCCACTCTATCTTCTATCCCATCACACTGTATCAAAAATAGAAAAGTGAACAATACAGAGCTGGACTATGTAAGCGATTTCTGCTTAGCTGAAGTGACCCATTAAAAGTTTCCTGGCTTCAAGAATCATGTTGAGAGAACTACATAAAGCAGGCACACAAAATTTGCCAAGGAAGACTTCTTAGTGTATACAGCTATCGAGTTCTCAGAAGTGGGAAAAAAAGAGAACGTGAGAAAGAGAGTCGTGTTATCGGTCTCCCTCAGCAAACCCATCAATCTTCAAAGGACGACTAAGAGGAAAGCTGTTGTAGGGCATGCCCACTGAAACAAGCTCCCAGCCTTATTATCCCTGCCAGAATGGGCTGAATGGGTCCACCCTAAGGAGTGCGGTTGACAGAGTCCACCTGATTTCTGGAGAGATAATGACTAGGTGCGGGAGTGACGAGGCCACCGTGTTTCAAACCCTTCCTTTCCTCATCCCAAACACTGACAGCAGAGATAGGGGGCATCCTTCAGAGGTCTTGAACAAACCGAGTTATTCAAAGTAAGTAGAAAAAAGTCAGGAGATAGAAATGCTCAAATCTTCCATGTCAGAACCCTTCTAAATCAGTCAACAGGGTAGCAGAGAAATAGTATGTGTAACTATAAAGTTCTTTTATTTGGAGTTATAGTCTTATGCTTAGGATGCTTTCTGGGAAACCCAAAAATGTATCAGATGCCTTTTTTAATTGGGTTAGCACAAATGGAGTTAAATATCTGCATCCTTTTTTTTTAAGCTTCTTATTTTTAAACACTGGAGTTGAACACAACACTGCACAATTTTATAACAAGCTTTAAAGAGACCAATGGTTCCCCAAGTATACTTTACGGACTAACTATGTATTGCCAGTTATTTCCTCTATCAATTAAGATTTTCATTAAGTGCAGAGAAAAACATCTCAATTGCCTTCCCCCAAAGAATAAGACACCTTCTGATTTGTGCCTTCGCATAGACTAGGCGTTCAATAAATATTTGCTAAAAGAACAAAAGCAGAAGTAACACTTTTTGGATATGATTTTGGGCTTCATTTTCTTATTTTTTTTTAAATTGAATAACTTATCTACTTGGAATTCATATGAATTCAAAATATAAAATGGCATCGCATAATCTAAATATAGCTCCCCAAACACTGAAACATTACCCAGTTTTCTCCTCTTGCTCACAGTTCAGTTCTTCTTCTATTTAACCATTCCCTTCTTCTAATACCTGCTGAGCTCCTACTTAACTTCATTAGAGGCATTCACATGCAGTGAAAAAAGATAGGAAAAACAATAGCTATGATATTGCTTGCAGAACATTTTCTCCAACATCACGTATGGTTGTGGTGGGGCAATCCATTTCAGTCCCTGCCTACCCCTGGGCCACCAGAATGGTCATATGGCCTAGGTCTGGTCAATCTTAACATTCTATTCTCCTCCCAGTGACTGGTCAAAGGGTGATAATGTCCTTCCACTAAAAGGCTGGTCATAGTCTTCCAGAAATATTTGACAAATATTTGGGACTTGGGAATAAAAGGGGTTCCCGGACTCTGGCATAAGGAAAACCAGTTAAATTAACAGCCACAAATAGCTATATTTTACCCAGTGTGTTGAAAACCCATTTTAGAATGGAGAAAAACAGAAAAAAAGAAGTATGAAGAATGAGAGAAACAAGAGGTAAAGGAGTAGAAGAGGGAAAGCAGACAGAAGACAATGAGAATGAGAATAAAGTCACTCATATGGCACATCATTTCAGCTTCTGGTTCCAGACATGCCCAAAGCCAGGCAATTCCTGGACTTCCATGTTAAATGAACCAACGAATTATAGGATAATCTAGTTAAAAATTATTTTTTGACACTTGCAACTGAGAACATCTGATTCATATACTCTTTGACCTTAAGATTAAGACAGAGCTGCGAGTAGCTAGATATAGTCATTTTGTCTCTTATTATGAGGCTACAAAGTGATATTCCATAGGAATATACAAAAGGAAGCTCACAGGCCCTCAGCTGTAACTGGAGAATACTGGCAGCCTGTACATACAATGTGAATGAAAGGCACATGAGAGATAATATAAAAAACATTCCAAGTGGAGGGATGAGTGTGAGTAAAAGGCAGTGTGTCAGGCACTGTTCAGTTGATGACCCAAACCCCACTGGCATTTCCTTCTCCCCAGCCATCTTACAGGTAGGCAGCTATGACAGAGTGCTGGCCAATGACAGTGAGCCCAAGACTGCTGGGGAGGGGTTCTGAGAGAGTATCTACTTTATTGAAAGGAAAAAAGAAAAAGAAAAAAGTATGCAACAAGCTGACATAACCCTTTACTTTTACTCCTTTCCACTTCACCATTTTACTTGCCTGGAAATATGGAAGGAAAGTCAGGGATGCAGCAGCCATATTGTGAACATGAGGTAACAATCACAAGGACAAAAGCAAACACACTCAAGATGGTACAACAGAAAAGCAGAAAGAACTTACTGCCTACCTTTAAACTTTTCTGACATAAATGCCATCAGTTTGTTTAAGATTCAGCAAATTTTAGGTTCTATTACATGAATCATTCTTAACTGATACAGAGATGTTGGAAATTACAGAGTATATATGAGAAAAGTCAGAACTGAGTTCTGGTAGTTAAACACATAGCATCCACACGTCTGTTCTGTTGGTGCTTACCTCTGCTGAACAGGTTGTTAAATAATTTGGGAATGACAATGCAGAATAACACAACGTACAGTAAACTGAATGGTTTGAAGCTGGAATGGGACTGGCACTACATTGTGCAGGACCTAAGATTCAAATGAGGAGTAGAACTTTATTTAGCAGAGAAGCTATAGCATTTCTATATATGTGTGGATAAAACACAACATATACATGGATGAACTGAGTGCAGGAGTGAGAAGAGCTCTCGGAAATTCGCTTACCTTAGCACGGAAACCAGGAAGAACTTCACAGTATAGTGTGCTAACAGTTTGATTCTGTGACCTCTTAGTCCCTCAAATCACCCCTGGAAGTATATTTTAAAAATTAAATGAAGAGTATTTGGGTTATAAAATTCATAGCCTGGAGTAAGTCATTAGGTGGCTGAAAACACCTGGCTTCTCACAGAACCTATTCGCTTGCACTAGCTAATTTACATGCATGAGTGAGAAAAAATGAAGTTCAAGCTTTTCTCAAAATAACCTCTGGAATGGGAAAGCATCTTACATGAAGCAATTTCAAATATAGTTACACAAAATGGAAGTTAAAATATTAAGCATAAAAATTCCAATTAAAGGAAATGGAAATGAGAAAGAAAACTGTGGATAAAACGGTTGCTTTCTTATTTTTAGGTTATACAACTTAATTTCACTTAAGATTTTTTTTTTTAACTTTCTCACTCTTGAATAACTACTAAAATGATAAACTGGGCAGTTAAGCTTTGTTTTCCTCTTCGCAGTTCTTTGCAGTACAGAACTAGTGGATGAATAGTCCAACTATCCTGAAATGCAGACCCTTTTTAAAATTTTTTAAGACCTTTTATATATATTTTTTCAATTATTTGAACCATTATTGAAAATGTATGCTTACACTCGCCTAAGTGCACACAGACAGGAAGCAAGAAGCCGGCTTCGCAGACGTATTATTCCATTCGCAAACACTCCATGGGGCACGAATGGTCCAACTTGGTATTTCTCTAAATGTAAAGTCTACTTTTTCAGAATAAAGCATTTGCACACAAGCTGACAGGCCCAATACCCTGATGGACGAGAGCAAAGAACAACTTTCCCTTCCTTGTTCCTTTCAAGTTGAAAAATCAATTGGAGGTGGCCTTTCTGATCTGATTTTTTTTGACACATACACCAGCAAATAACTTCCCCTATTGCTAAGTTAAAATAGAAACTGGGAAACACTACTCCAAAATACTGTTGCAATTTGTCAAGCAAAAACAGTTTTTCCTCTACCTTCCGCAACTCACAGCAATATTTATGAAGACAGAAATACTTCCAGCTCGTTAAAAACACTACTCTAGGATGATCTGTTCTCCTATAATTTGTTGCAGGAAAATACATGCTGCCTAGACGATATCTATCAATATTTACATTTCAATACTCTCTTTCTGGATCCTTATGGAAGTGAACTGATATCTTTATTCATAAATTTGATTCAGAAAGCTTTTAAGTCTGGAAAGCATGTTCGTGTGTCTGTTCATACATTTCTTTCTTTTTTTGAGGGGAGCAGTCTTGCTGGAAAGCCTTTCATTTTATTGACTGCAGCTTATTATTATTGTAGTTATCATTAACTTACCTCAGATTTCCAGAAGAACTCTGATTAAGAATACACTGCTGTGTCATAAGAATTTACCCAAACTAAAAGCCCAGTGGAAAACAGGTGGTCCTACTTTTACATATTACCATGGGACAGAAGTGAAACCCAAGGACAGAAACAAAATTAGGCAAATACAGATACGAAATCTTTCCAAGCTATTCTCTTGTCTGCAGAAATAATTATAGTAAGAAAAACTAGCACAGTTTAAATTATCACTGCAGATTAATGGAATACATCTTCATTTTGTTTTGTTTTGATAATGGCATTCTGGCTTAATCATATTTTTATTTTTTGCTGTATAAAGATCATACACATGTTTCACATTAAGAAAGTAACATAAATCACAAATTTGTATTCTATGATTTTAAAATCATGATTGTTTACTCTATATTAACTTTTTCATGAGATTCTCTGTAAATTACCCACTAAATAACACATATTTTTAACAAGACATCCGAAGCAGAATCTAGTTCCCAGGTTTGTTTTTACTTCATTGCTTTTATTCATATATCATAGTTTAATAGACCATAAATGCTGTTATTTTTCAATATTTAAAGGTGTACTTAACCTACAGTCCGAGTCCCAAAGTGATTTCTAAACATTAAAATCTCTTTCAAATATTTTCATTCCTCTTGGAAAATAAATGTTTAAAGGAAACATTTTAATATTAAGAGAAAAAAACCACTTTCAATATTTAAGTCGTATAACAGAAGTTCGTGGTTGAAATTAATTAATTCATTAAAAATAGACAGGAAAGCAAAATCTTCAGGATAAAGTTCAGGAAAAAGCTTATAGTTCGTGCATAAGTATTTAAAATACAGCCTTAGATATAAAAATGTGTATTTTTAATGAAAATATACACATTTCTGGGGACTGAAAACATACAAAGTTGAGAGAGCAAAATACAAAAAATTAAAACATAGCACTTTCAGAATATACAAATCAACTGATATGCACATAACTCACATTAAAATTATGACAATTTGAAAACTGGCTTAGAAAATTAAACTATGAAAAACAAGCTAATTCATTTTCCCCCCCAAATCCTCAGAATCCAATGAAAGTATTCCATCAGAGCCCGCCATCTCTCAAGCACCCTGTACCCTTACTGCGTTCCCCAAGATTTTGTAACATGTTCCTGTTAGGGTGGTCCCCCACTGCCCTCAGCCACTCTCCACTCCCGGACTCCAAACTCATCAAAAGTTTTAAGTTAGGTGAATAGAACCAGCAGTGTAACTCTTCATTGGAAATCAGTATGCCCTTTGTTCTGGTTCAACAATCTCAAGGGTAGTCTGAGACTCTCTGAACCTACCTCACAGAGGTCGCCATCTAGTGTGAGAGAGGAGGCAGGGAGGGAGAGGAAAGGCATATGCTAATTAGGCTGTTTCTCAGAAAGTACTTTTAGCTCAGGGAAACCAGCCATTTGCTCAGTATTTCTTTCTTCAAGTGGTGTGGTAGAACTGAACAGGAAAAGAGACAAAAAAGAAAACAAGAAATGTATCATGGGTGGTGAATTTTGAGTCAAGGTTGAAAATCACTTTGAAGTTCCTGAATAAGCTCATTAAGAAAAAAACACTGAGAGACATTTAAGATTTCTCACTCAAAAAACTTTTCCTGTTGTAGAATCTTTAAAGGTCTTACCTACTTTAAAATTTGCTAGTGCATTTGTTTTGTCTTTTTTCACTCTTGCATTTCAATGTGATAATTCAATCAGGAGAGGCCAGAGTTTTTGATGTACCGGTACATTTTAAATGTTCTGTTCTTTAATTTGAGGTTTAGTTTTAAAAACAGTGCATACTTTAGATATTTAAGTATGCACTACTTAAGGGTAAAAATATAGTTCACTGAATATTTTCCCACTTCAGAAATGATTGTTTTTTATTAAAAAAAAATGACCTTCCTACCACACGTCAATTCAGATTAATAAATTGTGAGCTCAGATCATGTCAATAAAACCATCAAGGCCTGATTTTTTTTTTTAAAAACTTCACCTTTTTTGGCCTGAAGGTCATACAAAATTAAAAGGGGAAGTAATAATTTGTACTGTATAGGAAAGTGCATCATCTGCTTTCCCATAGCCCAGGGCTATGTAACTCCTCAAAGCAGGACACAAGCTCTCCCTCTTAGGAGAGTGTTTCTTTCACTCTAATGAAAAGGATGACATATAATATAAAACTTATATTAGTTTTATTGGACTTAGTTTTATTAAAGAAAATTGTACTTTAAATTTATTCTCCGTGATTTTTCAAAACTTGAAGAAATCTAGTAGATTTTCTTTATAAGAATACGACTACTATCCACACACAGTGCTTAGTATAAATGGAGAGTCTAAATACATATTTGTATAATTATATTAGTTGGTTGGCTGGTTGGTCAGCTGGTTGATTTGCTGACTGGCTGGATGTGCATACAGATAGATGAACAGAGGAATGCATGATGGATGGAAGCAGAGAACAGAAGGAGGGAAGAAGGAAGAAAGGAAAGAAGGAATGTGCTCTAATAATGAAACCTAATATATATAAAAGAGATATACCTGGAAAGAATCTGGATGGAGATACTATATTCTGCAAGACATTCCTGGGGATTCTTTTGACATTGTTTGAAAACAACTCACCTAAGGAGTCTTTATATTAATACATCTGTTGAAGATTAAAATAAATAATAATCTGTAAAAATTAAGAGAACCTTCTTAAGGCAAATGAAATATCAAATATTACCTATGATCAGCATTATTGAGATCATTGATGAACAAAATGAGAATACAGATTCATTCTGACATAATAAGTAATAGCTGCTTAATGTCGGGTCAATTCCTTAAACTTTTTAACCTTCATTTTCTTTGTTTATAAAATAGGGTTGTAGTTCCAGGCTGACTATAAAAATTAGAGTTCATACATGCAGTGTATTTAGAATGGTAACTAGCACATAGTAAGCATTCAATAAGCGGTCCTCACTCACTTATTTTTTTTTTTAAAGGTATCATCCCTTGCAACTGTGATTGTTTCTAAGGAAACAGTATGTCTCATACACAGGTTTTAGTAAATTATATTAACAAATCTAACATCTATTCCACAAATTCTGGCTTTATTTTATCACATAAATTTTTACATAATTTACATAATTTGTATAACAATTTTCCTGAATTCTTTGAGGCGCTATGTTCCCTCTAAAGTAGATGGCAAAGAAGTCAAATGATTGTCTTTAAGGATTCACTGCAAGAAGAAAATCCATTTGCTAATCACATTAAAATTTACAAAGTATTTTCACACTGAGAACTTTACAGTGAGTAAGAAAAAGCTTATTTCACAAAACAGGAATACAATCATTATCTTTATTTTATAAAAGAGGGCCCTGACGTCCTGAGAGTTTAAACAGCCTACCCAAGGTCACAGAACTTTCAGGATTCTGGGACCTACTTTCAAAGATGGTGCACTAATTTAAAATTCATGTTATGCTATTCAAAGACTCCCCCACCTTTCATTCTTTCTTCCCTTCTTTCCCCTCTTTTTTTCTTAATAGCTTGTCAAAAGGAAGGCTTATATCCATAATTTGGACTCATGAGGTCCTCATATTAAAGCATTCCTACACTGGTCTGGGATGAAATCAGCAGATGAAACCCTTTGGAAGTTCCAAGGGGAAGATCAAGCACAAAAGTGAACCGCCATCCCTCCCACTTTCAAACACATCTAAACTTCTCACCTCAAAGAATTAAAAGCAAAGACTCAAAGATGTTTTTAAAATATATAAATGACTTTGATTCAAGATTTCTGCATACCCATTTTCTGGTTTCGTTCCTGTGCTTGGTTCAAACCCCAGAATTGCTTGCCTAGAGCCCAAGATCCTTAGAAAAGGCTATTGTTATCTGACTGATATTACTGACTTGAAACTCTCTCCCTTAACCATATCCCCTTGACTACCACAAATGCAATCTTGCCACCAGATGCATCTGAACTCAGTGTATAATTAGTAAGTGCTTTGTAGATCACCTCTTTATCCAGCAAGATGGTATGTGAATACCTCAATACTTGAAATTCAGCACGCCATGCAAGGCCCTTTGTGATCCTGAATCTACAGACCTAATCAGGAAGCTCTCTGGACCTAACAAAACACACTCTCTGTTGGCAAGTGGGACTGCTCACCCACCTTTCTGTACCTCTGCACCAGACTGAATTGCCCCTCCTTTCACTACTTTTGAACTATGTTCACGAACACATCCTTTAGGAGCCTACTCAAAGGCCACCTCCTCAATGAAGCCTTCATTACTGTGATAGGACATTAAACCCTGCCTTCATGATTATCATAGTGGATTATAATGACTTTTTACAGTTGTAATTTTCATGGGTAGAAGTTCCATGGAGTCAGAGACCATGTATTAACTTATCTCTGCATCTCTTGCTGTGGGCTTGGCATATAATGATCCTCAAAAGATCCAGAGTATTTTTCCTGGATTCCATGGAAATATCAGATTATTTAAGGGGATCATTTTCTATGCCATGGGAGAGCTCATCTCTTCCTATATTAATGAGGAAGTTAGAGATGTAGTGAAAACTAATATCCTCTGGAATAAGAAATGACTGGGAGGAAGCTAAGTTTAATTAACCTCAATAAGCATGAGTTTCTCAATTTTCAAAATGGTAGCAATACTAAATCACAGGGCCATTCTTCAGATTAAGGGAAGTAAAACAGGTAAAACATTTTGGAGACAGATCGTCTTACAAAGAGTAAGCACTTGAACTCTTTCTCTCATCTTCTCCTTGGTAATTACTCCAAAATCACCACAGTAAGCTTATTTTGATATTCCACCGACTTTACCAATTCAAATTCACATGCAAATCAGACTCTCACCCTAATAACGACCAGAACACCACATTTCTATTTACTAAAGTAACCTGTAACCCACAATTAATTGTTCTGCCTTAAAAATAGAGTAGATGCCCACTGAAACAGGTAGCATACATCCCTGCTTTATTCTTCCACTTTGCTCCCAATATGCTGTTGTAATATGATCACTTTATGATATCTAAAATATAACTTACATTAACTGAAAAAATTTCATCAGCAATTGACAAACAGATCCAATGATCTATCCTGAGGGACACTTAGGCTTAAGAAAATAGAGAATGAAAAAGAATATGAAGAACTATATCTGATTTTCTTGACCAATGATTTAAATTCTTATCTTTAGAAACAACATATGAATAAATCCAAATCAGTAAACCACTGGCCACAGGGGCATTTAAAACTGAAAATTAGCATTATGAATACCCTTAAAATGCATTTATGCAGCAACTAAAATCCACGCATCAGAAGTAATTGTTTAATTAAATCAGTTAGGGGAAAGTCTTTAAATAAATTTGAATGCACATGATATTACAGAGAAATTTCAATATCTAATAACTAATTTAATTGATGTAATTTACTAATAGCTATCAAAGGGTGTGTTGTTGGCAATATTAATGTTGCACAATTAAAATTACTGACAGAATTTGATGGTGAGCTGGAAAAAGAAAAAAACATTAGGAAACCAAAGTCTAACTAATTTTAAATTTAGGTTATACATATCTGATCATATCTGAAGATAGTATATCTTTCAAACATTGCAAAGCACATCTTTCCTTTCTTGTCCTGTATCACAAACCAATAATTTCTCACTACGTTTAACAAAAGAGAAAGACTGAAAATTGCCTAGTGTCTTTGAAAAAGAACGTTTCTTTTTAAAGCTAATAATGGCATACAGGTATTATGTAGTAACATATATTTAACTCATCCATGATGCTATAATATTCCCAATATACTTTAGAATTAGGAATTTGGATAAAGAGTGGAAAATTCAAGTCAAAAGTATTTTCAATTTGCTGTCAAAGTGGCAGAGCTATACTTTAAAGGAGAAAATGACTTACTATGAAGCCAACTAAGGACAATTATATCAATACTGTTTATTCATCACACCGATTTCCCAAAATCTTCAAGATTAACTCAAACAAATTTAACCAAGGAAGAAAGTGAATAATCATCATCTTCTGTTACCTAATAATGGTACTTCTTTTTGGTACTTATTTTAAAACAGAATAAAAGCATTAAATTTCCAAATCAAGATCTCTGATTTTCAACCTTTCACAGTTTAAACAGGTAATGGGGATATGACATAATCTTGATAGGAACAGAGTCCAATTTCCAGACAGAGAGATTACAGTAGGTGTTAATTTTAAGTATTTTGAAACAATATTATACACTACAAAACACTAGCATCACAAAACTTTGTATCAAGTGTACTTGAAAAGGAAACGTTTGATTTATCTCAACTTGTAACAACAATGTTAAAAATTTTGGAAGTTTTTGCTTTGTTTCAAACATGCACACCCCATAAACAGGGAAGCTATTTTCTACATGTACAAGATCATTAGTTTACTAAAGAGATTTCAAAAAGAAACACCAGTGGCTAGATTTCCTGAATCCTTAAGCCCTGGACTGGGAGGTATGGAAAGTGGCTGAAGAGCTTTGCGCTGAAGAAGGAGCGTTTCCAGGCAACCTTGCACAGTTGAGCAGCCACAAGCAACCGAAACAATGGCTAACACTGGCACAGATCCATTAAAGGGGAGTCTGCAGAAATACAGTGTGTGTGTGTGTTTGTGTGTGTGTGTGTGTATGTGTGTGTGTTTATCCTTTAAAAAAAAAAGCAGTTTAAATATGAGCTAGAATAAGTAGTAGAGAAATACTAGACAAAACAGTCAAGAGAAAATCAGTATAGCCTCCCTGTTTTTTCCATGGCTTTCAATGCAATGAACACTACTTGAGCAATGGTGAACCTGTTTGTGTGAATAAAACATTCACCTCTTCCTTAGTTATCAATCCATGTTATGACTACAGTGTGTTAGAAGCTACTTCTTATGAAGCATCAATATGGAGCGAGGCGATCTGATCTTGGACCACTGGTAATCTGGACTTTGGTACACTTCTTAGCGTGAAAATGGAAACACAGTAAAATGAAAATTAATGATACTTAAATGGTATTCTATTCTGGGATATTTGGCTAAGATAGAAAGGGAGCAGCAGAGTAGAAGAAGGTCACATATAGCCTATTGCCTTTCTCTACTCTTTTGTAGAAACATCTCTCTTAAAAACCCAAGGGTCTAGACCCCAAGTTTTAAATATATCTACTTATGCTAACTTGTGTTCTAACATTGATTTTTAATGTTTCTTTTAATGATCTCAAGTTACTGAAAGGCATTCCAGAATAAAATGGCTATTAAAAACAGAGGCTGAATAATAAAGCAATCCAGATAGCTTTGTAATAAGTTAGCTGGCTTCCTATTTAACAATATTATTTACAGCTACTGCAATTTACAGTATTGTTTATTTGAGCTATGCAGTTTAAACATAAGTAGATTTCTGGCAATGCTAACTCTTTAAAAGTCTCACTTTTAAGTCAAATGCATACAACGGGCTTATGAATTAAATGACATTGGATGACCAAAAAGTAATAGTAATAATAATCAAAATAAACTGTTGTTTACTTTATTGTAAACTGTTTTCTACTTTATTAGCGACTTAAGAAGAAAACTGAGCTTGATAACATATAAAAAACCAGTATCTGATAGATAATCATTCACCCTCTGACCTGTTTACAGGTGGAAATCAGTCTGAAGAGACTACCTGAAATATTAGAAATAAAGTTTAAACTTCACTAAAAAGTCATGGATTATATTATCTTCTTACACTTGATATGCATTAGATGACTATATTTATGTTTCAATTGTAACATACAGAACATGTTATACATAATGAAAACAGTTTCTTATGTTTTAATTCCAAGGTTTCACTTCCTTTGTATGTGCTTCATACAAAGACCACCAGCATTTGTTACAAACAACAGCCCCTACAAGTTGTTCTTAAGAAAATGCCTTTAAGATGTCATCAGTCATGAACACACACCTTGCAACCAAAAACAAGAGCAGAATATTCTCTCAGAGAAAATTCTACCAAAGAAATATGAGTAGTAATTAAACACATCACTTTTTTTTTTCACCAAATGAAATAAAACTAGCTTTCTGTCAGGCTCTTATAAATTCAGAAAACCCTCAAAGGCACAAATTACCCCCATTCAATGGCTTTGTAGTAAGAGGGAGCTATAGAAGCAGGATCAATTTACAGACCATGGCTAAAGCTTTATCTCTTTACTAGGAGAGGAGGTGTTAAGCAGTATGATTTAATATTCATTCAACCAGAAGAAATGCATTACACATTGAAGCTATGTGCAACGTTGATAATTACACACCTGTTGCCATGGTAATTTTGGAAGCTGCAGTGGCTATAATTAAAATTCCAAACCAATAAAATCACATTACCAAAACTTGGTAACTTTAATCAACTCAAAAATTAGGAAAAGTCTTTCCAATTATTCTAAACAACAATTGATAAAAAGAAAGTAAAAAAAGAAGGAACATATAAGATGCTGTTCTTTCCTGCTCCTGCTACTCTGTGTGTGTGTGTCTCTCTCACGTCACACATTTGCAGTTCCTTCCAAAAGTTTTTTTTCTTCGAAATTCTGACAGTAATTGTATTAATTCTGTTATCATATTTCAGCAGATGGTGACAATATATAATTAGATTTGGTGGGCTTTGCTCACTGAGATCAATTTCTATAGTTTCCTCTACTATTTAACCATTTAGATTGTTTGCAAACCCTACTTAATAAAGAGTAAAGACATTTACAGCATGCTGTGCTCATTCGCGCAACAATATCGTCAGGTTGATTTTTTTTTTTTTTTTTTTAAGCCATGCAAGATACCTCCATGAGCCTTTCCAAGAACAGGCCATGAATAAAAGGTTTATTTTTTAAAACGGTCACCAAAACTCTGGGACGTTTTTAGTGCCCTTAAAAATGTGCATGGTGATTGCACAGTTGGATGAGAATTTTGTGCCCCTGGTCATCCAATCAGTTCAGGACCCAGATTAGGACTGTCAAATTGTGTCAGGACTTTGCAGTGAGTGCTCACTAGAGTGCCTTTAATCCTCCAAGGTTTTCTCAAATGTCACAGCCATCTGGAGGAAAGGGAGCTTCCCCACTGGGCTCCACTGACCACAAATTACTTTCTAAAGAGAAGGACAACAATAGAAAGCAGTTAATAAATATTTGATTTTTTTTTCCAGAAAGGGAAGGTAAAACACTACCTTTCCATCTTAATTTAGCATTACGTGCTTTTATACAATATACAAAAATGAGAAAATAATGCCTGCCCGGGATTTAATTTGAGGGCAAAAGCAAACATTCATTACAAAATTAAAGAAACATCTGAGAGGATATATGAGTAACTGCTAATGTAGTGCTCACTTTTCTTTGCTGTTTCTTCTGGTTTTAGAATAAATAACCATTTTATCCCAGGCAGCGAGCATGATTATTCGTAAGTTACAAAAAGTTCATATCATTCCGTGGTCCCATCACTTTCCAAAGTTGAATGCACAGTGTTACCAAAAGCTTAGTAACTTGAGTTTAGAATAAGCTAAAGTTCAGTGCAACGTTTCTTCAGAATCCCCACTGCAAGTTCGCAAAAGAAATCTGGTTCTAGTTTCCTCGTTTAAGGATATAACTGTAATCCTCTTCTCTAAGGAAAGTCACTTCCTTGTCTGGCACAAAAGAGACTGGGAAAGCAGCTGCATTGTCTCTTTTAAGAGACGCTATCTGCAGCTGCATTCAGGACCCATAAGGTTCTGAGGTCTTTACCTGAGCTCTCCAAGTGCAAAAAAAAAAAAAAAAAAAAAAAAAAAAAAGTCGATAATAGGGTCGTAAAATATTTTGTGTAGAGCATAGTAAATGATGCATGTGGCTGCTCCAAGTAAATACATGCTCTTTTTCTTTTATTCTTAAATGTATGCATTATTTTCATTGGCCTCTGTCTTTATGATTATGCAATTTGGAAAGAATTTTTTTTTTATATATATAACATGTCTGGATACAGTAAAAAACTTATTATATCACCATGAAGCTTCATACCACTGTCATTACACTTGTTTTTGTTGTTGTTGTTTGTTTGGTTTTTTTCCCCAAGAATTCCTTTTGGAAGTATCTTCTTCAAGTTCAGAACAAAATAACTGAGTATGTGCTGATTCTGCAGTTTCATCAGGTTATAAAATAAAGTCGTTTTTCTGGAAAGTTAAAACTTTCACTTTCCTGAAGGCCTAAAGTTTTCCCCTGCCAAGTGTTAACTCGCTGTTAGAAAGCACATAAATTCTACACCTGTCACAGATGCATCTCAAATCCGAATCGTACAAACATATTTTTCCTACTGTAACACCGTTAAGTCAAAAAGCAGACTTTAAACAAAGGCAGAATGTGCCATAGTCTGAGGACTCATGGAAGGCTTCTTCTCCCTGTTACATCACACTACATTCTTGTGGCATCTCCTGATCACACTGTAGGTTTTATAGAGATATTTGGTCTATAATATTTTGTCTGTATTGTAAATGTGTTTACTCAATCAAATATTTCTGATGAGGCAAGACTTTCAACATCGGCTATGAAATTAATATGCTTTAAAAACTAGTAAATATGAAGGTCTAAGTTAATAGTCTCTTTCCTACAGCCAAAATATGAAGCACCATTTACCCAATTCAACATATTTATATACCCAAAATCTCTAGCTTGGTGATCAATATTTAATATGCATTTACAAACTGCTCTGCCTTTTAGCGTGTGTTAACTTGGGTGAGAAAATATCTTAACCCCTAATAAACAAAATCACAGAAAAGATCAAATGTCAGTTAACAGGGGAATAAAACATAGGAGCTGTATCTGTTATGGTAAGAAAAAAGAAAAGGTGAGAAGTGGCTTCTATTCTGCATAATCAGCAGGAGTGACAGGGTCAGAAGAGGATAGGGAGCATCATGTGATGAACTACCATGACAATCTGAAGTTCAGTAACTGACACCTTAAGTGCCTGGTACAACACATTGAACCATTCGCTAGAACACTAAGAGAGCAATGGCTGTCCCAAAGAAAAATCACATACATAGAGGCAAACAGCTTTGACATTTTGCCAGCATAAACTGAGAGTCTATTCAATAAGCAACAGATGCCATGTCATTCTCTTCCTATAAAAGAAATGCAAATATCTCCATGATTAAGAAAAAAAAACAAAAAACAAACAAAAAAAAAACAAATGGAACCCAGGATTGTGACTGTCACATGTCAATCACGCATAAATGCTGAGACAAGAACTGAGAACATCTAGGAGGAGCTCCCATCAGGAAGACAATCATCGAAACACAAGCTGCTTTATCATGCACGGAACTCTGTTGACATTCATGATTACAAACAAACTCTGCTCCCAGAGCAGGAGTATTTTTCAACACCTCATTAAAGCACCATTGTTTATGTGACATGATAAGTACTCACAGACACTCATTACTAACACATGTCCTAAAAAAATCATAACATCAAGACTGCGTGTCATAGCCAAGCAATGTTTATGCCACTTAAGAAACAAACTACACCAAACCTCAAAAATAATCACGTACAATAATGTTGTGTTTCAAAATCTACTATAATTGCCAATGTCGGGCTAATAGCTTTTCAAATATTTTATTTGCAGGATTAAAAGACACTGAAAGGAGAACTTAAAAAAAATTAGCAGTCTACATTATTTTGCTTTTATTATAAGTAAAAGTTGCCATAATTTGGATATTCAAAGAGAAAAATTTAACAGTATTTCTGACAACTGAGTAACTGTTAGTAGTTTTTGATTTTTAACTAAAAAATTACATAGTCACATAACAGTGATGTACCTAATATTCTCAGTAAATTTCATTTTCTGGACTATGGGAAGAGATGATAACAGAGGTCATTCTGCACAATCAGTAGGAGTGACAGCTTTGTAAGACGATAATGAATGTTGAGATGAGCTGCACTGATGTAATGATGCTATAATCATGAGCCATTATATCTCACATAAGAACTAGGGAGATTATTGACTCTAGTAAACCAAAATGTGCATATGCTTTGGGAAATCTACTGGTTACAGAAGACACTTCAGTTATTTTAAAACTCGGGTTGGAGGATATTGACACAACACCATTAAAACAATAAACAAGCAAGGAAGAAAGCATAATCAATGAGAAAATGTTCTACCAAGTACTTTAAGGGGGGAAAAATCATTCAAGATCAAAAGCATGTTCCACTCAGTCCTTATTAATTAAACTATGTTACAGATGGTTAAGTTTAAAGGAGCAGAGTCTAAAACTTCAGAGCCTTTACAGTTTGATTGAAAAATACATGATGTATGCCCACCTCTGTTATTTATGCCAATATCTGAAGAATTCAGAGCTTAGAGGACAACAAAATCATGACTGGTGTAGTTTACTTTAAAACAGATGCAAAGGTTGAAATGCAAATACTGAGATGAGCTACTCATGGAGCACATCAATTCGACAGATCCAGGATTCAGAACATCAAAGAGGAAAATAGGGCACTATGAAGCTGTGTTGTAGCTGAGCGGACATATGCCATTTTTCTCTTGAAGAAAAGGGAAAGGTGTGTGGTACCATCCTAGCGGTCTTTGGGCTGAGATGGGCCACCAGCCCAGAGCTTTTACCCCAATTCAACCCATACAGCCAACATTGACTCTCCATCTCTCCAAAGATATAAAATGAGAAATTCAAATGCAAAATTCTAGACCCTGGCTCCCAAATTGTGTACTGAGGCACTTATGAAATTCACAGGGGCTCCTGTGATTTTTTTTTTTTTTTTTAATTCTAGAGAAACAGTGATACTCAACATATATTGGAGATAACACCAACACTTCGCTTAAGGTAGTTCACAGTTCCAAGAACATGGTGCTCACACTACACTCCTTTCAGTGACATCATATCTTTGTAAAGCTGGGATTTAGGGAATGCTATTTAGAATAAAGGGAAATTATTACACAAAAATCAATGGAGAACAGGAAATGAGGTTAGCAGCATCTAATCTTAACCTGAGGTCAAGAAGTTGTGTGGAACCCAACAGGTGCACACATCCCCTTAGGAAGTGATTGTGGTTTTTAAAGAATGAAACAAAAATATTTCTCTCTCAACTTACATGTATTATTTTATCAAACAGCTACTTAATGGTTAGGACATAAATCTTATTAAGTTGTTTGGACTTAACTACTTAATAAACAGAACTTTAGTAAGTTGTCACAACATAAATCCTTGTTAAGTTGTTAGGATCTAACTACCAAATAAATTAACTGTTAGGTATTTCTTTTGGACTAGGGGCACTATGAAAAAATTCCTAAGAAATCAAGAACATTTGGAAACTTCTGACACAGCTCCCATCACTGTATATTGTGGGAATCTAACCGCCTTTTCAATTCAGTGCTCCGATGTTTCCCTTGGGACTGGTATACTTTCCCCCATTTTCATACAAGCAGGTCGGACGGAGGAGACGTTGTTACGATCCCAGACCTGGGCAAACTGGGGCTACACTAACTGGAGGATCACACTCCTCTTACCACAGTGACTTGTTCTGAAGCAGACATATGATTTCATTGGAGCCAAAGCAATGCAAGGAGACTCTTCAGTACAGCTGTGGGGAAAGAGGCAAGTAATGTATTTCTATCAAACTTGAACCCAGGAGGAGGGGATCCCAGAACCGTAAAAGGCTACTGAGTGGAGCCAGAAAGTACAGTTGACAAAGGAAGGTTGCATGAAGTTGGAGAGGGAGACAAAGGAACTCCTAATGACAGTCGGTACACCCATATTCCAGGCACCGGGGACAAGAGAGCCAACACCATCTGTCTTTACCTTGTTCTTCCACGACTCAGCACAATGGTTCTCATTTAGAACCTGGATGTCCACAGTACTGTCCATGAACTGGTATCCCTTGTAACATCTGTGCTTGTAAGAAATGCAGACTCTTGGGCTTCATTCCAACCCTAGAGTATCAGAATGTGCATTTTCACAGGTGATTTGAATGCACACTGAAGTCTGAGATGTTGGGAATCGGAAAAGACAGTATCAATAAATAAATAAGTGTAGAGTTACCACTGGCACTCTCTTGGTGTGGAGACTTGTGTCTGCTTATATCCAATGTTTGAATTATAACAGTAATAGTTTGGGGCGATTTTCCTCTAAAACACAGATCTGTTCATGAAACACGATTGCTTAAAATACTTCAGCAGCTCCCTTTTACAGAATAAAGTCAGAGCTCATTAGTGTAGCATGAAAAGACCTCACCGCCAAACCGCGCAGATTGATGTCCCACGTTTCATTTTGCATTTGTTGCGTGTGCCATTTTGCACAGTTCGTGCCTATCACCTGCTCCATCTCCGTACACCATTCTTTCCCTTTACAAGTCCTCAACGATCCGATGTTGGCTTGCTGAAGTCCCTCACTTTCTATTCCAGTTTCCTTATTTGTCCTAAAATAATCAGAATCTAGGAAAACAGTAAATAGCATGGACTCTGAGCTAGGCTGATGTTTCTTAGGCAAATACTCTATAAAAAAGTGTTAGCCCTAATATTCCCTGACAGATCCGGTACTCATATTTGAATGAACTGATGGGTCTTTCATATTCTGACTTATCTTCAGTGAAATATTTTTTTTAAAGATTTTATTTATTTGACAGACAGAGATCCCAAGAGGCAGACAGAGAGAGAGGGGGAGGCAGGCTCCCTACTGAGCAGAGAGCCCGATGCAGGGCTCAATTCCAGGACCCTGGGATCATGACCTGAGTCGAAGGCAGAGGCTTTAACCCACTGAGCCACCCAGGTGCCCCTAGTGAAGTATTTTTATGACTGTAACCCTGTGCCCCCTAAAAAAGATGACACTACAAAATAAGGCAAAGAATGCAGCCTTCTTAAGTAGGGTCCTAAAATATTTGGCAAAGTGAATGGCAGAGCTGGAAAAGTATACGTTATCATGCAAAGTACTTGAATTCTGAGGTTGGATGGATGTAGGTTTGAAGCCCACCTTCTCTGCAGAATAAATAAGCAGCTCTGGAATGCAGTCTCCCAGTGTTCTGTAAATTGTGAATACAATCTTGCTAACACATAAATGCTATTCCCCTTCCTTTTCATGACTTGCCACCCACTCCAGTTTGGCTACTAATCCACTAATTTTCTGATATTTTTCTAAAGGAGAATGTCTCCCGACTGTATACTTGTCACAACAGAGTTTACTGGGAGTCTTTCACACCTCAGCAAGCTTGAATTATAACAGTGATTCATAATCAGTGCAATCCCCCCACTCTGGGGACACTGGCAATATCTGGAGACATTTTTGATTGTCACAATTGGGCGATGCTACTGATATCTATTTGGTAGAGGCCAGGGATGCTGCTAAACGTCCTACAGTTACTAGGACAGCCCCTCACAGCAAAGAATGATCTGATCCAAATTGTCAATAGTGCTGAGGTTGAGAAACCTTGGGTTGCAGGAACAAAGGCAGAGTTTGTCTGCAGACTTCTTGTTCCCAGACATCTCCTTCCAGAAAGCTGGCTCCATCAAGCTAGAAGAAACAGGAGCGATAGCACTCACATAGGAAGGGAGAGTTTATTCCAGGTGAGGAAAGGGCCAAAGCGCCTTAAAGCACCCACAGGGAATGGTAGGACCTCTGCAGGGAGAAGGTCCACGTGTGCAATAGGGTGCTGACCCTGAACATTCAAGCCCTCAGCGTCGGCAAAAATTTGTGTACCCTAATTAAGACACAAAGCTAAAGAGCCAAATATTTTCAAGGACCCATGGGATCTGGGAGGGAAATACATCACTGACCTAGATGAACTAAAAAGAGAGCCCCTGTCATTATTTTTTCTGGCACTGCCTAATACCCTCCATTGTTAGAGGATCCTGGGGGATACCTTGACTGAGACGAACCTCCCATCTGCCTTGTGGGATGCGGCTTTCAAATCTAACTTGATCTTAAAGGTAGACAGTAATATTTCTTACAAAAACGAGGGAAATACTATCCACATCTCTTACACATTCTACAAGTAATAACTAATGGTGAGTGCCACCAATTTAATCCCTCTCAAAATGAAGCTGTGTGTATTTATGGAGGATCTATTATATTCTTGGCAAGGTAGGCATTACAGGAAATAAAATTAAGTGTGGTTCCTTTCCTTCCAAAAAAAATGTATTATATTAGAGAAGAAAAATAGCTTTCATGTTTAAACGAAAGAAAAGCCAAGAACAAGTATGTGAAAGATACTCTCCTAAGAAGGAAAAGGATTTTAGGAAGCCACAGATTACCACAGTGCCTCCTCACTCACAGAGGTTAAACAGAATTACTATGATTAAACATTCTTAAATTTAGCTAGCTGGACGTCAGGGGCGGCCATTCAGAAAACAGTTCACTATAGTGGATGGAGTGAAAGTCCCTGGGGTGTAAAAGGAGGGAAACAAGCAAAGGATGCAAACCATGTGTGCGGAGTTTGGCAGTAAAAGGAAAGGAAAGAGGAAATGTTGACTATATATCCATTCTCCCTGCTTCAATCAGTGGCAACAGATGGCTCTTCTACACATTTAAACCCTCATCTGCCCAGGCCATGTCCACACGTTTTGCTAGCAGTGTTTCAATGCAGGAGGTGGGGAGGGAGAAGATCATCAAAATGTTGAAGATCATGGGAAGGTGGATAATACTTAAGAAAATCTCTCCAAGAATATTCCCAGGATGCCCTAGCAGAATTAAGTCTCTCTTCTCCCAAATCCATAGCGAGTTATTCTCTCTTTGTAACACTTAACATCACTATCACCTTAATGAGAGGGGGCTGTCTCCATGTCCATCTACCATTCCTGCTAGACTGTAAGCCATGAGGGCAAAAAGACTCTATGTTTCTTTCTTTGAGGTTTCAACTATGTTTGAAAAGATACTTTGCCCAGACTAGATCTTAAACAAACAAACAAGAGTACTGAATGAATGTCAATGCAAAACTGTAGAAAAAGTTTTGTGGTTCTGATGATGAAATCCATGATCAGATATAGAGAATTGACTGATGTCCTAACAAACACTTCAGCCTATTTTCCCTTAAAAAAAAAAAAAAATATATTTGAGAGAAAGGGTGGGGGGAGGCGCATAGGAAGTGGGAGAGATAGAATCTTGAACAGACTCTCCCACCAAGCAAGATGTCCAACATAGAGCTGGATCCATGACCCCAAGATCATGACCTGACCTGGAATCAAGAGTCGGATGCTCAACCGACTGAGCCACCCATTTAAGCCTTTAATCATTAGCTGGTCTACCTGCAGCTGTGCTATTGGTCTTGTCTGTTTATCCAGAGCCTGGAGTCACGACTAGAACAGGCAGGCACTCAGTACAGATTTGCTGAATGAGTCACTGAATGGCAGGACAAATTCCAACAACCATAAGATATTTATTTTAAAGCTCAGGAAAAAAAAAAAGTAAAATACATCAATATTTTTATTTTAAAGCAGCACATTCAAATTTGGATTCTGGTCCTAGATCCTAGATCAGTTAGGACTTTGGCTAAATGTTCCAGCCTTGATGAAATTTTGTTACAATGTACATATCTCCGATTTAGATATTGTATGGTTCAAATTCTACACCCATCCCTCCTCACATCGAAAGCTATGCAGAAAATCTATGAAGGGAGGATAATGCAGCTCAACCTTGTTAACACATGTGATGGGTCTTGCTTATTCTTTATAATCAAGATTGAAATAAATAACACTACATTTCTTCATTTTGTCCTTTTAGCATTGAATTATTGATTATATATCAAAAATACTAGAAATTTTGCCTTTATTTTCATTATTTTTAATGTTTCTCCTAACCAGAAAAAAGGATCCTATAAATCTACATTATTAAGTATAGATTTTAGCACATACTATTAAACAGCTGTTTAACTTAAGACACAGTAGGTGAAATTTAAGGGAAAACACTAATTTCCCAGAAATGTGATTAATCATTAGTAACTATAAATTGTACATGTTTCTAAAAGTCATGTTCCAATCTACCTTTTTATATTAAGAATCTAGCAACTGAATTCAACCCACTGAACACAAAACACGTTATATGGCCTTTCCACCATAACATCATTACTAATAAATTTATCTTTGATTTCGACTCTGAAATAAGAAAAAATTGAAGAAAACGATCCGGATAAAGTGCAGTTTTATACAAAAAATTGTAACATCCTGTTTGACAATATTAACTGAGACAGAATCCAAAGCCGGTAAATGTATAAATGATTTTAAAATTTGGCGTGGAAGGCACAAATGAGAGAATCTACCTTCTATCAAAAGAAGCCACAGCTATATTTAGTATGGGCAAGTGGCAGAATGAATTCCCACTAATCTCTAAAAAATAGTTCATCTGTCAATAAAGAGCTAATTACCCACTGGGGTGAAATTTTTGTTGATGTTGCTGTTATTTTTCAAATTCATATAATTTTAGAGAGCAGGACGATTACCATGAAGTGAAGGGCCCAACACTGCCCCCGGCCGTAATTGCTTCTGTCAAACGATCGCGCTCACTAGCGTTCCACTACATTAACTCTCAGATGGATTTATCCACTCGCGCCTGCCCTGCGCCAGGTTTGTGTCGAATAAGGAATGATAAATGCCCTAAGGACATTTTCTTTCACTCTCTTTGAAAACAAGGTGATTAAAATATACAGGAAAATGTGTTTATGAGGCACCAAAAGTTACAGTAAACACAACTATGGTGGAGCTGCGTAAGCAGTTTTAACATCTCGTTTACTATCTGCTCGAGGGAAAAGAAGTTAAGATCCAAATATGGACTCAGTATAGTATCTTTTTTTTTTTTTCCCATAGAACTTAACATGTTCTACTATATTATACAATTTAAATATTGTTACTGTTTATTATCTATCTCCTCTGGCCAGAAAGTAAGGTCCATGAGGCCAGGCATCTTTGGTTATCTGATTCATTATTATATCTAAGGGTCCAAAGGGAAGCAGTACTAGAAGATTTTCAATAAATATTTAGTAAGCAAGATACAGAAGCTCCTTTGGTTTAAAATAGATAATAATCGATGAATGAATAATTGTAACACACAACTGACTATGTCAAGGGAATTCTGGGGGATTGGTTTGTCTTATCTCCCTCCCTCTCTTCCCCACATTGCAAGACTATGAAAGAAGGCAAGGCTTTAGAAAAGGCAAGATTGGTGGGCAAGCTATTCAGAATATGGAGTACGGATAAATTACTAAAACCTGAGGATGATTAGAAAGATGCTTAATTTGTTTGACACTCTGTTAGGCACCCTCCTAGGGACAATGATATATAATGACAATACGCAACGTGGGAAGAACCAGAATGATACTTCTGAACCTCAGCTAGAGATTTTTTAATACTGATTTCCAAGTTTTTCAATGACTTGGGGCCTTCAGGATCAAAATCCAAGACACTGGCAGGGAATACAACCAAGCAATTTCAGGGTAAGTTCTTGGCCTCTCTAGAGCCTGGAGGTTCAGACATTGTCCCTCCTTTGAAACAATCTATGCTTCAGCCACACCCAATCCACTGTGGTGCCTAGAACAGGCTAATGCTATTTCATGTCTTTAATTTTGCATTTGTCCCCCCTTCTTAGAATGCCCTTTGCCCCAGAGACCATATGCAAATCACCTACAAATGCATTGGCTAAGAACAAATTTGCTTTTAAACATTTCCTCTAAAGATCCCTCCAGACAGCCCAAGTGGAGTAAGGAATATCCCTCCTTCTCCCTGAACTCCGTTTGTGTGCATGTTTTCCTATTGCATCTGAGCTGCCGGAGAGTAGGGAGTGTGTTCAGTTACTGCTCACATCCCCCGTCCTAAGATTCTTTCTGGCATGCAATGACTTTTAACAAATATTTCTCGAGCAAGTGACCAAGTGGACTCCTGAGAAACTGTAAAATTCTGAACTACCTTTTCAGAAACCTCACTAACCCCCCCAAAGCAAAACTTAAATCAGGTTCAGCTGCATTACCATGTGAAGGAGCTGGTGATTGTCTTTTCAGTATTACAAACATTTGCAATCCACATGGAATGTATAATGTAGGTCATTTTGTCAAAATATTCAATTAGCCACAATAGTCCACTTACTGATCAAGGGAACAATAGATTGTGGGTATTTGTTCTTATACAAAGGGAGTGTATAAATAATACGGGCACCTCCTCCCTGATGTCTTCAAATAATACATTCATTTTTTTTTTCCTGGAAAATGTTCAGACAGTGGGCTCCTGAGCCCAATTTTCCTGAACATATGTAGCCATTATCCCAAAATAAGCTTCACTGTGTGTATCAGGAAATAATGTGAATTTGCCTTGATACAGGACTCCTTGCCCATTTCTATTATTTATCACAAGACTCCACAGGAGTGAGATATGCAAATCATGTTAACACATACCCTCCATATTTCTGACTAAATGTGATGCTGGGAATATCCTGCCCCACAAAGCTGTCATCAAAGGATCATGTTCTGAATCTTTTAGGGACAGACTGCAGCATCCGCTTCATCCACTTTATTATTATCTAAGTAATTTTTGCCATAAAAAAGGGAGTCACTGTGACCAACAAGGTATTGATGGGCTAAAATTGACCATCATACACTAGACAGCACCTGCACCCTTTCGCAACAGATATTTAAAACTACTTTCTTCCTTTGTAATCTTAACACAAGGGAAGAAAAGCCCTGACAAGCAGCCCTGTCAGGCTGTGACAATGTGAATGAGCACAATTTAAACATTTATGAGACTGAAAATGAATCATTTAAATACACTAGAAAAAATTCTTACTTGTTAGTGATATCCTTGAAAAATTACCTAATAATTCATCCAAAACGAGCATCTTTTTTTCACTTGAGTGACATCTGGCAGGTTTTCGTGCCTTTCGCTTGGATTTACAACTAATTGATTAAGCGGCTTTCAAGCAATTGTTCTGAACTTAGGGTTTCTGATCCACTGAAAAATCTGGCATAAGTCGTGGCGTCATTTTTTTTCTTTGAAAATATAAATTGACTGGTACCTCTATAATTTTTGTTTCTTTTTAACCCAGAAGAAGCCAAGAGGAAAAGGTCAATGTTTGATCAGTTGAGAAAAGGACACAGAAACCATGGGCCCCCTGTTGAGATCACCTCTTTGCTTCTTAGCCACGCAGGTTATATTCCACCTAATGATATCTAGTTACCCAATTCTGGCTCAATTGTGTGGTGTTGTCATTATGTGTTAGCACTGAGCTCCAGAAAGACAACTAAATTAAATGCCAAATTGTCTCACTTTCAGTCCTGATTCTAAAACTAACTACCCAGCAGACCTAGTGGCTATTACTTAAACTCTTTGCTAGTTAACCTACCCTTTGGTAAAAAAGTGAAATAATAGCCATCCTTCCTATTACTGTTGTTTACTGAAATAATTCTAATAAAACACCTTGAAAATTCTTGTGAGAGAAACAGAGAAGCAAAAATTGTGAAAAAAATTGTGCAAAATTCTGAATTCCTTTATCAGAAGTCAACCCCCCAAAAAAATGTATGAGGCACTAAAAGCATTCAGAGAATAATGTCAAAGTCCTAAATGGTACAAATACTTTTGAATTAAAGATACCATGGATGGTGACCAAATGAGCAGAATTATAAGGAAGAAGTAGCTGAAAGGTGAATCAGGAGCAGGCAGCCCTTTTCACACATTGAAAACTACTCCTCAGTTGTGTTTTTGGCTTCTATATATGCGTCCACATCTAAATCTTTTAAAGGGGAAACTGAGTTCGGTTCATTAGGAGAGAGAAGTGTGGGTTCGAGAGGTAACACAAAAACTCAGTATGCTGAACCACGTGAGCTCTTAATGTTTCTAGATGTCTCCGTGGGACGAGAAGTTAGACACTATCACCGCCTATGTTAGAATATAACTTGATGGATTTCTGACAGATTCATTCTGTCCCAGATATATCAAGGACATATTGGTTAGCTAAACTCAGCTTTCCATCTCTTTCTACAGCTGTCATGATTAAAAGTATCCCGTTTATATAGCACAACAGTACTGTCCCCACCTTAAAGATGTGAGCAGAGAACTTAAGCAAGTCTTATACTAAGTAAGGCCTTTGCATGTTCTGTTCACTCAACATTAAACGCTCCCTCCCCTCATATTCACATACGTTGTTTTCTCAAATATCACTTCTCCAGAAGGTCCTTGCCTGTCTATTCTAGCTAAAACAACATCTCTAATGATTCCTTGTCTTCATCTGTTTTCTCCACAGCACTTACCACTCCTTGATAGTGTACTCTGTTTGTTTACTTTTTACTGTCTGGCTACTATACAGGGTAACAGGAGACTGTTTAGTCCATTCTGTGTCTAATGCAACCTGCATGCTCGTCCTTAACACGTAGTGGGAGATGAATCAATACCGGCACTGAACGCATGGAATACTGGCATGCATTGAATGAGGGCATGCCTAAATTATAATCATTGGCAACACAGTTTCTCAAGGTTATAAATACAATGTAGAGTATCAGCTACAGCATAGCATGATCCCAGATGACTTCAGGGCTGCGAAAGTGACAAGTAAGATCTGGCACTAAAACTGAGATGAGTGAACTGGGAGAGGAAGGACACTAAAAGCTTGTTGTACTGTAAGGGGTGGGAGGAGGTACAGCAAATCAGGGAGAACACAGCATCCAAATGATGGGTGACAGCTTCTCTCCAAAAACTTAGTAACTGTATGATTGAGGAGAAGTTACTTAACTATTTTGAGCCTCAGATTCTTAATCTCCAAACTCGGAAAAATGATATAAGTCTTTTTCCAGGTCACAAGGGCAAACGGATCTAAAATCATATATCTAAATTATACAGTACCTAGCATCATGTCTGCACGTGGTGAGTCCTCCATAAACAGTAGGTATCTTTAATTGTATTATTATAATTCATATTCCACGAATTCAGGACTTCTGATTCATACCAGAAGTCCTGTGACAGTAGTATTTGTTTGACTTTCCCATCTGCTGGTCTAGCTCGTCTAAAGGGCCAAGTCAGTTTTGTCTTGAAACTAAAATCCTTGAGTGTTTTTATCATCCCTCTCTGATATACTTATAGCCAAATAACTTGTACTATTATTCTGACCTAAAATTTGGCCAGTCAGTGCTCATCCTTTGACTCCTGAATTGTGTTCTATTAGCAATAACCGCGCCTCGGATAAACCTCATTGGCTACGATACTGCCACTGCGCAAAGCTCCTGAATTGTGTTCTAACTAGCAATTTCTCTTCCTTGTGCTCCACCTTGAGAATATCTAGGGGGGAGGACGGAGAGTACAGCAAATACATTTATTTCTTTACTCAGTCTGCTTCATAAGAAAAGCTGAGAACCACTACAATATCCTTTTCCATATATCATCAAAAAGGTAACCCAATTGTACAGTATCAACTCATTTCACATATCATTCAATAAACGATGTCATTTTATTTTTATTTTATATTGATTTGGCTTCTGTTAAGAAAAGCAAAGAGTACTGTCCACTGACTACACACTGGTGATTCTGTTTGCCTCCTCCTCCTAAATCTATTCTCCATACCCTGTCCTGGTTTGTGCACTTTGGTTCCAACTCTAGAGATGAATGACCCAAGCTTCTAAATCATCTCTTTTCTGTGTGGGTCCATCCAGTGGGAGGTACTGGTGGGAAATCCTTGGCTGTTTCTTTGCCTTGGGACCATTCAGGCATTGGCGCCCGTTCTTCCATAGGACAACTCACACTGGGCTTTGGGAACACTGCTCCCTTTCTTCAGCCCTCTGGGCCTAGGGACTGGCTTTTTGCTATGCTAGTCCCTTAGTACATCACCTTGTACCTAGTACATTCCTTGCTGGTTCTTATCCCTGCCCAATTAAACATTTAAATGTTCCATCTAATGACTGCTGGGACCTATATTAATTCATATTCTATATATATAATACAGAACATGCATTTCAAACATAATTAAGGTAGGATCACCATTTAAATCTCGTACGTAATAGATACTCAGTAAATGCTCCAATTAACCTGCAATTCCTCAAAATAATTCTTTCAACTCCTGATCTCCTAAAAATGTTATTAAAGACACTTAATCACCCCAATTGCTAAAAATAGAACACTTCACATTTATGTAATTTGATTAGATATTGTCTAATTATTGTTAAATTCTATAGTATTTTTCCAGTGTTCTCCCACCTCAACTCTGTTTTGAACACACTGCTTCTAGGTCTGCTCTTTTTATTCTCCCTTGCGGTAATTTCTGTTTTTTCTTTCTCTGAAAGAAAATGAAAATGAAGCCTTAATTTTGTTACTCATTCCAATGGAACTCCCACGCAAATTAATGTCTTGAAAGGAACATTTCCTCTGTCTTAGCAAGACCTACTGCGTACCTTCATCTTGGCCCTGTCTGCATTTTCAGAACCACCCCTGCATATCCAGAAGTGAATGTCTCCCATCCAAAACAGGATTCTCTTCTCTCTATTACTGAAAACTGCATCCTTCCAGATACTCAGAGAAAAAAGCAAATGGTCATCATCAATGACTGAATTCTCTCTCCCCCGCCCCCCACGCCCCCATGGAGCCTTTCCCAGTTCATTTTCTGCATCCATTCCTCCTTCTCTATTTTCGCTGTCACTGCCCTAAGCTAAGCACTCTTTTTTTTTTTTTTTGCTTCCTTTATCATCAAACAAGAATGTTTTTAAAAAACTAATACATATACAGGTACCAATATTTTGATAGCACTATAAAACCAATGAATGAATGAATGAATGAATATAAAATATAATATAATATAATATAATATATTATAATATAATATAATACCAATGAATGAGTCGCAAGTTGGAGGAGGTAAAATCCGAAACACAGGTTTGGTAGTTTCTTAAACTTATTTCAATAACCCTTATGAAACTTTTGCACAAAATATATCTTTAATGGAATTCAGCAACTTGGTACAGTAGAGCTTCCCAATTTATGTATGCATGTTCACCTGCGCATGTGCACACACACACACACACACACACACAAATGATATTACTTCTACTTTACCTCAAGAGTATTTGTGAATTCAAAAAAACTTTAGCAGAAGTGACATCTTATAAATGACCTTAAAAATTCAAGAAAAGTCTGAGTTAAAAGTATTCGTAACTTTCCAAGAAAATTTTATAGAGAGAGAGGCATTCATACTCAATGAGACAATGTAATCCACCAGGGAACAATAACTAGGTTTTGGGGATGGAGGGATGCAAAAGTCTTTGATACTACAAAGGTGTGTGGCCCTCCAAAGCTCAACCCAATGCAACAAAATCTTTTACTTAGAGTTAATTTCTCTAGTGAGGGAGAATTATATATGACAAAATTTTTCTCATTAGGAAGAAGTGATAATGAAAAAGAAAAAAGTTGAAAATACCGTTCGCTGGAAATAATACTACACATAAAACTCTGAGTTCTATGATGTTTTCATCAAGCCGATCACAAAGACTTGGACAAAAAAAAAGCTGAGTAATATTTTAAAAATTACAACTAATTAGGTCAATTAGGCACCAATTTTTGGAGCTGATTATTATCTATTAAGCAACATTCTGAATAAATGCAAATGACAAATTTTTAACTAGTTCCTCATCAAGTTGTCTTCTAAATCTATTCTTCATGTTTTCTCCTAAGTGAACATTATCTATACACATGAAATGAAACCAAACTGGGTAGGATCTATATTAATTCTCAAAACAAATTAACAAAGAATTCTCTGTGTCTCCAAGCTTGAAACGAATATTGAAAAATCAATTTCTTGGCAACTCCAATTGGCCAAAGCATCTTTTCTCTTTGTCTTATGTAGCAACAGAGGACTACAGAGAAACATCTGTTGGTGAACACATTTTGAGAACAGACTACACTCTTGGTTCAAATTCAGTCAGAACAAAGTAAGTTATAATAGCTGCTGGAATGTGACTGGCAAAGCAAACTGCACAGTGTTCCAAAGTCAATCTGTTCTCAGTGGAGGGAAGGGAAGAAAAAGAAAGGTGAAAAGCATGTAATCATACAATGATTTAAGAATGGGTGCTTAAAGAATGCTTCAAGGGCATCTTATGGATTAGCAGTAAGAAACTTAATTTTATCTTCAGATTTACTCCACCCAAAGAAATCCTGATTGTTTTAACACAGAGTATGTTGACAACCAGAAAGTTCTAAGCTTCTGAAATCTAAGTTCTCAGCTCACCAAATAAAACACAGAAAGTATCTTGGTCAATTATCAATATATTGAAAATTTCCTTTCTTCTCAGAAGAATTTGACAATATATTATAAAGCTTAACAGCTTTCACATTAAGTTAATACAAATAAGAATATTTTCCTCTAATGCTTTTTTTTTTGTTTTGAATAAAATAATTTCTAAAGAGTCACAAAATCACTTTTAGATACTGATCAAAATTCTTACATAAACTGACATTTTCAAAAAATTAGAAGGCATTAAATACATTCAGAAATATTTCTGGGGGAAATATTGTTTCCCACCTTTTAAAAAGAGTAAAGAACATTTGTGTAACACCTTGCTTTACAATAAATTTTCCCCCAAGAAAAACCAAGGGCCACTTCTATAATGGTGGAGTCAGAACCTCTGAAAATCTCCTACTCGATTAAAGCAAGAAAGATAAAGGCAAAAATGATCAAAACCAACTTTTTGAGAACTCTGAAAATTCACCAAAGGCTTTCAAGAAAATGAGAAGAATTTACTCAAGGGAAACAATTATATTTTAATAAAAGTAGCAAGACTAGTAGTGTTTTAACTTCTACTACTATTTCCCTCTTCCCAGTTCAGTGATAGGCTTGCCTAGCAGTTGGCCACAGGACCAGTCCTTGTGAAAAACAGCAGCCTCTAACAATCAGGAACAAAACAATGATGTCTACACTCACTCTGTCTCTTGAACATTATACTGGAGGTGTTTTCCCGGGGAGTTAGGCAAGGAAAAAGATATCAATGATATCCAGATCGGAAAGGAAATAAGTAAAGCTACTTCTGTGTAGAGATGAAATTATCTTATATACAGAAAACCTTATAAAATACACATACACACTATTAGAACAAACAGACTACTTCAGCAAAATTGCAGAATGCAAGGTGAATAGATAAAAAAACAGTTCTATTTCTATACACTAGCAATGAACAATCTGAAACAAAATTAAGAAAACAATTCCATTTTTCAATAGCATTATAAAGAACAAGATGCTAAAGGATAAACTTAACAAGAGACGTGCAAGGTGTGTGCACTAACAAGAGCAAAACATCTCCTGAAAGAAACTAAAGAACACTGGAACAGACTGAGAGATGTCCTGTGCCCAGATCAGACTTAGTATTGTATTCCCCAAATTAATTTATAGGTTTGACACAATTGTGATCAAAATCCCAGGTGCCTTTATTGTAGAAACTGACAAGCTGATCCTAAAAGTCATGCGGATATGCAAGGGACCTAGGATATCTAGAATAATTTTGAACAAGAACAAAGTTGGAGTGAGGACTTACACTTCCTGATTTCAAGCTGACTACAAAGCTATAGAAATCAGAACAAGGTGGTATTGGCATATGGTATATACACATACACATAATTCAATTCAATAGAATTAGAAGACCAGAAATAAACCTTTACATTTATAAGCAATTGATTTCAGCAAGAGTGCCAAGGCAATGAAGTTGTGAAGTGTAACCTTTGCAACAAATGGTGCTGGAATAACTTGCTATCCACATGCAGATAAATGCAGTTTGAACCCAATTCCCCACCATAAACAAAAATTAACTCAAAGTGGATCATAGACTTAGATATAAGGGCCAAAACTATAAATTTTACCAGATACATAGTAGTAAATCTTTCGACTTTAGATAACAGTTTCTCAGATACGACAATTAAAAAACCACCACCAAAATAAGATAAGCAGACTTCATCTAAATTTAAAACACATGTCCTAAAAAGTATACCAACAATAAAATGAGAGGACAGCACCCAGAACGGGAAAAAATGTTTATGAATTATATCTCTGATAAGGCACTTGTATCCATAATACATAAATAACCTGTAACTCTAACAACCCAATAATAAAAAGGCAAATAACCCAATTGGAAAATGGGGGGAAAATATTTGCACAGACATTTCTTCAAAGGAAATATACAAATGACCAAGAATTACAGAAAGATGTTCAATATTATTAGTCAGTAGGGAAATACACATCAAAACCACAGTGACATACCACTTCACACAGAGTAGGATGGCTAAAATAAAAAAGAAAGAGGATAATAAGTGTTGACAAGGATGTGAATAAACAGGAACCTTCCTTATACATTGCTGATTGGGTTGAAACCTGGTGTGGCCACTTTACAAGACAGCTGGCAGTCCTTCAAAATGTTAAACATCGGGTTATCATATAAACCAGCAATTACAGTTTCAGGTACATATAAAAGACAATTAAAAATAATGATGCAGGGGCGCTTAGGTGGCTCGGCTCCGTCACTGGGCATCTGTCTTCAGCTCAGGTCATGATCCCAGGGTTCTGGGATCGAGCCCCTCATCAGGCTCCCTGCTCAGCAGGAAGGCTGCTTCTCCCTCTCTCACTCCCCCTGCTTGTGTTCCCTCTCTCTCTGGGTCTCTCTCTGTCAAATAATAAATAAAAATCTTTTAAAAAATGATGCACACAAAACCTGTACATAAATGTTCACTGAGGCATTGCTCAAAAAAACCAGAGTGGAAACCACCCACATGCCCATTAACTGATTAGAGGAAAAATAAGACATGGTGACTCCATACTATGGAATACATGTTTTCAAGAAAAAGTAGTAACATATGGACACAGGCTATGCCATGGAAGAACTCTGAAAACAGACCAAATTAAAGAAGCCAGTCACAAAAGGTCATATATGTGACCCCACTGATACAAAATACACAGAATCAACAAATATACAGAGGCAGGAAGTGACTGCCAGGAGCATCGGAGTAGGGGGAAGGCAGGATGACTGTTAATGGGTTACTGGGTTTCTTTTTGCTAGTGATGACAATGTTCTAAGATTACGTGGTGGTGACGATTGCCCAACCCTAAAAGTATATTAAAAAACATGAATTAGAAACTGTGAAAATTGAATTATATGGCATGTGAATTACACTTCCACCAAGCTCTTACAAAAAAAAATCTAATGCCAAAGATAGATATCAGAGAAAAATGTATGAGCAAGTGTATGAAAAACTCTAAATACAATGGCAGGCATCAAAGTGTTCAAGAAATGTTAGCTATGATTACTATTAGAAAACATAAATGCAGGGCACCTGGGTGACTCAGTAGATTATGTGTCTGCCTTGCGCTCAGGTCATGAGCCCAGGGTGCTGGGATCAAGTCCCACGTTGGGCTTCCTGGTCAGCAGAGAGCCTGCCTCTCCCCCTGCTTGTGCTCCCTTTCTCTTTCTCTCAAATAAATAAATAAAATCTTAAAAAAAAAAACCATAAATGTATTTGTCAAAATTAATTTTTTATGGGGGAAGAGAGAGACATATTTGTTCAAATTAGTTTTCTTGAAGGGGAGAGAAAGACAGAGAGAGAGAGAGGATGGGAGAGAGGGAGGGAGGGAGTGAATCTTAAGCAGGCTCCATGCCCAGTGTGCAGCCAGATGCAGGGCTAGATCTCAAGACCCTGGGATCGTTACCTGAGCTGAAATCAAGAGTCAGATGCATAACCAACTGTGCCACCCAGGTGCCCCTTTCAAAATTAATTTTTAAACTATAATAGTTTAACATAGGACATTTCATTTCTCTTTTTCAATATGAATTCAATATTCTTACCCATTGCTTGACTAACTCTTGGAAATCCGTAATACTTTGCAAATAAATACCATTCCATAGCAATTGTTGTAAAATATATTTGCAAAATATATTTCATTAGCTTTACATCCAGAAAGTATTATCTGCTGACACTTTTTTTTGGTCTATAAGTAGGACACAGTTTTGTTTTGTTTTGTTTCTGTGTCATCACAATTTCCTTTCTCTGTAATGTTTTTCCTTACATGAATGTATAGAAATCCATACAGAATTTTACTGAAAATCACACATTATAAAACATGCCTGGTGTCATAAAAGACAGAGAATAATAACTAAACAACACTGGCTCTAATGAAGCTTTTGTTTGGTTTTACTGACTTTCTTATAAGCTTATTTTAAAGACAGCTGCCACTGGAGACCAAATTTTAATATAAGCATGGGGACGGACCAGTCTTGGCTCTGCAACTTTATAAATCTACCTATACTTGATGACTTCTGTTTCCTTGTCAAAAATTGGACTGGATGATCTGCGAGAGTCTTTTAAACTCTATAGGGTCATGATTTGACATCTTAACTTCTGAATGATTATCTTTTAGAATGAATTAATCCTCAAGACTATGCAAGATTTATCCCACGTCCTAATTTTTTTGGAAGAGGGAAGAAAATACCCTTCCCAAAATAAAGCCCCAGAACCGAGTGTGAGAAATTAAAGCTAACGAGTAATGCTAACAAACATAAATAACTATCTTGGGGGATTATATAATTACTATGTATGTAATGCTTCATGCTTTCTAAGTGCTTTAAAGCTATTAATTAATTTTTCCTTTCAAACATACCATGAATCAGCAAGTTATTTCCCTCCTCATCTTCTAGGATATTACCCAAATGAAAATAACTGGTTTCTCCAAATCCAAAACTAATTCCGCATTATAAATGAGGAGTAATTCATAATCATGCTAATCTAACGCCAACCACATTATTATCACCAAATATATTATTTTCATTATGTTTTGCACAATTACATTTAAGATTTCATTGGCATTTGGAGACCTTAAACCAATACCAAGTTCTATGAGGGGAGTTCGGTAGACCCATTCGATGAGCTGCGCTGTCTCCTGAAATACTGATTTATTAAACTAGTTGAAAAGAAAAATCTATATACCAGTCAATGAAGAAAAGAGAACTACTAAATAAACCGACCATCTAGCTAGATTTGGGGAGCTAATACTGCAAAAGTTGTGGTCACAGAAGTGAAAAATAAGAATAGGTATGGAGCAGGGCTAACAGTGTAAGGTTTAAATGGGAAACAAAACAAAACAAAATCTTAAGTTGGAAAAGGAAAATAAAGATGCAAAGAAGAAAAGAAAAAAAAAATGATAGAGTGGTCACGATCTTGACAAAACCGTAAAGACGATGGACCAGCCACAAAAAAGTCTGTCCCCCTGAAAGGTAGCCCATGTCATTTCTTAAGATGAGTAGGATACAATGAAAAGTGTCATTGTCATCTAGGAATTATTTATGACCACAAGCTGATTATGTAGGCAAATAATTAGTATCTTTCTGATTATCCTCACTGTCCATGAAAAAAACAAGCATTGTTCTGTGCATGTACATATATCAAGTTGGCTCAGACCACTGTAGGAACCACAGAGTCATTTTCTGTGATGAGTTAAAGTCTGAGAGGTATGAACAAAATCTGTTTTTCAATCCAAATATGTGTTTGATTGGTATTTTATATAGCATCTCCTCCCAAGGTTTTATTAGTATTTATTAGAAGTGTAAGTGACTTCTGATACCATCCATCAATCCTCAGAAAAAATGCTACCTCTATTGTGAAGCCTTCCAGGCAGTATGAGCTCTTCTACCTCCCATGCAATAAACACAGTTAGCAACTATTCCATTAAGGCAATTTTCATTGTTGAATTATAATGCAATATAATTTTGTTATATACAATTATAAGTCATATAATTATCTTATGATGATCATACAAAATAGATTTTAATTATATCTTTTATTTCAATGATTGTGTATTATAAATATTTTTTTAAGATCTTATTTGAGAGATGGAGAGAGCAAATGAGTATGAGTGTGGAGAGGGGCAGAGGGAGAAGCAGACTCCCTGCTGAGCAGGGAGCTGGATGCGGGGCTTGATCCCAGGACCTTGCAATCATGACTTGAACTGAAGGCTGATGCTTAACCGACTGAGCAATCCAGGCACCCCTTTTATAAATCTTACTTAGAGCATACTACTTGTTTACCTGTCAGTCCCCCTACGGACTACTTGAAAAAAAAAAAAAAAGAAACCCATGTCTTTTCATCGTTATATTACCTTCCCTAACATACTGTCTGTTCCAATGTCTGAAGCAGACTTAACAGCCAATAATATTTATGAAATGAATGAATGAAGAAATGAATGAACAAACGAGTATCTCCAGCCTTGATCTTGTGCCTGAATGCTAACCTACGTTCTGTCTACTGGATATGTCCAGGTACAGATATCTGGAACTGGACGTGTCCTAATCCCCATTTCTGCTCTATTTTCAACTTCTATAATTTGGTTTAGAAACATCATCACAAATCAGCTAATCAATTTTTCTATGTGTCTCTGTCTTCCTTCTGTCTTTCTTCTTTCCCTCCCCTGCCCACATACACTCTTCCTGAAACACTTCTTTTCAGTTCAACAACCAGCTCCAAGTCAGTATCCATTAAGGCATCAACATCATCATCACTCACAGTCTGTTTTTAGGCTGTCTTTCCTGTACAGTTGCAAATTCCTTCATCCTAGCTCCCCCATGCTGCCATTCTTTGATCTAGAATGTGCTCTAAAAGCTAAACCTGTCATGTCTCATGCCATCATTGAGATTGTTCATAAAATTAATATGTGACTGTAAGACTAAAGTCTAATTTGTAAACATCTTTCAGGATAATATCATTCATTTTAAAATTTCAACATATGTGAAATGGGCAACATAGGATTTGCCTTGACAGAAGTCAGAAAGCCACAATAAAAATAAGACAGATGATGCTAATGAGTGCAGTGAATAGTCAGTGACAAGGGTTGTATGATTTTGTGCAACTTTGAACATTCGGTACATAATAAGTATAAATTATATTTGAAGCGTATTTAATCTGAGTTTGACTTATAAAAAGTTTTCTTAATTTTATCATTTAAGCATAATGAGTTTTGCCTATTTTCCAGTGAAATGAAATGACTATTTTTTAATTTTAAAGCACTTTAGCAACAGTCTTTCTCTACATACAATTAACCCACTAGTTACAAATAATGCTTACCAATTCATTAGGAGAAGGAAGAACAATGAGTATTCAGTGTTATGAGTTGTATAGGTAGTAAACAAAACCAATAAGGCTGCATTTGTTCATTTTTAAACACATTTTTTTTTTCAGCATCTTTGTTTATTTATAGGATTTCACCCAGCCTGGCTATCGATATTGCATGACCAAACTCATTTATACTAAATTATGAGGTTTCATTTTATAACCAAACTAAATTAGTTTCCTGGAAAATAAATAAGCAGTTCGAGGGGAAAAGGTATCATTCCCAATTAGCCAGACCTCTGCTGGTCCATGTTTAATGTCATAATATAATAAAATAATCTGGCCAATGTTGCTGTTAGGAACTAGCTTCATTAGAAAAGTCAGGAAAAAGCTGTAGCTCTGCATGTCTTCAGCATATACTTGATAATTAAAGCCATATGCCTCCATCAATCTGGAAAGAATATGAATAATAGAGGAGAAACAAAGAAACCAGCTTAACTGTTGTTTGAAATGGTTGAATGTATGACCGTGTCCAACACTGCGCTGCACCTCTCTGAGCTACATTTAAACATTCTGGAAACAATTCCCATCTTAATTCCTAATAAAATATTTGTTAAGACAAACATAATCAATATTCCATGTTTTCATTTGAGAGTGTAGGAGCCAGCATCATTCAGTGGCATTCCTTCATCCCATGAACATTGAATTATGTGGTTTGGGGATAATATAAAAAGGAAAGAAGACACAGTCTAAGAAACAATTAGTACATTTTCTAACTGGAGAGTCAGAACTCATTCTTGTAATTAAAAAAAAAAAAAAGGCTTCAGAATGCTTTCAATGTGTCATATAAATAAGGGCAAATTAATATAGTAAAAACCGAGTCGATAATTCCAAGGAGACGTGCAACAGGAACCACTTGGAGTTCATTAAGTGAATTTAACCAAAAGAGGTTAGACCGAAGCCAGGTTTTGAGAGACAAGGCAGAAGTGCAATGGCTGAAAAGCTAAGAAAAAACTCCAAGCAAATGCAAAGAGATCCAGAAAGAACAAAACCTCAAAGATGGAAATGAGCAAGATGGGCAGTTATGCTTTCTGGGGTACAGCAATCCACACTGGGGCTAGTACAATCAAGAAAATTTAAGACCCGTGACAGGATTCCGGAGAACAAAATGCCCTTCAAAACATCGGTTTGATAAAATTAGCCAATCTGAGTCATCGTGCATTTTTGGATAGAGAGAAAAATGTTTTGATGGGGAAAACAACAACAGAACAAGAAACACTAGTGCCTTAGGAGAGCGGTGGGATGGTCAAAATTATTCCAAAACACATTTAGATAGACATCCAATGACTTTACTTGCAGACTGAATCATCCTTAACACGGAATCATCCTTACAACTGTAAATGTCAGAATATGCAGTTTATTTTTATGCTATTTATACACCAGCTACTTCCAAAACAGATTTTTGAAGGGCACAGAGTAAAATCATAAAAGAACATTGAAATAGTAAATGAGGGTGAGCAAGAATATAGCAGGAACACTTAACTAAGAAAAGTCACTGCCATTTAACACAAAACTGAGCACTGGATTTCTGGTAGCCAGAGTACAAGCTAAGAAAGACAATTCTTCCCTTCCTTAATTTATCAGGAAACAAATACTTATTGATCCCATAGCATATACAAAATTATGGTCCAATGTAAGGAAAAGGATTAGTTCATCAGTAGCTAATTTTTTCCTAGTTTTGAATTCAAAGAGAAATATGTTTTAATATTTAAATGAGAGATCTCAATCAGTGTGAGGGAGGAATGATATCCTTTATGCCAAAATCACAAAAACTAAAAATTCTCAGGATTATTTCTTAATACAAACTTTGATAAAACTTAAAGTGAAATATGTATATACATAATTATTACATACAGGCAACATCTTGAAATAAATAATGCAAGTATGCTACATTTTAGTAATCTGGTACCAGAATTTAAAGAATAAATGGTATACTCCTAGCAAAATTACAAAAACTATACATGTTCTACTTAGGGCTTAAAACCAACTTTAATAAAGCTGAGTACAAAATATCTGATTATACTTCTATAAAGGCAAATGATGTAGGCAAGCTTCATTCTGGCAATCCGATACAGCAATTTGGGAGAATGGGTGGTGTATCAATTACTTTTCAGGATATTTGCCAAGCCCAAACTGATACTTTCTTTTCTTTTTCGTCTTTTCTTCTTCTTTTCCAAAAAAATCTGTCTCACCTGATCCCTACCTTTTCTAACATAAAGGGCTGAGTTGGTACTTCATGACCCTAGGCCACTGGCCATGTTCATGGGATCAGAGTTAGACATCAGACTACAGCTGTCCTGTAAGGTTTTTTGTTTGTTCGTTTATTTTCCCACTTTGTTTCTATTTGTTTATTTTAAACCAGAAAATATTCTGAAATACTCTCAATGAACTGGTGCTGTTTCTTCAAGCGGAAGTGAGATAAACTTGAGAGGAGATAGAAAGCCATCTTCTACCACCAATGCTTCTCTATGCACCTGGTAGGAGATAAAGACGGAGAAAAGGGGAAGAAAGGGTGGAAAGGGGCAGAGGAGCGAGGGAAGGAGGAGGGAAAAGAGCTCAGAAAAGGGAGAAGGAAAGGAAGGGAAGGGGAGAGGCAGAGAAAGAGAGGAGGAGGAAGAACAGGGAGAGAGAAAAGACTGGCTGGTTTTCACTGGCTTTTCAATCCGTGAGTCTCTTCTCAGTGCTTCCTGAGGCCTTGCCGTTTTTGTTTTTGATTTTGTTTTTGTTTAAGATTTTATTTATTTATTTGACACAGAGAGATCACAAGTAGGCAGAGAGGCAGGCAGAGAGAGAGGAGGAAGCAGGCTCCCTGCTGAGCAGAGAGCCCGATGCGGGGCTCAATCCCAGGACCCTGAGATCATGACCTGAGCCGAAGGCAGAGGCTTAACCCACTGAGCCACCCAGGCGCCCTGACCTTGCCATTTTTAGCCCTCAAGTTCCATCTTTCTACTATTTTAAGGAGCTTCTAAAAAAAATGGCTACCCCCATAATCACTGCCTGTGCTTTAACACCAATGGGAGGCAAGAAAGGCCTGGTGAGGGCTGCAGTGGCTAACTAATGGAACATCCTAGTCCATCCAAATTGCATCCGTGTACTGGGAACATGAAAACAGTACAACCTAAGCTGTCATGCCTAGGCAGGGACTCCATGGTTTCTACTCTAGAGAGCTCAAATGCCACATGATTCAGGCCTCAGATTGGTTTGTTTGTCCCATAATGACTGACCAAGCAGATAATTTTAGCAAACCCCACTGTCCCTACTCTTGCACTTTGACTTGTTTTCCAGTTCCCCCCCATAATTGCTCATCATCTGATTTTTCTGAAATTTATTTCCCAATCCTTTAAATGTTAATGTCTTTATCCAAAAACCAAATCCATTCTCTTCTCCATGTCTATGACTCTCTTCAACAACATTTACCTTGAAAAGATAGGCTATTCTTGCCTGGAAAGCAAGACATCAGAATCCTGAAATGGGTAAAATACTCTGGAAATCCAAGGTCACATTATGTTTTTCACCTGAAATCTTCTACAAAAAAAAACCAAACCAAACCAAAACAAAACAAACAAAAAACCAAAAACCTGAATTGTTAGTATCTTGGCCTATGTGGGAGATTCCTGGTCTGAACTCCACTGTCCTTTCATTCCCACATAGAGACTAACGCTTTCAAACCCAATGAGATTTAGTGCTTTCATCTGCAAAGTGGAGATAATGAAAGCACTCAGATCCTAGAATTTTTTTGAGGATCTAATGAGATATTTCTACGAAGGAACTTTGCAAACTCTGAAGCATCTCTAAAAGGGTACTTATCCACCTAATCCACTGTCACAAAAGATCCCTCTTACAAATATAGTGCCCCAAGAGCCGGTGGTTAGTTGGTGACATCATATTGACAAGGGGCGATAAAGAGCCCAGAGTGTTCAATACCATTAGTCTACGTAGTCCTGAAAATTCATCATCAAAGACTATAAAGAAGCCTTACACTAGACACTATAGGGAATTGCAATGGGGCTTGGACATCGACTTTCTTTTCTTGGAGCTTTTTTGGGGCTAAGACATAAAATACAATGATTAAGGGGAATAATGCATGATCACTCTTAAAGAAATAGCATCACTATTGAATAAACACGACAGAATTTCATTTCAAAGGAATTTTATGGAGGTGAGACATAAGCCAAGGTTATGAAGAAATGATTAGATTTAAAATGCAGAAAGAAAGATGGATATAGCATGATAGGCACAAAGGTACCTGCATTCACAAAGGGCTAAATTGTGAAGGAGAGCTTTTGGGGAGACAGGAGAGTAGGCAACAAGCTAGAATCTGGTCAGTGTGTACTGAGGAGGATACTCCACATGTTCCTTACACTTTCCGAGTCTTTCCTCATGAATCCAATCCAGTGGGGAGCTGTAAATCTCTTGAACGGTATTTCTCTTGAATTCTCACAGAAAGGTATCTCATCTATGCAGCTTAATTGGGCCCTAGAGTTAGGGAATATTCTCTGTGTGTTTAGGTCCCTTGGCCACTGGGTCAGAAGTGAGTCATTGCAGACCAGCACCCTGAATGGCTGGTAAAAATAATTTGGACTTTGTGCCTTCTCATTTTCCAGAAAGACTAGAAATGGAGTGGCCAGGGAGGAATTTCAGGCTGACCAGCAGAGGCAAGAAGTAGTATGGGTCGGTCACAGAGAAAGCAGGGGAAGTAGCAGATACGAAGGCCAATAAAGAGAGAAAATTAGCAGAATTGCTGATTGGCAATTAATTGACTACCAAATGATTTGGTGGTTTGTAGCCTGGACTTCTTCGAAGGAGAACTGGTTTGTAGCCTGGACTTCTTTGAAGGAGAATGCTCTTCTTTGAAGAGAAACAGGAAAACCACAAGAAGAAGCTAGTTTAGAAAAAAAGGGAGATAAGTTTGGCTTTTAAGTGGTTGGGTGGAGTTACCTGGAATACAGACAGGCAGATGTGGCTAGCACACTGTTGGGGATAAAAGGTCTGGAACTTGAAATATAGATTGGACTGGGATATACACCTCTGTACATCATGTACATAAACATAATAATTGATATTTAAGGCCTACATGTTGGTGAAGGTTGAAGAAGATTGAAAGCAAGGTCAAAAGCTAAGAGGAAAATCCTTCCATTAACTTACAAAAGCAGGGGTGAGGAGCAGGGAGCAAGAATGGTGACGAAAGGCAAGTTGAGAACAGGGACCCTTAGGCTTGGCGATGAGAACATGACAGTGAATTTGGGGAAATCAATCTCAGCCAAGAGACAGAAAGAAGAGCAAATGTGTGATGAGTGAATGGAAAACAGGTAGATCAAAGGACTCTTGGGGGCCAAGGAGAGAGACTCGTTGGAAAAAGGGAAAAGAAAGCATGCAAAGACTGGAGGGGCAATGGACAGACGACATAAGACATGATCTTGTCTTTGGTTGTCACAGAAATGCTCTGAGTTCTGAAACAGGAGGGAGGACAAAGGGATAGAGGAACACAGAAGAAAGCTTGAAGCAAATGGAAGAAATACTTCAGGAAATGAGGTCAGATGCTCATCAAAGTAGAAAGTGAGGTCCATCCTAGGAGTAAGAGGTCAACACTTACGAGGAAAAGTATTGTGTCTCACCAAGTCAGAAGGCAACTCAGGGCAGAGAACAAGAAGGACAAGTGGACGGGGCGGAGTCATAATGAACATAAGGAACAGGCGTCGTGGGCATGAAGATGTGGGCAGCATGGATGTTGTGGTCAAAAGGGGGCCTGTCTTCCCATTTTCTAAGCTTTCCACTTACACTGCTGGTAGATCAGAATTATAGTTGTTTATAAAAGTGCTTTCAAGTATGAACATTTTGTATTTTACATTAAAATCGTAAGACACATGCAAAAAACAGTAAGATACATCCAATAGAATTTTTTATATTTAAAGTTGACCATGACAATATAAGATAGATAGATTGCCTAAAATAACGATAATTATGTTCAAAGCACTTTTCACAGCTAGATTAATTTTCACAGAAATTCTAAGACCTCAGTACTATCATTATGCCTTTGCATATGCTAGGAGCCCAGGGCTTAAGAAAGTTAACTGAATTGATTTCCCGTACAAAGATAGTAAATGGAAACCCAGGGATGTGAACTCAGGACTGGATGATCCCACTGTGGTTATCAGGGATCCTCCTTCCTGCTCCCTGAGGGAACAGCTACAGTCTTGCCGCTGAGAACTGATACACAACATGTGAGGAGACCAAGTGCACGTGCCGGGGCTGGGGACTCAGTGGCCAGTGTAAAATGGGCCCAGTACACAGGACAAATACATAAACAAACACATAAACCAAGTTATATATGCTTCTCTGTGTTCATCTGCACATTTTCCCAGTTTGACTTGAAATACAGGTGCTTGAGGTACAGGGGTGTCTGTATCACACACCACTAAGCTGACGCCTGTGTGAAGTGGCTCGCTCCCTGGAAACCAGGCATCCGGGGTGAAAGGGCCCTTTGATCACTGGCAGGGATCTGGGTAATTCTGAGGCCTCTCCTGGCTCTCAAAGATCTAGGCCTTGCTGAGAGACGAGAAACATCTCTATCAGACAGAAGACGCTCCAAACCACGGCCCTTAGAAAGTATTCCCAGGAAGGTTTTGGAGGGGTTTTTAGTTTGTTTTCTATTTATTTATTTTTTTAGTGCTGTCCCAAAGCCAGTATAGCACTGCCTCCTCAGGCTCCACAGTCAGAAAAGAGAGTCCAGAGAAAAGGATGGCTGACGTGGAAATCCACTGGCAAACCCATTTCATTCAACCTTTCCACAATTTTTAGTGAGTGCCTAACCCGTGCGACGCGCTGGGCCAGACAATGGAGTACTGGCCATCATGGAATTTCAGGCTGAAATTCATTAAGATCCACACAAATAAGTGTAATTCCAAACCTATTTAAACATGGAAGTGGCATTTTAATCGTTACCCTGCAATTTTTTCCAAGGCAAAAATCAAAAGGAGGCATCCATCATTTCCTGAACTTTATACCTCTCCCGTTCCCATTTCAAGTCAGATCTATAATAATGGTTAAAGGAAAAGACCTGAAAAACATGAGCAATTTTATAGTCTAATAATCACGTCTCATTCTACCACCTGTCTTTGAAAGCCTTTATAGCTTCAAATAACATTTGCAAGTACAATAATATTTCTCTACTTGTACAATGCTCTGTGTAACGAATTTGAAAACACAGGAACTACTTAAGAGAAATATTTAGATTGTGTCTAATTTAAATAGATAGTCCACTGGGCAAGGACTGTGTCTAATTCTATGTTAGGTACAGCACATTGCAAAATGTTGGCACTCAATAAATGTAAAATAATAACAACAGTCTTTTCCCCTTTAAAGTATATAATTACATCTACCCCCTACTGTGCACCAAGCTCAGTGACAGATCTTTTGTTTATTAAATCCACAGCCCTGAAAGCATACAGTACTGCAGTTTCAATACAGCTCCGACGCGAATTGCAGCAAAGCCCTCTCTGCTTTAGGTAAAACTTTAAATATCTACAAATCCCCAAAGAACATCTTAATTTAGCCATCCACCATCCATATTACTTAGCCAAATGCAGGAAACCTTTTCTAAGTCCCCAAAGTGGAATCCAAACACTAAGTGGGAAATGTGTTCTCAAAGTTAGTTTGGAAATATGTCATGGAATAAAATTACTCTTAGCTAATTTACCATTTCTCTTTCCTAAAGAAACATGTCAAGCTGCTGAGCAAAGCTCTGAAGGCTTTATGCAGGAAACATTCAATAGGTTCCCATGCTTGTGTTCAAAGTGCGCTATTATCCAAGTAGCCTGAACTGAGGAGGAAAAAAAAAAAATGACTCATGTACAGCTTTATTTGAGACATTTGCACTACAATGAGCGACGCAAAGCAACAGGTCATGTTAAAAAATATTCCAAGAAGCCACAGCAGCCGAAACCCCTTCAAGGGGAATTTTGGGCTGGAAAACACTTTTACTTCGTTTCTTCATTACTTTCTGCTTGTTTCCCGTGTTTGTATTTGAATGCTTGCACTTGAACATTAGTTTCACAATCACCTATTCTACATTTGGTATTGATGAAGTTCAGCATATGCTCAGCAATTCACTGCTACTAAAATAAGAAATGCAAATTCAGCTAAGTGTGCTCCAAGTCCAACGTTAAGCTGGGCCCACGTTCCTTTGTAGTTTTTGTAGAGTATTATCATTAGTAGAGAAGGGTTAATGGCAAAGGCCGGTGATTGTTTAAAAATTCACATTACCAAAGTGGATTACATTGCATCTACTGAGGGGATCAACAATGTAAGCCTACACTAAGCCATTATTGCAGAAACAAAGCTTTCATTTTAAGCCTTTGGAAACAAGCATAAAATGGACAAAAGAAAAAATTCTTCTGATGTAAGAACAAGGCAGGCACTACATGCTTTTCATCCTTACTCAGTTTTAGAGCCGTGATGAATACGCAAAAAAAAAAAAAAAAAAGGACCATCTCCCCAAAGAACGAATCATTAAATTATAACATACCCCCACGTTTAAAAAAAGGCTTCTTGTCTACAGCTAAAAATCCAACAGAAATCCTTTATTTAAATGTCTTTCCTCTTTTGTTGGGAATCAGTCACAACATGGGGATATGCATTCTTTAGCATTGTCTCACCATTTGTGCTTTTATCTTCTAATGAGAGGAAAAAGAATGATTTGAAACATACATTCTGGCCTCCAGCGTCAGACTTCACCCTTTGCAGTATTAAGTCCTTACAAACAGTAACGGTATGTGGTAACTAAATGCTAAACCGCAGGTTACTGACAGCAACAGGGACTCGGCCCTGGCCCGGGGCTAAATGAACGTGGTATCATTTTCCACAACACACTTGGAAGTACTGATATCCTATCTAACAGATGGAGAAACTGAGGCTCCGAGAGGTTAAGAAGTAAGTCACTCTTCATCACCTACTGAAGAAAGGATGATTCCCACTCAGGTCTGGATGGAACCTACAGCAGGGGCACCTCAAATTCCCACACCGCCTTCCAATGACAAGAGAAGTTCTTGTAAGTTGAACATTATTTTAATAAATTACCAGCAAAATTCTACAGGAAATTGAAGCCCCTCAGACATCTTTTTTTTCTTTACAAAAGTGAGCTCAACTAACTAAGCGCCTTTTCCATGTACCTAAATTAGCTCTAAACATAGTGTCATCACTGATATCGTGTGATATGTGGAAAGAACCTCACGAATTGTAACACCTTAAACCCAAGTTGATAGTAAACTCTCCTATATATGTCATGTATCTATGGCAACTCACCTGATACCTTTAATTCCTCAGGAAATAGCTTAGAATGGGTAAGTTAAACAGATAGGAAGCAACAAATTAAATAAGAAGGACCCCAGAAGTCAAAATACTGCACACATTTTGTTCCTGAAGGCCATGCATTTCACACAGAGGAGAAAACTGCAGGCCCTCCTTCTGAGTTTACTAAGAGCTCTTTTAAACATGATTCAGCAAACGCATTATCTGCTTTCCTTGCTCACGACACACTAAAAACAATGAATTAGAAAACAGGAAGAATTCCTAGCAATAAGGAAAAAGTGCAAGTCTGGCCAGAAAGAAAAGAGAACAATGCTATCCAAAAACATTCACACAAATTAAAAATGCATAATATACCAATGGTCACAAATGCATAGGAAAATAAAAAAATCATAGCACTTGTTCTAGTGTTAGTAGATTTATTACAAAAGTATATATAATAAGATATAAATATAAACATAAAAATCACACTGCTTTTTATTTTTGGTGCAAAAAGGTAGTTTTATTAGAAATCTTATTGTTATTTTAAATAGCAGTATTAAATATTATATCATTAAATTATATTAAATACTTATATAAAAACAATACAGCTTCTATAAAATAAAATTTATAGAAAATATCTAAACTATCTGATGTAATATTTATACAATGTTACATATATTTGGGTTACTACATATTTAAAGATAAACATATAAAAATAAAACTATAGTAAAAGCCAAAACTTTCACACTAGAATCCTAGGAATAATTGTCTATTAGAATGCTTTTTTTCTACTTAGAATTCTGGACTTAAAAAATGAAACTTTTATTATATGGAAGATTTTTAGCAGATGAAACTAAGTGAGGTTTATTAAACTAGAATATGATCCTGAGTATATTAGGAGCCGACGAGGATAGTGCCCACGATAGCCATTTTGATAGTATGTCTCAACTGTCTTCTGTATCTTTATTTATTTATTTATTTATTTTACATCTCTTCTGCTGGTCCCTCAGTGAGATCACACCTTGCTTCAGTTCCTTCACTAACTTTGTGTTTAGTGGTTAGCAATGAAGGGATTTTGATTTTTCTGTAAAAGTTGATAATAAGTACGTAATAAAATCTTAATCTATGCTAAAGAGAAAAATTAAGTGAGAAGGAACTGATGACATGTTTATAACCCGCAGAACTGTAAACTCCTTTTAGGTAAAAGATCTATGAATAAATCTTTGTTTCCCCCACAAGACTTAGCAAGCAATAAACTTTGGAAGACGTGAGTGAATGAATGCATAAAGTTCATTATGCCTTGCCCAGCTCACATTTTTGAAGAGTAGGAGGAAACCAGAGGAGGTGACTTTATAAAGGCTCTGTTGCTGTCCTTGTTTGGCTCATTCCCACTACCAAGAAAATAAAAGTCCAAACTAAGCAGGAAAATCTTATTTCCAGACAAAGGTATCTTGCAAACAATAGCCCTCAAGTATTATTTTATATATATGTGTATATATATATGTATATATATAATCATAAGCAATATATAATATGCAATTATATATAATAACATATAATATGTAATTATATAACATATAATTATATAATATATGACATACAATAATTATATAATGTATAATTATACATAACCATAAGTAATAAATATTATATATAGAATGAGATACGTTTACATACACGTCTGTGTTGAAAGCCCTTAGAAAGAGTTCTCAATATATTTCAGTTAATAAATGTTTGAAATATTTAGTAAACACCTGCTATGAAACAAAGCATTACAGTAGATTCCATATGAATCTCCACACTGATAAGGGATATACACCAATGAAACCCTAAATAGATCATTTTTAATAGCTTGAAATTCTAGTTTTTCTATTTTTTATTTCTTTATTACAACATTCTACATGATAACGGTAACAACTCATAGAAATCAGAAAGAAGGGGAGCACCTGGGTGGCTCAGTCAGTTGAGCAGCTGCCTTCAGTTTAGGTCATGATCCCAGGGTCCTGGGATCAAGCTGCATGGGCACCCTGCTCAGTGGGGAGTCTGCTTCTCTCTCTCCCTCTGCCCCTCCACCCCACTCATGCTCTCAAGTGCCCTCTCTCTCAAATAAATGAACAAAATCTTTAAAAAAATTAAAAATCAGAAAGAAGTTCAAGTGCCATGATTTTCCATCTTTCAACAACAACCCCCACAATAATCCCCGCATGTGGTAACAAATTGTATCACACTGTGTGTACATTCTTCCCTATCTTTCTCTATGTTCATAAAACATCATCAAATTTGAAATAATCGTATATAAAGAAATATCAATACAAAAATATGGTCATACGAATAAGTCTGTCACAATCCCACTTGCTTTTCTCACTTCACAATACATCATAGGTATCCATCCTGGTCAATGCTGATAGCTCTAATTCATCATTTTTAATATCGACATAATGCTGCATACTTTGGGTTCACCATAATTTGCTGAACTACTCCATTGTTGATGAAAACTTGTGATTTTTTTCCATTTTTTTGCCCTCACAAACATTGATGAAGTATAGCCTTGGAGACATTTTTCATACACTAATGCACTGGTGTTGAAATGACCCTTTACTGAGTACACTATGTTCACTGCTTATCTTTTTTAATTGATTTATAGAACCTCTTTTTTATATGAGAAATAAATAACTCCCATCCTGTGCCACATTTTCTCCTTTCTATTAGCTTATGGGAACATGCATATAGTGTGAATCAACAAAACAGATAGCTAAGACTGCTGGGATGGTTTCAAATAAACATTAGTGACATTGAAGGGAAGTTTGTAATATTCACTTTCTAAGATATTAAGCTCTACAAGAACAGGAATCTTTGTTTCATTAAATCATATGTCTCGAGAATCTAGAACAGAGCTGGTGAACAGTAGGAACTCAGTAAGTATCTACTTATACATTTATTCAATAAAATTTGTTGAATAAATGTATGTGTGTGTGCATGCGTGTATACACAGCTGACTGGGGAGTTAGGGGTGCCAAACCCTCACACATTTGGAGATCCACATATAACTCTTGACTCCCCAATAACTTAACTCCCAATAGCCAACTGTTGGCCAGAAGCTTACCAAGAACACAGACAGTCAATTAACACATATTTTGTAGGTTACCTGTGTTATATGCTGGAGTCTCACAACAAAACAAAGTGAAGAAGAGAAAAGGTCACTAAAAAAATCATAAGGGATAGAAAATACATTTCCAGTATTGTATTCAACAAAAAAACCCCTCACATTCAAAGTGGAGCCCGTAGAGTTCAAATCCATGTTGTTCAAGGGTCAAGTGTATATTAACCTCTAGAACTATAAAATATTTGTTTTCCAAGTGGGAAGGAAGGTTTTTGTTTTTGTTTTTGTTTTTGTTTTGTCGTTGTTGTTTTCTAAGTTTTTAAAAAGTTTAAGAAAGAAGGTTGTTTGTACTTGGCCATCATTTACTGCGTCTAATTTTTACCACATCTTAACATCTCACTCAATCCTGAGAGGCAGATATTCTTATTTCTGTTTTACAGATGAGAAAATCAAGACTCAGAAAGTTGTCCAAGATAACACAGCCAATAAATAAGAAAGCTGTGACATAAACCCAGGTTACTCTGACAAGAGAGACAGACACTTTCCACAATGTCATCCTGCTTGTTGGCATGAATACCTGACCTGGGGCTGGGGAAATATGCTTATCATCTAATTTTCAACTTCAATTGCCCTGGGACTGAGAAATAATCTAAGATCTATGACCAAGAATAGCTTTCTATTTGTAGTCATAATACATAATTTTTTTTTGTGGCCCTAAAAATAGCTATAAAAACATGTACTCTAACACACTTAAGCAATGAAGTGGACAAATTAAAAAAAAAAATAAGAAAGAAAAGAAATAGGAGGCAGAAAGCAATCAGAAGGCTGCTTTCTACAAACAGCCAAATTTCATCCCAAGAGACTACAGGAGAATGTGATTAACTAAATCAACGTGTTTTAGGAACAAAATCCTGCAAACTAGTCCAGAAACACTATCCCAATCATCCAACTGAAAAATCTCTTAATCATGTCAAATTGTAACACAATCATATAGAGGTGGTCAAAATACATTTTTAACAGTGAAAGCATAAAAACATTTCAAGTTATGAATAAATTTTAAAATATCTTGAGAAAGATACAAAAAGTTTATTAACCAAGTTTGGGCATGTGCATGTAAATTAAATCTGAATTCTTTACAGGGATGTTGCAAAATATATGTATAGGTATTATATATGTGTGTGTATATATATATATATAAAATCTTCAAACTTATATTAAGTGGCATAATTTAATAATTTCTACTGAATAAAATCTGATTATCATTGATTGGACTATTTTCTGTAACTCAAGAATGTTATTATTCATGCAATGGAATCATTACATTTTTCTTTTTATTTTTTGAAATGCTATTTGCCGTAACAATTGCCAGGAATGATTAGTGTTGACTATCACAAGTTAACCTATGTGTTTATAGTTAGCAGATACAGTAAAAAAATTTCCACAGGCAAAAATGTTGGGTTTTTTTGTTTTTTTGTTTTTTGTTTTTTTGTTTTACATTCCAGACTTAGCACCCTCTGTTTAGACCAAAATACAATTCTCTCAGTTAAGAGCAAACAAAGGCACAAATAATGAGCTATTAGCAAAAACACCAGTGGTTGTCCTGTCTTGGGGTCGGTGGATACAATTACTACTAAAATGCAATATTGCCATGGAATCATTTGACTAACACTATTGAATGAAAACCCTTCCTACCCAAAAGCCACAGTTTGTTGTGGCAATCCAAAACCTTTGGCATTATTCTTGGGTTAGGGTTAAAGTTCTTTTCTTTTTTGTCAATCTTCTGTGTGAAAGAACATTGTTAGAAAAAAAGAAAGCTTGGATTAAAGGTTAATGTTAGCCACATACATTTTAAATAGTTGAACAGTAATAATCCCTATATTGAAAATTCAGCATCAAAAATCATAATCAATTTCTTATAGACAGAACCCCATTAAGATTACCTCCAGAATGACAGCTATCAAAAACCAAGAATACTTTTTATAAATCTGGCATTTGAAGGGAGATGAAAATATTAATTGTAAGTTCTACTTTAAATAACACTTTTTCCCATTAATATGTATTTTAACTTAGTCTAAAACTGCAACATATAATTCTATAAGATTCTATGAATGGAAATTACTCAAGAAAATGTGGGCAAATGTTAATGAAAATGATAATCTGAAGTAATTTATATTTCTCTGACAAAGAAGCATTTCTATTTTCAAAGGATAAAGGATATAACATATATCCACAAAATGCTTATAACTTCTCAATGTAAAGTTATGAAGTATATATGAGACAAATAAAAGGCAACTTACCATTTGTTAAATGAGGAACTCATAATTTGATTTAATCATGAAAAGAAATGCCTATCTAGTAATATAAATTATTGCTCATATTTATTCTAATATTTTATCACAGGGCATTCATTTATTTTTTAGGAAATGGTGTCAATTTAAGGAACCACTGATATGACTAAAACTGGAACATTCGTTCCCAGGAGATGTTTCTAAGAGTTTTATGAATGTTTTTATAAAAGTACTTTGGTTCTTTCTTTGAGCTTTTAAGAAATGTTCACAAGAGCAGAGACATTTATTTTACAGAGTACCAGAAATTAAATAGAGTCAAATTTGCCATTTCTAAAATTCAGTCATGGTAGGACATATCAAACTTTGCTTCTCTGAGCCTTATTTTCTTTTTGATGGAAAGGAACTGCTGAGATCCTGTTGCCTCGGGGAAGAGAATGTCCCAGAGTCTCACCTCTGGCCTAGTCATCCCAGAACTGATCCCCTCCTCTGCCATCCTTCCTTCAACCTTCTAGCCCAGACTTTCCATACGGCCAGCTAAGTGGGGAGAGAAGAGAGGATGGCAAGAAACAAAGTCCGCAAGACATTCTAAGAAAGATGAAATTAGAAAATCCTTAGTATTTCACTAAAGACTAATTCGCAGTCACACTGTCATATATGCATGACAGTTTTAGATTATAATTATTAAACTCTTCTTGGTTCACATTAAAATGCCTAAATAACTGAGTAACCTAAATTTTCCATACTGTAACTTAAAACCAGACATTTAACACAGTTAGTGGAAACCTAATATCTGATCCTATAAGAAAGAGTTTCATTTTCTTTAAAATAACACTCTGAGAAACTGTTCTGAAAATACAAACTTCTCATGTTGCACACCTAAACTGTCATGGTTATAAAATGAGACTAAATTCTTTAGCTAATCTTATTCGTGAAATATCTCATGTGCTTTTAGAAAATACCACATTGTGGCTAAACACCATTATTCCATTATGCCTGAAAATAACCAGTGGCTTACAGCAGTAAACAATTCAAATTACATTCCTTGTATTAGAAAGCTAGTCATACAGAAATAGAACTGATACTGAAAGCCCTGAGAAACTCAATATGTTTTCATCTGAGCACCAATTCAAATAAATTATTGGATACACACTTATAGTGACTTAATAGAGTATATTTCAAACAAAAGCACACTAATTTTGTAAGCAGTCAAGCCTCAATATTCAGTATAATTTACCAAATATTCTATAAAGAATAGTCCATTCTGAGTTATAACAGTAAACCATAACAAACAAAAGCTTTCAACGAAACTAGTACTATTCACCGCCAGTAATAGTTTGTAACATACGTTTGAAAAAAATCTGTAAAAATTTTAAAAGCTTAATATGTTTCCATACCAACTTGCATTTAAAATACAATCAGAATGTCCATCTACAATGCACCAAATCCTATGCTAAGACTATTACCTCATTTTTAATTTATAACACTACCATCTAAATACAATGGAAAGATACTTCATATTATTTCATCACACATTCAATAAGTTGTTTTAAATATTTACTCGTAAACATAATATCTGAGGGATAATCTTGTTATAAGAGCATGATTTGAAAATGGGATGTAGAATTTCAAGTTCAAAGCTGTTTTCTAATGTCCAAACTTTTCCTACACATTCACTTTTTTGTCAAAATTATCTTAGCATTTTGATGAAGTCCCAAATAGTTTATTTTTGCTTTTGCTTCCCCTGTCTCGGGAGACATGTCTGGTAAGAGGTTGCTACGAACAATGTCAAAGAGGTTCCTGTGTGTGTTCTCCTCTAGGATTTTAATGGTTTCCTGTTTCACATTTATGTCTTTCATCCATTTTAAGTTTATTTCGGGGATAGTGTAAGAAAGTGGTCCAGTTTCATTCTTTAGTATGTTGCTGTCCAGTTTTCCCAACATCAGTTGCTGAAGAGACTGTATTTTTCCCACTAGGTATTCTTTCCTGCTTTGTCGAAGATGAATTGACCATATAGTTGTGGGTTCATTTCTGGGTCTTCTCTTCTGTTCCATTGATCTATTTGTCTATTTTTGTGCCAGTACCATACTGCCTTGATGATTACCACGTTGTAATATAACTTGAAGTCCAGAATTCTGATATCTCCAGCTTCGTTTTGCTTTTTTAGGGTTGCTTTACCTTTGCGTGTATGTGCATGTATGTGTATGTGTGTGTGTGTGTGAGTGTGTGTGTGTAATATTACTGAGTCATACAAAAGAAGGAAATCTTGCCATTTACAATGATGTGGATGGAGCTAGGGGGTATTATGCTAAGTGAAATAAGTCAGAGGAAGACAAATACCATATGATTTCACACATGTGGAATTTAAGAAACAAAACAAATAAGCATAGGAAAAAAAAAAGAAAGAGAGAGGCAAACCAAGAAACAGACTCTTAACTGTTGGTTAACATAGAGAACAAACATAGTTACTAGAGGGGAGGTGGATGGGGGAGATGGGTTAAACAGATAATGGGGATTAAGGAGTACAGTTATGTTTAACACTGGGTGTTGTACCTAAGTGTTGAATCAATAAACTGTACACCTGAAACTAATATTATACTGTACGTTAACTAACTGGAATTTAAATCAAAACTAAAAAATGATCTTAGCATAAAATATTGAGCTCAGTTCACAAGGATTTATTAACTATATAGTCATTAAATATTATGGACTACCTATATTGTGATAAAGCTTCTGAAAATACAGATAATAAACATATTCCCTTCTTTTGAAGATTTGTAAGTGGAAACTGACTTGAAGACTCAGATACAGAATGAGGCCAAGTAGCATGAAAGAGCTTTCAGGATAATTACATGGGTTTAGGACACAGTCCTCTGAAGCCACTAGGGCAAATTCACTGATGGAAAATATCTCTCTAGCAAGACCAGTTGGGACCAGGGCAACAATAAACAGGATAGGAGAGGAGGAGAAAGATTCAAGAAATAATTAGGAGTCAAATGGCAGAGATGGTTTTTATTGGTTGAAGGGAAGGGAGTAAGGTCTAAGTCTGACATTCAGATTTGGGTCCTAGGTGACTTCGAGAATGAAGGTGCTAGGAACTACAAAAGAAAATACAGGGAACTGAGCACATTCTTGACGGGGAGGAAGGAGGAGATGATCAGCATAGACCGAGAAAGAGAGAGCTTTTTTGTGCTGGATAGGTTTGAGGTTAGGTTTGAGTTGTTCATGTTTCATCCAAATTTGTGTGCTATTTGCTTGTGTGAATCTGATGTTCTGGGACGGAGATTTACATTTTAAGGTTCTCAGTTGATGGTAGTAGGTCAAAACTTGAAAATTAGTGAGCTTGTCTGGAAGGTATGTATAAAATGGGGAAGGAAGAGAGAAAAAAGAAAAATCTGAGAAAACACTGAAGCGTGCATGAGAAAATCATGGTAAAACATGTCCAATGTAGCAGCAAATGAAGACTGAGACTGGGTCACTGCATTTGGTAAGTGGGGCCTGGGGAGATTACCAACAATTTTGGTATCAAAAGAGCAGAAGCAGTGTGGCAAAGGGCAGAGGTTTCTCATAGCAGAATGAAAAATTAATGAGAATTTCGGTAGTCAATACAGTAAATAAGTAATTATACACCGGTGTCTAACTGTAGTATGGAGAGTTATAAGGTTTTAACAAACAGAAAAACACTGGGGAAGAAAAGGAGATTTTTTTTACTTGCTGTTTCCTTTTTCTTTTCCTAAGGACTGAAGAATCTTGACCATATTCACAGGCAGAAGAGAAAACATCATAAAATAGTAGGTTAAAAGTAAAAGAGAACTAGAAATAATTGGTAAGAAAGAAAGCAGAGAACATCAAGAAAAAAAGAATTAACTATAAGCAAAAGAGGGTACACTGCTCTGTTCGAGACACAAACTGGGGACGTTAAGTATGTGGAGAAGTTTCTAGCCCAGGGAATTCTTACTTGAACACATTCATAATTTCACTGATATCTTATTTAAATACGTGAAATACATAAGGATAACTTCACTGTATCAGAATATTTACTCTTTCGGGGCAGCTGGGTGGCTCAGTCAAACATCTTTGACTTTTTTCGAGATGTATTTATTTATTTGGGGGAAAGGGCAGATGTGAAGGAAGAGGGAGGATCTCAAGCAGACTTCCCACTAAGCATGGAGCTCAAAAGCATGGGACTCTTGATTTTGGCTCAGGTCATGTTCTCAAGGTTGCAAGATCCAGCCCTGCGTCACGCTCCCTGCTGAACCAGGAGCCTGCTGAAGATTCTCTCTCTCTACCTCTCCCCTTCTCCCCATTTCTTTCCTTCTCGAAGGAAGGAAGGAAGGAAAGAAAGGAAAAGAAAGAGAGAGAGAGAGACACTCTTCGCTCTTTTAACTTAAAAACAAAACAAAACAAAAGAAAAACAAAACAAAAACACCCTCAAACAGGACCTCGAGCAAACATTATTTCTGTTACAGGGATGCCTGGGTGGCTCAGTCCTTAAGTGTCTGTCTTTGGCTCCGGTTGTGATCTGGTCCTGGGATCGACCTCTGCATCAGGCTCCCTATTCAGTGGGAGGCCTGCTTCTCCCTCTCTCACTCCCCCTGCTTGTGTTCTCTCTCTCACTGTGTGTCTCTCTCTGTCAGATAAATAAATAAGATCTTTAAACAAACAAAAAAGTGAAACAAAACATTATTTCAGTTACAGGCACCATACTACTGCTAATTATCCATACTTGAAAACCAAGGAAACTGATCTATAAACCAGTACAAAAACTTTTTTACATGAAAAATCATACAATTTATAATTTTGAGTTAATAATGATAATAATGTTGAATCTGCTGTTAAAAGCTTCAATGTCTTAGGAACGGCACAAAGTTAGGCTTATTCTCAAAACTCCCCAAAATATGACTCAATGAAGAATGGCACATTTTTATTTCATGCTAGTAAATGCAAGAAAACGAAAAGTGTGTGAACTTTCTTGTTCTTACAGCACCAGAATTTCACTAAAGTACATAAAAATAAATATATTTATTTATATTTATGCACATATGTATGTATGCATATAATTAGCACCTTGAAACTACTTAATTGTCAATATAAAGAATATATAGACTCAGAAACTTACAACTGCTTTCCCAATATTTCTACAAATAGACTCATATGCAGAAAAATGAAGCCTACACAGAGACCCATGTTTACTAACTCCACTGTCTATGGGCTCTGCATCTGTCTCCTAATCCCCACCACGAGTCTTGAGAGAGTTAACATCCCCATTTTTTTTTAATTTTAAAAAAAAATTTTTTTTTTAACATCCCCATTTTACAAAGGCAGTGAATGAAACTCAAAGAAGTTGGTCTCTCAGTCAAGATCACGTATGTAGCTAAAAAACGTCAGAGCTGGGATTCGGATCTTCTATTTGGCTGCAGAGCCTGTGCTTTCTTCACCACGTTGCTTCCTCTCATGTATTTCATGGCTGACCCTGCAGATTCAGTAGAAACCACCACTTGGATACCCAAGCCACAGACTATAACCCTCTACACTGTGAGGTGACACAGTTGGTTACAGGCTGGCCCTTCGGAGTACAGGGTGAGGGCACCTTCCACTCTCTTCTCCCTATTTCCAATCGGTCAAGTCCATATTCATGCTGTGCCCTCCGGTTTCCTGGCCTTAGACTTGTGCCTCTGCCAGGGGAAGCCTTCCTATCTTCTCCACCTGGTGAACTGCCAATCATCCAATGGCCCATAACCTCCCACATCAGACCTTCAGCTCTGCATGGAGCGCATCTCTCACCAGGCAGAGCTAATGGTCCCCTTGTCTTGTACCCATAGGGCACATTTCAAGCACTTGTCACTCAGAATCATAATAATTACTTTAATCTCTCCCCTGCTGGAATGTGAGCCTTTCTAAGACAGAGACAGTATTTTATTCAATGTAGAATCAATAGTGCATAAAGCAGTGTGTGGCACATAGTAGATAATAAATAACCGTCTGCTGGGGAGAGAAAACACCGTGGGCTCTCGAAGTGGTGAGGGGAGGGGTGGGTGGGTCTGAAATGCCACTTCGTCTCACACCATCTGTGTGAGCTTGGACGAGCTACCGCCTGTGAGCTTCATGTCCTCATCTGCATGGACATAAGCTTACACGTCTTAAAGAGTTGCTACAATGACTTAAACAGAACTGACTCAAAATTGGAGTCCCTAATATGGAATTGAGTACTTAATAAATGTAAGTTTCCTGTCTTTTCCCTTCCACCTTTCTGAATTCCTAAATGCAGGATAGGTAAGAGCGCATTTACTGATTGAACAAATGAGGCTACGTGCATTTGCTGATTGAACAAATCTTACTCAAATGTGTAAGAAGAATGTGAAATGCTAGTAGACACTCTGTGCATGTGTCAGAAGGGTGAATTTCTGCAAAGAACTGACAACCCTGTGAGGAAAATAATTTTATTCAAATGAAAATTGAGTACTATAAGCTAAGAGCATGGATACTATGGGAATCCAGTGGAGGGGGGCAGCTGCTTTGGTAGGGGAGAAACCAGAAAAGGTCACCGGGCATCTGGAATCTGAAATAAGTTCTGAAGAAGTGACTATAAGTTGGAGTCATGCATATGCAAGAGAGGGAATCCTAGGGACAAGGTTCAGTATGAAGAAAGGCACAGTAGTAGAGCAAAGGATTTCCCCGGGAATGCAGACAGGATGGTATGACTTGCCAAAGCACAAGAAGTATGAGAAAGTTTACGGGGATAAAGACAAACTGCAGAAAAAAGAAACCTGCACATTGAAAAATTGAACACTTGATTCATTATCTGGCTACTAATTCTCATGCTGCCTGATTTGAGCCCCTCTACTGCACTTACCAGGATTTCCAAACAAAGTTATACCCAAGAAGAAAAAGGAATTAAAACTCAAATTGGTATTATATACTGTGCGTGGAAGCAAGTTCTATTTACTGATTTAGTTGAGACAGGAGCAAAGGCTGTTTTTCTAAGTGGATGAGTCTCCTTTACTATTAATGTTGACAGTATGCGACCATTCACCCCAGCTTGCAGGACTGCGAGAACAAGGAAAAAATGAGCATGATCAAAGAGAGTCTTTTGCATAAGAAATAAAGCAAAAATAAAACAAAGTGCTTCTTGAGAGACACCAATGTCTTTCTCCACTGACCAGTCCTTTCCCTGTTTCATACTCAAAATGTTCTACTGCCCTCTGCTGCTTTAAGTTCCTGAAGTTTAAAACAAAAACGAAATCTTCCTCTCATCATCATTTTTCACCGATTTAACCGATTCCACCATTTTACTTTCTTCCTCTCCTCCCACCCCTTTTTTCCCATGATGACCAGGATTTTAGGGACTTGGCTCTTGGCCAAATGAAATTTTAATAGCAATGAAAGTAAAAGAATGATGCAAAACACGGTAGGAAGAAATTACAGCTTTGAAAGTCTAGCACATATAAGTAATCCTACGTGGACATCGTTAAGTTATTTAGGACTTGTCAATTGTATTTTCATCAGGAAGTAGTAACCAATCCCTAAACACACCATTTGCCTCTCATTTAAATGGAGCCCCAAATTAGGTTTTCCATACATGGTATTCTGCGTATGTTAGATTAAATGAAACACAAAGATAAGCCAGTCTTATTCTATTTTACTGAAGTTTGTTCATTAATTTCAGCTTCTCAACATGTGCTACAGAACTTAAGTCTTTTTTTTCCTTGTGTTGTGATCTAACTAATTTCAACTTAACAAATATTTTATCTTCCTTTTAAGGCTCTGTGTGTTTGTGTGTGGTTTGTTTATACTTCCTGTTACTATACAGTATGTAAGGTCACAAAGATCTATGATAACCAAAAACAGAAATAAAAAAGAAAGCTATCTGAGATAAAGAAGATGTGGTATATATAAACACACAATGGGATTTTATGCAGCCCTAAAACAACAACAACAAACCGAAATCTTGCCATTTGCAACGATGTGGACTCTGAGATCATGACCTGAGCAGAAGGCAGACGCTTTACCTACTGAGCCACCTAGGGGTCAAACCCTCTTTTTTTTTGGCTGAAATCTAGCTGGGCTTTTAACAAGGGCTGGGGGGAAGAATAGCAGCAATCATTCAATGAGCAAACACATGTGGTGTAATAGAGTAGTAGTGAGGAATACACTGTGCTAGGAACCATGTGTGACACATGACTGAACACAATTCTTCCTCTACCATCACAGCTAACGCCCTATTGAAAGATGTTCTCAGTTCCTCAAACCTGCCCTCCTAACTTTCCAGATTCCCACATACCATAACCATGCTAAACATTTTCCGTGTTTTCTCCAGCCTACTACATGAGACCGAAACTCTGTAGGACGTCATGGAAGGTCCCTCAAACTACCCTTTCCATGTTTATCTCCTCAGCATGTCTCTTTCTCCCTTTTGTAGGTCCGTGTCTTTTTTCCTGCCATTGCATCTAGCTGGAATGCTCTTTCCCAGTCCTCAGCTCTAGGAACGTGTAATTTTTCGCTTCAGATCCACACTTAAGCACTTTTCTCTAAGATCTCCACAAAGACAGAAAGAACAAATCACACATATATGCCTACAGGCTACAAACTATCTCTAACTTAGTACCGGTGCTGTTCCACGTGGTTTGCACGTTTGTCCTTTCCAGGGACTGTAGATTCTTTGAGGACACTATCTTCATATTTACACAACTTGGCATTTTCTACTAATACAGCTTGGTATGTAGGAGGAAAGAAAAGGATCTCTTAATTTCTTTCATTTCTATGAAATGTACTCTCTTTTCTTCACTATCTTCAAAATAAAAATATCACAGTTGTAATTATAAATCAATTTAGGACCTCAGAGTTTCTCTAGGATGAAATGTGCTCTAATGAGAAATGGAGGGTAATAAATTCCTGTACAGTGAAAGTCAATCAATCAATCAAATGGAAATATAAAAAGCCACTACACCTGTTTCAATGTCTTATAATAAGCAAGATGGCTGACTTCCAAGGGTGCTGATAAGGTTATGATCTCTAAATCTGCCACCGAAAACTTTTGAATTAAACTCAACATCTTTATTAGGAGAACCTAAACAGTGAACCTATATTAAAAGCAGGCCTTACATAGTATAAAACTAAAATATCCCATACAATGCTAGTTTTATTTTAAATTCATCATGAGGACATATTCCATTCAGGTCTTCAAGTGTATATTTGAATTAACGATAAAATATGTCTCCTGTTCTGCTTTAATTACAAGTAGTTATAAGATTTCATTAAGTGAATGGATTTTTTTTTTAAAGATTTTATTTATTTATTTGACACAGAGAGATCACAAGTAGGCAGAGAGGCAGGCAGAGAGAGAGAGGAGGAAGCAGGCTCCCCGCTGAGCAGAGAGCCCGATGCGGGGCTCGATCCCAGGACCTGGAGATCATGACCTGAGCCGAAGGCAGAGGCTTAACCCACTGAGCCACCCAGGTGCCCCAAGTGAGTGGATTTTTAACATAGTCATATAGATGATGAGAGAGTATGAATTGATATCATCCAGGTTCCGTATCACCAGGTTCCGTAATCAGATACAAACAACTGGGTAATTCAATCAGCCAGTGAATTGAGGGTAAGGTAATAGACCTTACTGGATGATAAATGTTGGCTTTAAAAACACAAGACCTTCTGAGGTCAGGCCCCATTTCACATTCCAACTTATTCCCCAATCACTTGCTCTTCTCTGCTGCTCTCTCACCCTACCAATTTGCAGATGTCATCTCCTCTCACGGGTGTTATACCCTCACCTTAACCTCTTTCTACCAATACAACTCCTTTTTCATGACCCATCTCAAGTACCATCCTCTCCATGTAGCCCTCATGAACACCATTGGTTCATGGAAGCTCTAGCAACATCAGGCAGCAATATCAATTTCAGTACTCTGAAGGTTGGCCGCTGTTTTGAATAGATGTGCTTCCATCCCTCTCATAGGGTCTGTATTTTATTTAACTTGAGCAGTCCACACTGTTTGGCATGTCACAGGCATTGGATAAATGTTTGTTGACTGATCTAACAAGTGGTTGCATAAAATGGAGTTCGAATCTTGTCTTTTGGTTTGAATAGTCATTTACTTAAATCATGAACACTTAATAAAAGGACTGACATTTGTATTGGATATTTTAATTTTAGCTAAGTCTTCATTCATATACTTTAGAATAAAATATTACAAATGGGAAATATATAAATTATAGGATATGAAAAAATAGATTATGAGTGAACGCACAATTCTAAAATGTGTCATATGCTTCTGCACCCTTTGGCAAAATGATGAAAAGAAAGAACTAATCTGCATTTCTCCAGTTCTATTTTTGCCACTTATTAGATATGAAATCTTTCTGTAAAATGAGGTCAACAATATCTCCTTTTCTTACCTCACAGATTCCTCATATGAAAATCCTTTCCTTAAGCTAAACTGTAAAGCCTTTTTTTTTAAATTGAGTCAAAACTCAAGTTGATATACAGTGCATTTTTGCATTAGAAATGATTGAGCGTGATGAGCATTTAGCCCAATCACTGTCTAGCATACTTAGGGAGAATTTTCCTTTGAGAAATAAAATATTCATCATTTCTAATTATAAATGGTACTGTTGTCAAGACAACTTTTCTCATGAGGGATAGGATTATTCTAAAATGGTCTTTTTAAACAAATTTTTAAATTCAATTCTTATTTACAAATGAAAACACATCATCCTTATTAATATCTCATTACTCAAAACACTCTCAACAATCTCAAATAAATGTTATTTGAGGAAGGTTTCAATACAGTCCTCTACCTTAGCTCTCCTAGAGAATTAGAATTCATGGCATGAGTATTTAGCTATGTAGCACTTCAATTAAAAGCAGGGAGTCTGGAACTAATGTTACATAAGTAGCGAGCACAACAGAGTTAGCATGCCCCATTAATGCCTGGCCATCGGGGCAAAATGACAACCTGAGGCATGAAGAACAAAAGGGTAATTGGATATAACAGGGATCTCATTTTAGCAAACATGAACCTACATGACCATTCCTACAAGCATGATACACTGCAACTTGCAAAAAGGCGGCATTCTTGTATCAAAACTACAAATAGGCAACAATATGCTTACCTCTTTCTTAAGACTGTAATAAAGATATATCCAAAATAGCCAATATTCTGAATTATAAAAGTGTAGTGTTATCATTATTCATATGATCACAATTATAAAATATTTATAATTTTTTAAAAGAGTATATATTTGAGAAAGAGAGTGAAAGAGTATGTATGCTAGGAGTGTGTGTGCAGAGGCAGAAGGAGAGAATCTTTAAGCAGACTCCCTGCTGAGTGCAGACCCTGAGATCTTGACCTGAGACAAGACCAAGAGTTGGAAGCTTAACTGACTGAGCCACCCAGGTGTCCATTAAATATTTATAATTTTTAAAGCTCTTCCATACAACTTTGTGAGCAAACACGCAGTGAGCATCTAATTTAAAAGAGGCAAAACATACCCTTCGAGGTCCACAGCCAGTAAGAATTCACCCACTTACTCACTTATGCATTTATCCACCTTTTACAAAGTATCACTATGTGGCCAACACTGTACTATATATCGAAAGAATACAAAGACTAAGAGGACTTATCTTTTAATTAGAAAATCATGTAGCAGATCCAATTTTTTTAAGCTGCAAATTCACCAAGGATTATTGTATTTTAGTCCCCTAATAGCATAACAATATTCCAATGAAGCTCTAGGCACGACAAAGGATAAATTTAAAGAAAAAAAAAAAAGCAAGATTTTATAGGGGAAAGTACATGGACATTTCCTTTTTTGCTAAAATCAAACAATAAGCTGGAGATTTACTTCTCTTGAAATTTAAAAGAGCAATTAATTAGGTACATAGCACTAATACACATCTATTACTATGTTCACCACCAAATATACAGGAAATAAAGACCAAAGTTTTTTGCGGCTTAGAACCACAAGGTTGTGTATTTGTGTGAAAAGAATATAAGATTTTTGTGAAAAGAATATAAGATTATCTTGAATAAAAACATCATACATTTGAAAAAAAAATCATACATTTGAAAATAATGACTTTGTTTCAGACTTTCTTAAGCATGACCATAATAGATTAATAATTTTAGTATTACAGGTTAAAAGATAAAAAAAAAGATAAACAGTATAAAATACTGCATCCCTTTTTAATACTGCATAATTTTTAATGAAGAATATCTGTTATGGGATTTTGTAGAAAGTATTTTTGCTTTGACAAATGGGCAACAGCAATCATGCCAAGCAACCTCAATAGAATATGGAATTGGCTCCCCCTGTTGGGCCTGAAAAGTTCACATTTTTAGCCATCACATCCTAGTTCATAAAAAAATAATAATAATAAAAAGCAAAATGAACAATATAAACAAAATTAAAGACCTACAAGTACATTGGAAATCTATGCTTTTTAAATATATTTTATTTTATTTGTTTCTAGATAAAAAGTCATGAAAATCAACATATAGTGACTGAAGAAAATGGGAATTAATTTTCAATTTTATGAAATAGATAAAATGCCCAAATAAGGTATATAATCTCATGAATGCTATTGTGTTCTTTCATCATCTAAAAAAATAAAAAACAAAACAAACAAAAAAACCCCCCACATGTCATCCTTTCAACTACACACAAGAAAACAGAACAGTTATTCCTACACTGAAAATACGGTTTGAGATAATGTTATTGTAATGAAATCTGTTTTTACCTTTGTTCATACGTAAAGAACTTTTTTAACACTACATCAAAAACTAACAAGGTGCTGTATGTGGGCTAACTGAACGTGATAATAAAAAATAAATACATAATAAAATAAAAATGAATGTGTACATTTCTATTGCTCAGAGCAATGCAGAGGTTTATCTCCCTTAAGAAACAGTTACATCTCTTAGGAATGGCTATGATGATTCACCTAGTGGGAGGGCTGGCTAGCCTGCCTGAACAAGCAGGTCTGTTAGGGCAAGAGTGGGAATTCCTACGGGGCAAAGAAAGCAATACAATCCCTAGTTGCTTATGAACGTGCAGGAGGGGAAGCATACTACACAAAACAGTACGGCCACTGAAATCAATGTAAAATTACAACTATGACTAACAATTTAATGTTAATGAAAAAAAGTAAAAATTTACAATCCTAATTTGAAAACAAAATATTTATCAACCTCCTTGACACCGCACCCCCTCCTCAGTAAAGGCTCTACCAGCATGCTTATGAGGGCTACTGTAAAATATGACAAAATTTTTATACAAATTAGGCATTTTGAAGGGGGACAAAAATGGAAAAAAAATAAAAATCATAAGTAAGCCTTAAAGATCTTCAATCTCCAACAATATATTAAGCTATTTCTGTCATACTGTACTTTTTTCATACGTCATAGATCATTTTAACTTTATTTTGTTACTTTTCTTAAAAGTTGGTCATTTAAAAAGTTAAGGTTAATAAGTCTTATCAAAATGTCCAGAGCAGTAAAGGGGTCTGAATGTCATGACATATGAGCAAATCTGTGAAAGCTGATTGCTTTCCTTTTAAAGAGCAGGTGAGCTAGACTGTGGACCCTGCCTTCACTATAGGGTCCCTAGAAGGCTCTGGGACTGCTGATTAAGCAGCACAGAAGGCAGGCATAAATAGCAAACAGTTTCTTCTGAAAATTCCTACGGGACCATTTTCCTTCTAGAAAACTGAGAGAAAATACCCATCCCTGCTCTCCTTCCTGCACATACATCTTTAGGACTCAGCACTCCAGCAAACACTGGTACTGTATCTTAGATACATATGGATTAAATAGGCTGTATGCACTGGTCTGGGAACCGAACCAATGTTTACAACATTGTTTCTACGGGAAAACATGTTCCAAATTCTAAATAACTTACAAAGGTTTGGAACATACTGATAATTTTTTTTTTTTGGTTGTTGGGAGATACATTCTGAAGACAGGATATAGATCACAGTTGACTTGGAGTCAATTCATGACGACCTCTTTTTTTACCTCCTACTTTTCCTTCTTGGGATGGCAGAAGAATGCAAATGCCATGATTTACACAGTATATAATTTTTTTTTTGCAATAAGAATACATAAAAATCTCTAGCAACTTTTATCTAATTGCACCATAGCTATCCAACTCTATTTCAGCTAGCCCTATTGACATGTATTGGTTTGACAATTTTGCTTGGGGAATCTTAAAAATGCGAGCTTCCAGATTTTGCTGGTTAGCAAACACAGATTTTACTGTACTTGTTTTCTCTTTTATCTGGAATGAATCATCATCTGCTGGCAAATAGCTCATTTAAAACATCCAAGTTCTTAGCATTCAAGTTGAAGAGAAAAAAAAAAAAAAAAAAAAGAAGAACATTTTGCCTCCAGACTCGAGGCAGTTATTAGAACATTTAGAAATACAGAATGGCTACAAACTGAAGAATTTCTTCCAAACTTTAAAATTCAGGAAAACCAAGTTTTGCTTCAGATAAATCTTTTAATTTTGAATTTATTACAAAAAAAATGTGAACCACATTTAAAGTATCATGATTTATAGTAGTATTAACTATTTCAAAATAGCTTACCAAAGCAGGTTGTAATAAAATTGTTTTAAAATAAATGAGGACAGGGCACCTGGGTGGCACAGTTGATTAAGCACCAGACTCCTGGTTTCAGCTCAGGTCATGATCTCAGGGTCTTGATCTCAGGGTCCAGGGATCGAGCCCCATTCAGGCTCCAGGAGCTCAGCATGAAGTCTACTTAAGATTCTCTCTCTCTCTCTGCCTTTGCCCCTCCCCTCCACTCTCATGATCTCTCTCTCTCTAAATAAATAAATCTTTTTAAAAAAATTAAAAAGAAATGGGAACTAAGAAATGCAGTAAGGAAATGTATGTGAATGAAACATAAAGGAATGGCATAAGAAAGCCTTGATCCAAGATAGGAAAAAAATTGGCACTCTGAAAATCAAGATATATGGAGAGTAAACCACTTCCAAGGACAATTACAAGAGTTTCTGACTGTTCCTAACATAATGCTGTGCGCACCTGCTGAGCTGTAACCTTTACATTAGCAGACGAGAAAGGGCAATTTCACACTGACCCCGGCAAGTCATACACAGAAAATCTCAAGCAGAAATGCTATGCCTTTCATTCACTTTTAGGGCTTTCAATCTACTTGATGAAATCTGCACTTGCTTTCCTTTTCAGAGTTTAAATTCAGTTAAACATATTGAAGGGAAATTCCCATTTGTTGACTTCACAGATAATTCTACCATTCTGAGGGAGGGCGGCGTGGTCAAGGAAAAGAAAGTGGCGCATTCAGGCAGCTCGAACACAATGCTGTTTACATCCAGGAAGCCACGCATTTAATAAAAATTGGATGGTTGTAACTTCCTGAGACTTACTCAGTATCCATAGCCCAGCATCAAGGAATGGAATATAAGGGCACAGTGGGGTTGTTTACACGTCAATCACTTGTCAGTTTCACCAGTGCTCTACAAATATCCCTTGTACTTGGAAACTTCTTTACCAATTGCTGTAATTAGAAATTTTAAACACAGCCATAGACACTTTTTCTCAAACTACTAAATTAAATCACCAGCAGACACAAAAGGAAAGGTAATGTCATGGAAACTATTGTGCAACTGAAAAATTACATTTTTTCCACTTATTTCCAGTTCAGGTCACTCATTTATTTTTGGTCCTATCCTCTTTGTTATGCAACCTTCCACTCTCCACAATACCCCCCCCCTTTTTTTTAACATTTGACATTATAAGTAGGTGGAGTAATAAAATAAACAGTAAGTTAACTAATATCTCTGTGAGCAAAGTGAAAGAATATGAACCATATTGCCAGTTTATTCTCATAAGGATCACAAGAGGAATTGATGGGCATTTGTTTGATTTACTGTTATTTTACAATACCTACAGTCTGTAAAAGGTCAAGTAGACAACAAGAAAATATGTTTGAATGTGCTATACTATTTTTCCAGACATTTTCTTGGATTGAGGAGATTTCATGTATGACAGGAAACATCAAACAAATAAAGTGAAAATGAATTTTCTAAAAATTCTGCATCAAAGAACATGATAATCTGAGCATTTGACTGTTAACACTATATTTAATAATATCTGTCCTTCCTTCTCTATTACTTAATTCTCAAAAGTGGTTAAGAAAAGTCAAGCCGATAAATGTTAAGCAGATTTACTTACAACTATGCCTTCTCAACTGAAAACAGATTTACGATTTTTAGAAGAAAAAAAAGATCATTGTGCACTGTGATGCACAATGCATTGTGCATTGTGCAGTAAGGATGTCTGTAGATACTTCCTTAAAATCCTGAAAGTAATATAAGATTTTCTTTTGTTCTTTTTACTTTACTGAGTTAAAGAGCTTCTCGGGCAGCTCAAATAATTTTCAAGGGGTTTCAGGAAGGGCTTATACTGAATAGGCAAGAAATAGAGTTGGACTGACTAGCTATTAAGACAGCTGATGTGTCTTCTGCTCAAGTACAATTCCGAGGTAAGGATTTTCCCTAAAAGCCATGTACAAAATAAGAGTCTCCAGAGGAGAGGTAGGTGAGGGGATAGGCAAAGGGATAAAGGAGATTAAGAGGCACAAACATCCAATTACAAAATAAGTAAGTTACAGAGATGAAAAATACAGCATAGGGAATTCAAATAATATTTTAATAATGTTGATGTTATATGATGCCTACACTCACCGTGGTGAACCCTGAGTAATATGTAGGATTGTCATGTCAATACATTGTACACCTGAAACTAACATAATATTGTATGTTAATTACACTTCGATTTAAAAGAAAGTTACTTGCCCGAATTGACCTTGTTCTAAATTAAAGTTAAATTAATATTTTTCCTTCAAAATGGAAATTGGAAATTATTTACCCCAGAGGTTTTCAAATTAAGACTGTTGCATACACAGTGGTTCAGAGAAGAGCCTCAGGGAGCTTTCCAGGTAGAGGTGTTCTTAACATCATTTTCTTCAGAGAAATCTTGGTTAATCTATGTTATATATGGTCATTCTGTATCAAATTTACTTTTAAATGGCATTCAGGACAGAAAGATTAAAATTGGAAACATTGAAGACACAACACACACAAAAAGAAACATTTAAGACACCATTCTGATGCAACTTTCCAATAGTGGAGTAGTGAGGGATATGTGGCCACCAATCTCTCTGTAACAGTCCCTTGAAGCAGTCACTTCCAACACCGGATTACTTTGATTGAGCTATCTACATCTAGCATTTGATTCTTCTCTTAGAGGATTACACCTGTGAGGTTTTGAAAATTTTCTGATGAAGTAGTAACTAGATAACTCTTTTTCTTATATAACTCGTTTCTTCAGTTGATTCTCATATACCATTTAGGTCTTTTGATACCTTCTGTTTTTCTCTGAATGTCTTTCAGTTATATTATAATGTCATGTCTCAATATGAAATGGCTTATTTTTTGGAATATATGAATTCCAAACATGGTTTTACCTTTTAGAGTTAGGCTAGTCAATTTTAAGCTTTTGCATCTACAAACTAAGGTATATAACAATTCCTTCTTTTTAAAATATGTATCATTTTATTCTACATAGTTTTTGATTTATAGTTATTTATTTACATAGTTTATTTTTATTAATTTTTTATATATTTATAGTTTTTATTTATATAGCTTTTATAGTTTATTGTATATAGTTTATTATATATACAGTTTATTATATGCACACACACACACACATAATGTAGAACTGGCTACGGACCCTAATGAGGGTCTTGAACTCATGACCCTTAGATCAAGACCTGAGCTGAGATCAAGAGTCAGAAGCTTAACTCACTGAGCCACCCCAGGTGCCTCTATAACAGCTCGCTCTTGAAAGAATGTTATGTGTACAAATTGAAAATCCACATATTACAGCTTCTTAGAAAAAACAAACAACATGTGAATTTCCTTTCCCTTTTCTTAGAGCCAAAACTATTAGCCAGAGTTAAAACAAAATTAAAACCTTCTAAGTAATAATGGAGAACTTATGAGAGAGAACTTAAACACCCAGTGGCCTCAGGATAAAAACCTCAATGTATGAAACCTGAGACACAGTGGAGCTAAGGCCTTTTTGTACGTTTACCTGGCTTTATACAGAGCCCAGCATAGCACCATTAACACCTAAGTACTTTCTAAAGACAAAAATAAATAAATAAATAAATAAAGATAAACATCATGTATAGTTCCATGAATTTCAGGGATATGCCTTTAAATAGTAACAAAAACAGTATGAAATGGTAAGAAAAAGGATCTTGGGCCCTGGCGCAGGTTTGGACCAGGCAGCATAACGTCTTAGGACCTTTACATAGGGATCCTGGACCCACGAGCCATGGGGAAGGTTCCTCCTCCACAGGCTGGGCAACCCTAGGCAGGTCCCATAACATTTCTGGTACCTGTTTCTTTTGGCATAGTTTCTTAGGTCCTTTTCATCAAGGGAATTTTATCATCTTTTTATTCTCATTTGAAAAATGAAGGCCCCATTAAAACATCTACACCCCTACTTCTTTGGACAGCAGAATAAGGGAAACAGGTCTATGTGTCAAGAATAAAAGTAAGAAGTGATTCCAAACCCTGAAACAGCAGTAATGCTTTTCCATTCATGATTCTATTTCATGCTACTGTGAAAACTAATAAAGGGAAGACTCACTAAAGTAGACACAGGGGGAGCAGTAGCATCTAACATCAATTACAGAAAGAATTGTCAATTACAAACCCCAACAGAAGAATAAGCAACAGGAAAGAAACATCAATTACAGGCAGCAACAAGGAAGGATGTATATTACATCTTCTACAAGAAATCGACTACCCCTGCAACTCAGCCTATGAGAATCCTCCTCTTTCCTCCAATGGACTTTCATTCAAATTAACCCCTCCCAACTCCATCCTTCTTCTCCCTAAAATAAGGTTCTGCCCCTTGATTTGCTGTACTTGCCTATGGCTTTGCCATAGCTTGCCTGCTCTGAACTGCAATTCTGTTATTCCTGAAAAAATGCTTTTTGCTGGTAAAATAACAAGCCATTTAAAAAAAATAACTGGCCATTTCATTTTTAAGATTAATACAAGTATAGGTTAAGAACTTCATTTGAGAATCATTAGTACTTCAATTAATCAAAATGCTTAGGGAATTGGCTTTCTTCATTGTTTATATAGGCTTTCTTTAAAATTTTAAAAACTTGTTCTCTACCTAAAACCATCAAGACTCTACACACAATTTCATTATAAATACTTCTTTGAAGGGCAACCAAGATGCCCTTCAAAGGACGAATGGATAAAGCAGGTGTGGTCCATATAAACTATGGAGTATTATGCCTCTATCAGAAAGGATGAATATCCAACTTTTTTATCAACATGGACGGGACTGGAAGAAATTATGCTGAGTGAAATAAGTCAAGCAGATAGAGTCAATTATCATATGGTTTTGCTTATTTGTGGGAGCATAAGGAATAACACAGAGGACATGGGGAGATGGAGATCGGAGAGGTGAGTTGGGAGAAATTGGAGGGGGAGACTAACCATGAAAGGCTGTGGACTTTGAGAAACCAATGGAGGGTTTTGGAGGGAAGAGGGGTGAGAGGTTGGGTGAGTGTGGTGGTAGGTATTACGGAGGACATGTATTGTATGAATTCTGGAACACTGAAATTTAAAAAAATAAATAAAAAATTTTTAAAAAGAAAGCAATAAATAAGCAAATAAATAAATAAAAACTTCTATGTGTGTATATAAGTACACATACATATACATATACATACACATACGTATATCTTTTCCTTGAATAGCACCACTCTGAATTGGGACTTTGGACTATGTCATTATTTTTGTGACTGCTCTCCAGGCTTCAAGTCTCTCTTGACTTCAATGCACAATCCTAATCCTCCCCCAAAACATTACCTTGGTCAGTTGACCCCTGTCTATCAAATAAAGTCTGAAAGAAGTCCTTAGCCTACTATTTCAGAACCTGTAAAATGGCCCCAATTTGTATTTCTTAGATTACCTTTCCTTAGCTCAATACCACAAATGTATGAAATTTTTTCTTAGTTGATAAACATATCTTTTAACTATTTCAACTGATGTCATTGTCTTCATAAGAACACTTTTTTCTCTCTCATGCTTTTGGAAAGTACAGAAATCCATTTAAAATGGAATCCCTGTGTTGCCTTCTTAAGATATTATAGTCAGAAATGATTTTTACTCTTCTAGAGACTTGTAGCAATGAAACGACTCAACATCATTGAGGACACTAATGGAAACTCCACCACTGTTTCATTTCGTGATCACATAATAGTAGTCAAAAAAAAAAAAAAAAAAAGATTAGGAGGTTGTTGTTTCCTCAGAAAACAGATTAGTTCATTAGCCAATTGTCTAACCAAATAGCCACATTTTAACTAGTATAATACAGAGAAGAAACAAACTTTTATTTCAATCAGTAATCATCACATTAGACCTCATACAGACAGTTGTGATTTTATTACTGCTAATAAACAGGAAAAAGGGTTCTGCAGTTAATATGGTTTGAAACTCAAAAAATTCTATAAACACAGTCTAATTGGAACTATGCAAGCCACTTCCACATATCTTTATTTCTTTCTTATAGCAAATCTTTGAATTAATTATTATTTTCAACCTACAGAGAAACACTGAAGAGAGAGACACTGAAGCTGAGTGGTTAATAATTTTGCCCAAATCACACATTTTAAAAAGAGGCCGGGCCGTGATTCCAATTCAGATATTCTGACTCCAAGCACATCTCTTTTATGATAGAATCCTCCCCCCCTTTCCTTAGTATCGTGTCCCAGAGGCAGAGAAGAAAATAAGTAGTTAGTTGCTTTATACCTGAAGTTTTAGAATACGCCAAGGAACGAGGAAGAGAAGGTGCCTCATAAAATACACAACTGAAAGGGGAATTGGCTAATGACTCTTAAATTTAGTGTATCTGCTTTTGCAGAGAGGAAGACGTGGAGATGGATGTGAGAGCGCCCCAAAGACAAACCTTAGCCACAGTCCACCCATTCTTGTCCACAGCACGTGCATAGGAACAGTCGGTAAACACGTGTCTCACACATGCACGCACGCACACACACACACACACACAGTGGCACAGGACATCCTGGATGTCATTGCCCTATGCCTACTCATCCCTTTCTTAAGCTATCTGAAAATGACATCAAGAAAAAGCCGCCAATCAGCTTAGAAAACTACCATGACTTTGGAATTACTCATGAAATCAATGTTCCCCAGTTATTTTGCTCAAGAATCACCATCGATACAATGTTTTGAGCATACATACCCCCATTTATATCTTATTCATGTATTTTTAAATTAGTATTACTGTACCAATATGCTATGTATATATACAATATACCATGAATATTTAAAATATAGACAAAAGTAGAGAGTTTTCATAATTAAGATTAAATTTTAAAGAGAGATTTAAAGAGAAAATTCTAACATTTTCTTCCTATGTCTAAGGCCATATTATTATATTTAGTGACTGTGTGAAAAAATTCTAAAGGACACCTCTCAGGGGCAGACAGAGCACAATGAGCAGAGGGCAGGCTGGATTTCATCCCCCATTCTCATCAGCCAGGCACTTGCAAGTGGTGTCCAATATGCAGCACAATTATAAGATCTCTAAAACACAGATTATTTTAAGCAATCCTTGAAGGATGTGTATGCCACACCAAAGACACTGAATTAAATTACATTTGTTTATGGAATGCTTTTTCAGGAATGATTTAGATATCTAGAAAATATCTTGGAAGTGCAAGAAATGCATTTAATCATTTGGAAAAAATCTCTCCGGGCCTTACGCAAGTCCAGTACTATGCTAAGCACTGGGCAAATATCTCAAAACTATATCTGGTCTATTTTCAGGTTAACAGAGACACAAATGAGAAAAACAGATGAGTGATGACAGCACTAACAGGGTACTGGGGCCACCCAGATGAGGGACCCCTGTTCTAACTTCAGAGAAGTGAAGCCCAGTGAAGGTAAACCCCAATCAGAGCCCTAAAATAAGAGAAGGAAATGGGGATATGGATTTCAGGCAGGGAAAACAGTAGCCATTCCCAAAGACTTTATTGTTTTCCAGTATTTAAGTTCTAAATAAGACATCTGAAAATATAAAGAAATAAGGAACTAATACAGAACACTAATCCATCTTCTATGAACCATAAGTGTAATCTTGTGAGAAACACATGAAATTGGCTGACAAGACAATGTTTGGTAGCATTCATTTAACACATTTACTGAGTACTTATGATATCCCAGACACTGTTGAAGCTTTAGGGAGAAAATGAGTAAAAATCCATCCCATGCTTTCAAGAAGCTCTAGTGAAGAAAAAAGCATTCACAAAATAATCACACTATTCACATACATTTAAAATCAGGTATCCTTATACTGTAGGGATGTATGAAGAGGAGAAGATTTATGCTAGAGGATCATAGAAGTCTTCCCAGAGGAAGTGGTGTTTGAACTGGAATATGAAGATCTCAATATGATCAAACAGAGATACTATGGGACAATGACCAGGAATAAGAAGGCAGCAGGTGGCTGAGTAGGTAGAGTGATAAGCCTGGGAATGTTCATATGCAAAGGCCCTGTGGAAGTGAAAGCAACACATACAGAACTGCACATGCCTGTACAGCTGCAATGTACAGAGAGGAAAGGAAAGTGAGGAAAGCAGGATGAAGCTATGCAGGGTCTCACTGGCCCACTAAGAATGGGGGTTTCTATCTTCAGAGCAACATCATGAACAAAGAGAGTCACATCTAACTCCCCCAATGCTCTTCCCTCCCATCTCTCCTTTCCTTCAATAAATGCTGATCCATCACCTACCAGTCTACCACATGTGATGTACTATCTAGAATGCTGAGGATACAAACATGAAGAAAACAGGATCTCTGTCCTCATGAAACTCAGATTTAGAAGAGGAGGCAGATTTTAAAAATCTGGTAAGTGGCATAAATTATTTCTACACTGCAGGGTTTCTGTGAGAATCCTGTAAGATTGCATGATTACATACCTGTAAACTGCTATGTTAAAAAAAAAAAAGACTTTCATGAGTTTTCTTTTGAGTATTTTAACTTACAGGTGGCAATGAGGCACCTGTGTAGATTCATAATATAAAATCTGGAAATGGAAATTGGAGTACAGATGAGGCAAAGATGAAATAAAGAAATTCTAACCAAGAAAATACAACAGCAGCTATTTAAAGCAATCCCGTATTATGGGTTTGGCACTGTACCTTCCACAGATTTTATTTTAATCACCTCAAAAACATGGAAGGTAGGTTTTATTATTCTGACATGTGAAAACGAAACACAAAGAAAATCAAGAATTCTAAAATGTTCAGTTGTACACAACTAAACTAAAAATTGCTATAAAAGCAATCTTTCTTAATTCCTGTGGTAAAATCAAATGAAAAACTTAAATTTAAGTTCTTTTTTTTAAAGATTTTATTTATTTATTTGACAGACAGAGATCACAAGTAGGCAGAGAGAGAGGGGGAAGCAGGCTCCCCACTGAGCAGACAGCCTGATACAGGGCTTGATCCCAGGACCCTGGAATCATGACCAGAGCCGAAGGCAGAGGCTTTAACCCACTGAGCCACACAGGCACCCCTAAAATTTAAGTTCTTAACTGTGGTGCACACTCTTGGCTACATCCCTACATCAGTCAGAACCCCCTCCTCTTTCCTAATAGAATCCTGATCTGATTCAGTCACCCATCCAACCAAAAGTCCAGAAAAATATCTTAATACATTTAAAATAATCACTATACATAATACATTTAAAATAATCAGAGTCTTTGGCAACTCTTGGTCTAAAGTTATGTACTTCATCTAAGTCAGTTCACCTGATTCAAGAAAGGGATTTAGAATCCATTCGATAGGGGGAGAGATCTTCCCTTCCTTTTTTCCCACTTTCTCTTCCTTTTCTCTACTCATTTCCCCCCCTCTCTCTCCCACTGAGTACGAACCAGGAAGCAGGAAGCCTTAATTAGCACTGATGGTCATTTTGAGACCAGGGACAAAGCCATAGGATAAGCTGACACTGAGGATGGAGAAATGGAAAGAAACTAAAAGCTATGGCTTGACCTACCTCTGTAATTCCTGCTCTGACAGAGAATATAATTTTCCCTATTTGAAGCCAGATTCAGACAGGTGTCAGTTATTTGCAACCAAAAGCACATAACTAATCCATTAATCATGACCACCTATTTTCTATACTTAAATGATTTATGCTTCATTGATACATTAGGCATTCACAATAAGCCAGCCGACATGAAATGTTATTCTGGGTATAGATTATCATCCTAGCATTTCAAAAATTAAAATGAAATGTTAATTTTCCAACACACTTCACAGGTAAGGAAACCAGGCCAGAAGGGTATTTCCCACCCAGCACACTGCTAACAGCAAACCAGAGTTTGAACACCATCTTGTCTGTCACTGAAACTTGGCTCTTTTTACTACACAGCATGTTGACTCACACGCCATTTTTTAAAATTCTAAAATAAATTAACACAACATGTTCCTATAACAAATACGATGAAACACTAGAACTGCAAGACATGTTTACCTGGACACCTACACATGCTGTGCTTCCTTTTTTTTTTTTTTTCCCCCCAGATATGAACTATTTAAAAATCACATACAGTGTTACTGCACTTTGCTCGTTTTTTTTTTCTTTTTTTTTTTCCAGACGGAATTTTTCTGTTTCAATGATAACAATGTGGCCTGGAGGAAAAGAATGAAAAGTCCTCATGAAGCCTACTTAACAATTATTTATGGAGCCCCTCCTCTGTGCCTAAAACTACGGTAGGTGCTTTGGGAAGCAAAGAAATGAAAAAGACTTAGAGACCTGCCACCAGAAGCTTGAATTCTAGAAGAGAGAGGAACACACTCACTGTTCTATAAAACAGCTGTTCTGTAAAATTAACAGTGGCATAAGAAGGGCTGTGAGACATGGCTGAAAAGGAGCAGGCTCAGATGAAGCTCTCCCCAAAAAAAGCCTCAGAGAAGGAGGACACATTGGGGTTCATTATGTTCAGTCCTCAAGTAAGCTCATTTAGTCAACAAAGCAGTTCCAGCCATGGGCCAGGACCTCAGGTGGTAGTGAGATAAATAAAATATGACCTCTGCTATTACATCCTCTTGGGATACGAAGCATACTACCAGCAAAAAAGCAGATGGGAGATATTTTGTCAGGTAGCACAGGATAAGGAACAGACACTCCACAGAAGAAAGCTCATCTGTGCTAGCCTAGCCTGTGAGACATCTAAAGGAAGAGTGCTGTTTGCCTGAGGCAATCAGCACACCGGGTCACATTTTCCTCTGTGAAATCAGGTAGGCCTTCCTGGTGGAGGAGGCATGGTCTGGATCTTGTGTAGTAAACAGAAGAATGTCAGGGGGAGAAGGCAGAGGAAATATCAGAAGCAAAATTCCAGAGGCTCAAGAATAGCTAACTTACCTGTGTAACTCTTCAAGTACATGGTACAATAAGAAAATATCAGGAAATAAGAATGATCACAGCAGGAGTTTAGATCCCAGACACTGGGTGTTAGTACAACTTTAGAGGAAAAAAAAAAAAGTCCTAGTATGTACTAGCCCCTTCTACCTGCCACTTGGACAAATTCTACCATCTTTTGGGTCTCGGCTATCTCATCTGTAATTGGGTTCATATTGTTGAAGATCAAATGAGTAATTATGTGTATGACTAAAGCACTTGGAAGAGCCCCCTGGTCATGTATGCAATCTATGAAAAACCTAGCTAGGAGGTGCTCGGCTGACTTCAGCCCTTCCCTCCTCATCAATGCCCCTCCCTCCAATCAGAAATTATTTATCCACATGGAATGAAGGCTGTATTAGAATAAGGCACCAAAGTCTGTACATATTTGCTCTATAGTCTGCCTCTGGCAATACACAAATGTCTCTGTTTAACCTATAAAAAAAAAAAAAAAAGTGCTTTGATTTGGGGCCAGACAATCAAACAATGGATAGTATGGTCTCCCGAGTAGTTTCTATAAGCTTCAGCTAATCAAGATTATAGGCAGAGCACACTCCCTGGATGCAAACTTCCAAAGTCTGTCTGCTAAATGGTCTGCAGGGCCAGGATCAGCAAGGGGCTGCTGCCCAGAGACTCGCCTGCGCCCTACACCGAAGGCCTCATGGCTGACTCCCCTGCGCTGCCTTACCCGCCCTCCTGCACTTCCCTGTTGCCCAGTTGCCCAGCGGACCTGTCATGATTCACCGTCTCTGTAGGGCTGGATTTGCTAAGATAAGATAATGGCCTTTTATGTGCAGGCACTGTGAATTCCTCTCCACCCCTTGGACGGGAAAGACAATTTAAGTGGAAAGGAATAAATTGCTGGATTTAATACAGTGACCAAACACAAAAGCCTAATAAAAATGTCAGAAGTACATGCTCTAGGATGGCAAGGAATTGTGGAAGCACACTGAATGATGTGTGCTGGGCTTTAGCAACTACTGTAGGGATACAAAGTGATGACATTAAACTAGCTGCCTGAGTTGCTTCCTATCATTTCAGCTATTTCAACTTTGTAGCCATTTTGCAACACTCTTGTTTTATTTGCAAGTTAAAATCACACAGGCACACAAATGTGTCAAAATATTAGGAAACAATGATAAAGACTATAAAAGATACAGAGAAATCTTTTTTTTTTTCCCGGCTTCCATAAATAGAACAGACACTTGATATCACAGTGAGTAAACTCTTACTAAAAGCCACCTACGTATCAGTGCATATCTTATATTGATGCAAGACATAAGAGATATTGATTGAACAAGTTTGCTGTTATTCTCTTTAAACATAAACACTATCAAGGGACAACAAATGCAAACATATTAAGAGGTTAAATCTTCAAATGCTTTCTGAGGCTCAAGTGTCATGAAAGATGGCTCTGTGGATTCTTTGTACTCCCTGTCCTTTCCCTTCAGCAGATGAGTATTTGAGTCTCCAGATCTGTGAATATGGCTCTATGGTGAAGAGACGGATATGCCCAAGCCCTCAGGGAGTGTACCGCCTAGCGAGGGGATTTTGTGAACAAACTAATACTTACAATATAAATATCAAACAATTTCTATAATATACTAGACAGAGCCAAATACTTTTAGTTTCCTAGGCTAGAGGTGTGTGAATCAATCATGTCCAAAAGTAAGTGAAAACACCTGTACACTGGAAGACGGCTAGTGTTTGGTCTTTCACAGCCCCACAAGGGAAGGGACCCCCTCACCAGGCAGGGTGGCGGCACCCTCTGAATGGCAGCCGTCCCAGCTTGTGAGGAAATAAAGCAGTGCCTGGGTAGTGGCAAAGCCAGGTGCGATTTCAACATTCCAGAAGCAGGACTGGGAAGACAGAGAACTCTGGAAAAGGGGAACTCATGCGGCATGTGAAAAAAGAGAGAAGGAAAGAACAAGCAGCTTCTAATGTGTCTCTCTGCACAGTCTGGTTTCCCATTCTGACACTGGGGTGGCAGGGTGGGAGGTGGGGTCTCAGCTAAAAACCAGAAAGCAGTAACACATGATTTTAATAGATGATGGCAAACGTTTGATAATTTTTCCCTTACCAATTCAAGAAGTGTTTGATTTATGAAAAAATATTTAACATCCACTGAACTCTGTGACAGGTGCATTATATCTTCTAATCCTGTCAAGGACTCTCTGACATTGATGTTCTAATTATCTCCATCTTCAAGAAGAGGGTACTGAGTTAGAGAGGTTAAGTAATGTGCTCCCAGTCACACAGCCAGGAAGCTTGAAGCTAGGATTCAAATTCTGGCAGACAGCTGCAAAGCTTACATACACTCATTCGACCAATATTTCTTGCGTATCTACTGCTTGCTTCTGCCTTCATGGAACTTGTATTTTAATTGGGAGAGAAAGACAACAAATAAATAAGTAAAAAAAACCATGCAATATGATAGTGATGATGGGGGCTTGAGGAGAAAAAGAGCAAGAAGTGGGAAGAGAGGGTAACAGTACTGAGCTTACTTATGTAGAACTTACTTATGTAGGGAACTAAACTGTTACAAAATGTGTTCTATTTTATGCTTTTAATAAAATCCAGAAAATAAGTGTGTTTATAAATACTGGATAAGATGTAAAGTAAATTATTTTATTAAACCCATTTAATATCTGGCTTTGAAGTAGTTCTGTTTTAGCCATACCCTGGTATTTTCTTTGAAATCCCTCAATATTTAATTAAGAACTGGCAGTCAAAGCAACATGCTATGGAACTAAGAGAAGGGACTATAATTTTCAGTAGGGGTCAGAGTAAGATCCTATCAGATATATGAAAAAAGTTGTCTTAGGAGATCTATGATACTATTAATTCTTTTTTCCTTTTATTCCTGTCTCTAACCCATCATATCTAAGTTGTTTTGTCATTTAGTCCTGGAGAGAGAGGTTATGGAAAGAAACACTGAACAGATGAAACTTTATTTTGATTCAAAGTCCATTAGCCATCCACAAGTTGTACCTAAAATACTTTTAAAAACTACTTTTGAAAAGCAGCCATTCCTCGGAAAAGCTACAGATCGTTGTTGTTACTTGGATTAACTGGTATAAATGGGGGAAGGATGGGAAGAGGGGGATCTATAGTCAAATAACTTTGAGAAGCAAATTTTTAAATGTTAAACAAATTTATTTATTCCACGATGCCTCAGAGACAAATACACAAATGTACTTGCAGTCACCATAGGGGATATGACTTTCATTATTTTCCAACACATTGGACCACAGAATACTTTTCTCTTGGATCACTGGGGAGCACACATTAGGAATTGCTGTTTTGAAATACACATAAAATAATCAGAATGGAAGTAAATATAAGGCACTAAAGTAACATATGCTTGAGAATTGGGGAAAGAGCTATACTTATGAAACATCTAAACCTGAATCATCTTATAAGAATATAACGAAAGTAAGTACCTTGCAACAGAAATCACGCTCATGATACAGATATAACATTTATTTGGAAATAACATATTTATCTACAGTTTAAAAGTTTCAGGGTACTCCATTTATAAAAACAACCAGTATCTGGATTTTCTTGTTGTTTTGAACCACTCTGTTCTCTTTAAGTCAATGTACAGTTTCTGAACAAGAAGGAGAATAAAACTGCCCATTTTAAAAACATTCCATTACATTTATAGTTCTTTTTTGCCCCCTGTCATACTTAGTTCAAGTTTTTATCTGATTTCCATCTAGTATCCCATCTTAAGATAATAGAAAGATGTCTGATATTTCAGAAAAGAATAAAAAATAATGTTTCTAATAGTTGGGCTTCTCTGTAAAACTGAAAAGAATGAAGAAAAATTACTTCTATACACCCTTAGGTGAAAACTCTTGCCCTGAAATATGATAATTGATATATGTCATGATTTTTCAAGTAATTATTATAACTACAAATGTTATTCTTGTTCATACAACTTCACTTTTTTAATCACACTATTTGCTGTTGTAATTTCCCGCCTCAACTAAATTCCAGGGGATTACATGGTGGGTGGGGAAAGGAAAAAGGTATTTCCTTTTATCAAATGTAACTATGTTGCTTTCTCATTCCATCACGTTCCTGTGTAATAACAGAAGAATCCAGGGTGGTCACTTGGAGTACCTGATTAACAACTTTCCTTGAAACTATTAATTAGGTGTGGAATTCCTCCCACTTAAAAACAGGGAAAGAAAACCATACCAACTCAGAAAGTGAGCTTGCCTTTTGAAAAAAGACTCTGGGTTTCAGTTGCCTTCAGGGTATTCAGGTTCTATACCTTCTATTCTCCTCAAAAGTTCAGGGAAATGTCCAGGGTACAACATCTAAGGTGCATTTACTAGGCAGAATTATAGAAAATGATGGTTCTTACTCTCACACCTGTTACAATCAAAGCTGATAACACAAATATGAACATAACCTGCATCAACCAACACCTTTGATTTGCCTTGTTTGATATTTAACTCATCTCTTCGTGCTGCCATTAGTGATGTTTGAGAGGTGGGTGATTATTGAAACTACTTCAACTGCACACCACTTCTCCCATATTGAGGGATTACCAAGTATCAGGATAACCACTTAATAATGCATAACCATAAAATCTCCTTTAATCATTTTTTTTAACCTAAGCCTTCAAACAATTCAGATTTAATACCAAAGCCATGCTATATATTTTTATAAGCAAAGAAACTCATCTTCAAAAAAGAAATCAAGTACTTCTCAGTATCTGCAGCTGGTGGTGACCAGAAGAGCTACAATGTAACTAGGGTATCTACTGACTTCTGATCAAGTGCTCTCTTCACAACACACCATATTGCATTCCAAGTTCAAGCTATTGTTAATATTTTTCAGGCTTAATTTCCATCAAGCATTCAGTTGGAAAGTATTGATTAAGCAACCTACACTAGGATAGATCCTATATATAAAACAAAGACAAACATGAGACAGGGTTCTCTGTTAACACACACATTGTGTTTAAAGAATAATACGTAACCACACATTATAGGACACAGAAAATAACCTTTGTTTTAAAAATAAAAATAACATAAAATACATAGCATTTACCCTATGTCAAACATCATACTAAACCTTGTTTATTTAGTGAATAATTTACTGCATACAGCACTTTCATAAGATAAATTCTATCTTATCTATCCTCCCTTTTTTTACACAGGGGGAAACTAAGGCACGGGGATGGTAATTGAATGACATTCTCAAGGCTACACATTAAGTGATTCACTCACTCTTACACAGTGAACAGTCTAAACTCATAACCACTACCTTATGATCAATGATCACTGGGATGTAACTTACTGAAGCAGTTGAGAAGGGTTTCATAAAGGAGGTAAGGCTTATTATATGAACAGGCAAACTATGCTACTATAAACTGGAGGCAAGAATGGAGGCCGGAATTGTGCTGAGAACTTCCAGCGAGTAACCACAAAATCTGCTTGCCTGGGATATAGTGTGCATGCTGTGATAGGAAGGATGAAGTTAAAGAAGTAATATAGAACTAAATTACAATTTGTCTTGAGAAGCAGACAAGAGAGTTTTATGCAAAAGGGAAGTTAATTTTAACTCACCTAATCCCTGTGGAGTAGGATACAGAGTATTTCTAGGTATCCCATCTCCCAATCTCATTATTTGCAATGGTTCCAACAGAATAACTATCAAAAATATTTGTTACAGCATAATCATTTGTATTTAGAGCAGTCATTCCTATTTTTTTAGGAAGCAAACTTCGGGACTTTACCTGCAATAAATGCTAAGATCTTTCTTTTTATTTACTCGTCAGGGATTCCAAATAACTGATGTATAAACCTTAACACTGACTTTCTCAATATAAAAGCTTATCAATTGTTTTTAGCATAAAAACAATATAATGATCTATGTTAAGTAAAATGTCCTAAAACTTCCTTAAATTTATATTCCTCAAGCATTTTGAACATTCATAAAATTGTTGTTTCTCTAACTCTCATTTATAGCTATCCCCACTTTACAAACACACACACACACAAGCACACAGCACCTGGTTGGCTTGGAATAGCTATCAGTCTAATGAACTATATCATTTAGAATATACTAGCTATCCAGTATGTTAAATAACCAAAATGTGTTACCTCTCCCTTTCTTTCTCATTGAGCATTTTGTGTTTTGCAACTACCTCAATCTAAAGGTGGATCCTTATGTGAAGGAAATAAAATTTAAGCAATATTCCTACTTATTGTTTTAGTTACTTGACTCTGGGTGGAGAAGGAGCTTTGAAAAGAAAAAGATCAATGTGGGATAGAAAAAAAAAAAAGAGGAAAGTTTAGGAGAAAAGCTGAAATTTGATAGAAGGAGAACATATAGCATTGTAGAAAGTGCTCATACAAAGTTCAGCTGTACTTTGTGAATGAGAATGTAATTCTTGGTTCAAAACAGAGCTTTCTATTAAGAGATTTTTAATAACATTCAATCCTCCTTGCACTCTTCTACCATGAATAATAGAGAAAGCAGGTTTTATCCTGAGGTATCTGAATTTAAACTTTTAAAAGAGGAATAAACATGTTTAGTTTCATTAAGAATAAAAATAGCATCCCTAGAAAAACTACACTCTAACAGGACATTCATTTCTGGAAAAACAAAGAAAGGTTTTACTTTAATAGCAAATAACTGTAAATATTTTTTCAAGTTTCATATATTTGCATATGCCGTTGCATATCCAGATAAAATGAAAGAGTTAAGATATAAATTCTAATAATACTTTTAGAAAAAACACAGTGAGTGAGCGAGCAGCTGCCCTTGGAAGTACATACTTTCCAAATGTTATCAATTTGCCTCAAACCATTCCTTTTAGGTAACTGTTTTTTTTTTTATAAAAGATCAGAAATAAATTAAGAAACTTGATAACATCTAATCTTTTAATAACTAATGAAGTGCATCTAAATTTTCTTATTAATGGTGTCATTTGTCCTGTCTACACACAAACTTTTTTATCATGAATATAATAATAAGGGACCTTTCCCCACATAATTTGCTTGCCTGTGATTACATATTTTGACCCCAATTCTTAGAACAATGTAACTACAGCAGTGGCTTAAAAGATGTAAAAATATGTATTAGTATGCTAAATGTATTTAAACTTCTTACAAAAAACAAATGGGCAGTTTCAAATGTTTTGCAATAGAACGTACAGACTGTAAATTAAATATTTAAATGTTAAAAGTTGACACAAAAATAAAGTGTTTAATGAAGATGTATTTTTAATATATTAGTCTAGAAATCTTTTAAATAAGCACACCAGATTTAAGATGTAATTTAAATTAATATTTTAGAAAAAAGGGGTCAAGGTTAAACTGTTTGTCTTCCTTAAAAAGTTCATAATGTCTTTTGTGTCCCTACTTACAAAAAGAAATCTCAATGAAACTTGGATATTAAAACCTCCCAGGAAACCAACAATAAAAGCTGCTAAGAATTTCACAAGTTTTTTTTTCCTTAGGTGTTAATTAAATGATCATTTAACACTGCAATGTAAACACAACATTTTCATCTCCTGACAGCACAGCCTATTATAAATCCGGGGTAATAAAAGTCTTGGTGTTAACGCTCTGAACCAAGTTCCCACCACACTCTAAGATGCCTTGTCGTGTCTAAGGTTAAGCATCTAGACACAAAACAAAGCTTGCGCCTACTCGACTTCCAGTCCAATTTTCCCATCGCCCAGTGACCTAGGTAACACTTTGAGCAATAAAGAATAAATTTAATTTCTCCAGCATTTTGTGAGGATTAGGAACAATTGTTGGCTTGCAATGACTTTTTATCCTTGGATTCTTTTTCCTCCAGAGCATTCCTCCGGTCCTAAAAGAGAATTCTGATGGTTTAAGACATAGAACAAACAGAACTTTAAATTAGGCTTTTTTCAATCAATTGGAACTGTTGGAGGGGAAGCAATCAACCTTTCTCTGTGCTGTTCTCGGCTATTCACATACTTCAAGCTTTAATCTTTGACTAGTAGAAGAAACCTATCATGACGGGGTAAAGCTATCTTTTCCCATTCTGTTTCCAGACGTATTTATTTCTCTTTTCTTTAAGATTTTTTTTTTTTTAAACACTTAAATCAAGTTGCCATACTTAGCTGTACACATTCATTTGAGGGAGATTTCGAGAGGCGCAGATGTTCTCTTAATAACATTTCACACAGCCATGTCGTACCCTACACCACGGGTGTTGCCACCAACAGGCCTTTTTACTTTTCATTGCTTCCTTCCCTAGAATTCAGTTTTTAAGAAAAAAAAAAAACAAAAAACAAAAACGAAAACCACTTCTACCCCAAAGTTTCTTATATAGATCACAATTTATCAAATATTTATCACGGTATTTCAACTTCCTACAGAGAATTCAGTGATAGCAATTAACTTGGTTAGGGGTAACAGGTAATAAAGAGGATATATTGCCTCTGCTTGCAAAGCCTATGTACATGTGAAAACTATTAGAGTTACAATAAAAACAAAACAAAAATAGCTTCTGGCTCAGATCTATTTCATTATCAAATATTGTTTAAATCCAAAGTGCTAAACAATTTGCAATTTGCACTGCACTTTGACATATGTTTAATCTAAAAATGCTCTTAAAATCACATATGCAGTTTATGTAAAGATGACAGAATGTTCCCCAGATCACATCATATTTGCATATCACAAGATCAATGGGTTAATTATCTTAGATGGTTTTAAAGACTGAAGTTTTAATTAGCAATAAAAATGTTCTTTAGCAACATATGCAAATGTTCTTGATAACTTTTAGAATAGTTAACCTGTGGTTTAAGGAATTTACGCGGTTTTTCGAACTAATTCATATATTTCCTTCATTTATTTAGGAAAAAACATCATTAAAACAGCCACCCAAATATGTACACTAACATAGTTTCTGAGTCACAGTCTCTGTCTCTATAGCTAATTCATTTTAGATAGGAATTTTAAAACTACATGAATCATCAACTGGGAGAGGGTAAGTGATCTCAGTAAGAACATTCTGGCCTTAATGTACCTTATGTGGCCAAGTAAGGAGAAACAAAATGATGCAACTGCACATTTTATGTTAATTTGTAGTGGTAAAAAAATTAATGTGCCTATGCTTATGTGTGTGTTATTACACCGAGAAAAACTGCAAGGCAGAGGTGAAACAGAACAAGGAGATTTGCTGACTATGGGCAAGTTGCAAAGACATCTGTGTGACTGTGCTTTTCATACCACTTTATAAGGATAAGATAATAATCATACAATACAGTTTCTATCATACTGGAAAGTTGGCAATGTTCTTCTGAATATAGAATCTATAGTATGACTTGAAATATCCCCAGGAGGAAAATATGATCACTCCCATTTTAAAGATAAGAAAATTTGATTCAAGAGGTGTCACCTGATTTCCAAAAATGGCAGAGCTGCTAATTAATATCAGAGTAGGTATTTAAACACTAGTGCTTTATGTCCCCTCTCTTATGCTATAAATTAATTGATCTCAGTGTCTTAAAACATAATGTAAACACATTAAAATTAGCTAAAGAGAACTAAAATCCTATGGACACTTATTCTTAGAATTATTTATGTAAACTTCAGTCACCGAATTATAATCTTGAGATTGCAGTGGCAATGTTATGATTTATCACCAAATTTAAAATAGTTCCCTGATGATGTGTATTGGAAAATGTCTTTTTGACATGAAAACCATAAGCTTAAATTCAGGTGTCAGCAAACACAATCACTCTCTAGGAGCTAAGTTTCAATTTACACATTACAGGTCGGATGTTAGCAAGGGCCGGGACCCACAAATACCACATACCAGCATTTATCACAGTCTTCTCCAAATTCAAACAGGCCTACTATGAACACTTGTTGGTGGAGATAAAAACATTGACATTTGGGAAAGCAACCATTCAAACACATACACTTGAAGGGGAAAGTATACTTGATGAATTAATGATGCTATAGATTTCACACTCAGAGAGTATATTTTGTGGGTGGGCAGCAGCAGAAACCTACCAACTTCTGACTTTCTTCAGCAACAAACCTTCTACTTGTGATCTCTTTCAAATAAAACTATCGACATGGGGCCCGGCAAAAATCTTAAGTAAGATGCTAATCTTCCTTGCATTTATAACTTCTAAATCATGGGAATACATGTGGATTTTGAAACAAAATCAAAAGTGAGTCCCACTTAATGTCTCGCCTCTTCATGCTAAGTGGTAATGGCTAATATCTGTATATCAAGTCCTTTGTCTACCTACCTAAAAACAAAGCTCTGGTTATGAAATAGTTATCTTTTTAAATTAAATGGTCCTCCTTATCTCTATTCTTTAAGTGGCAAGAACAGAACCCCTTGGACCCAATAATAATAAGTCATTAATAAGTTACTGAACAAAGAATGGGGCTTGGTGTTCTAATCACTGACAGTGAAGGAGCCTCTAAGTTTTCCCTCACTTACGGGTTCCTGGTTTTCAAAGTCCATCTGTCCCCCTTAGCAAAGTATCAGTATCAACAGCACAGAGAGTGTAGCCTTGCACCGAATGGTAACACAGTCACAGCACATCTGAAGAACTTTCCTCCTCTGCACACCCACCCCTTCAGCAGCCTCAGCAATGGAGAGCAGCGGTAGCTATCATGGCAGCTCCCCAGATGAGTAATGATGTGGATCCGGCAGGACAACGGTAACCGTGGCAACTGTAACCTGCAATTCCCGCACAACCGCTGTTGGATTTATTGTGGCAGGGGCCAAACAGGCCAAGACTAAAACGGAGCAGGAAACTATGGCACCTGACACCTCTAGGAGCCCACACTTGAATCAGAGCAGGCAGAAATTAATTCAAGAGGAATTTTGACATGAGCTCCGCCGTTGTACTCTGCTTTCATCCCCGGACACACGAATCCTATGAGACTAACTTACATAGTTTTATGGAAGTGTAACATTATATTAAGTTAACGAATATTTTGCTTAAGTGAAAAATGGATCATTTTTATTTTGTGGTGTCTACCAAAACCCTCTAAGGTTTAGAGGACTAAACATTTAATTAGCCAAGTTACCCTTTAAGTTTCATTTGGCTCTCTATTATTCATAATGCTTTCCCAGCGTTAACTGTTTGCTCTCTGTCCTGAAGCCGACAGAGATTTAATTCAATACATCAAACACTTACTGAGAGGTTTCTAAAGGTCAAGCCTAATACTAGACCCTGGGGACATAAAAACACAAAACAAAACAAACATGTTTTCATAATAAATGTATGTCAGCATTTACACACATAAGCATAGAAAAAGAAAACTAGGTTAATAATAAGTGACAAGTTTACTAGTGATTGTGTCTGGATGGTGGGATGATGAATAACTTCCACTTCCTCTTTTCAATTTTTCTGGATCCAAACCTTTTTAATATGAGGGTATGTTACTTTTGTAATTATTAAAAACCAAAACCAAACACTAAAGCTCCTTCTATGGGACAAGACGAAAGGAAAATAAAAGACAGCCTCACTGTATATTCGTTAAACTTCACAAATGAATTTTTACAATAAAACAAAAAATTTTCTTCTAAAAAATAGGAGGGGGGCCGATTATTATTATCAGAAACAATTTTGAGCATCTGAGATCCTATCTGACAATGAACTGTGACCAGACCAATCAGATTAAGCGGTCAAAACCTATTTGTCTCAGGTAAGTAGTCAGTAGGCCATAAAAAGAGTCCTTGAGTTTAAAAATACTATTTATAATGTTAGATAATTTAGAGCCTCCAAAGCTCACTGGGGAATAATAAATGCCACTTGTGAACCAGAAATAAAAAAGGTTTTATTCAGAAAAGTAGAGAAAATGGATCATTGGGGCTCATGCATTTAATTTCATCTGTTAGTTTTGTTTTGTTTCAGTAGATACAAGTGAAAAATGAGTTTCTGCAACGTGCCTTGGATACTTAAGCTTATGTTAGAAGTCTGGGTAAATATAATGATACTCAAAGAAATAAACTGAAAACCACAAAACAAATATTTATAACCAAACGCTCGACCGCAGTAGTACCAATGAAATTCCTCTCTAACGAGCCCGGATTAGTAGCTGCAAACCCAAGTTGAAACGTGTGAATCACTCACTGGTAAATCACCTTTAAGGTTACATTTATCAGGAAGATTTGTTTATGCTACTCATATATATAATTGCCACTCATGAATTTCAATCAATCACGATCGCCCATTTCAAAAGTAACTAAAATCTCAGTTAATCAGCTCCAGATTGTCCCCCAAATTATTTTCTCCACTCTTAAATTGATGATAAAAATGCAATGTCGGTTTTGGCGGAGGAGCATAAGGGAGAATGGTGTATCTACATAAGTTAAAGAAACTGTGTGCTGTCTCTTCTAACCTCCAACCTATGGCCCTTCACTTTCCCTCTACTTACACTTTCCATCTGTCAACAAGTGCTTGTAATTTTATTACACTGTCCTGTAGTTTATGCAGAGTTGGTATTATTTTACAGAGTTCTGTTAATGGACTGGATAAATGGTAATGCTATTTAAACTAGTCTCCTGCTCCAACAAACACAGCTGCAACTGTACTACTATTTCTGAGCAAACATCTTGACCTGAACATGTAGTGCTCTCTCAACCCGTCCAAAGAGAAATTGGAGCAGACAGCAAAGGAAAAGCATATTTGGCCGCTAGCAGCAACCAACCGTGTCGAATCATAATTCATATACAGTGTACCCTCTTTTTCCTTTATACTGCATTTAGAGTCCAAAAAAAGCATGTATGCTTCTTCACCTGGCATCTCATTTTCAGCCAAGACTCAAACGGTGATTATTCGTTAAAAAGTGTGAAGAAAACCTGCATAATGTCCTGTATATCAGACTAGCTTTAATCTAAGTAAATAATGATAAAAATCAGACATCAGTAGTATGAATTCTCCATTAAATAATAATAAAAGTATTAAATAGGGGTAAAAGTATTAATTCAATAAGTTAGAAAAAGAAATAGAGATACTAATGAGAATTATGCAACTACTGATAAAGAGAAAATAAATTAAAAATTTGTTTCATGAATTCTAGGTGTGTCTGTCTCTAGTACATTCTCTAGCAGGCCAATTATGGATTGCTTAATTTATATATGCAAAAACCAGCCAAATACCTTCCCCATCCCAACATATTTTCTCTATTATTTATCAGAAGTCCTGTATCCTTTGTTCTGTCACTTATCCTTCTTGTGAAAGAAAGATTCATTTTTCAATGAACATTTTATACAGCATTTTTGTTTGTAGATTTGTGCACATTTTTCCATCTGTTAGAACATTTGTTTCGGATGAACTACTAGGTACCTGTACCACATGAAGAAAATCTGAACTTGAATCCTCCCTCTTGGAAATTACACTGGCCAGGCAGTCAGGCTCACACGCTTTTGCTCTCTTATTTATTAAAGACATTTAATGGTGGTCGTTTAACCCAATTAATGATCATGGTCATTAAAAAGTGGTCACATGTAGCTTATAACTTATCCTCTGAAGAGAAGTATCACTGGTAACAATTCACTAAATCTAATTCAGTTCAACAACTCAAAAGAAGATTCTGGACATGAGGATGCAGAAAAAAATTACACCACTATTATTTCCACATGTATTTAGTGCTTCTGTCAGGTGTTAATTCCCAGTCAATATTAAACATTAAGACATCAATCTGTAACTTCGGGAATATCAAAGCATTCAAGTCCCTCTTGCCACTAGCCCTAAGAAATAAAACTTTATCTTCCAAAACTACCCAGAGAAAATAATCTGGACCAAACTGGTACATCATAACTCTGAATGCATGATCTACCTGCCCATTTTCCCACTTTCATCATGCTTTTAATTAACTAGAAAATATTGCCTGAGAGTTTTATGGGTTCTGTTTCTTTAACTTACTTCTTGAAGATATCAGTTCTCTTTTCACACAGTGGTTTCCTGAAGTTATAAAATCACAACAAAATATAAGAGAAAATCCCTCGGTTCACTATGTGATATTGTCAAAGAGGAAAACATGTTCAACAGAATATAATTTGCTTATAGAGAATTCTGCACTGGATCACACTACCTGAAGCTTCCTAAGAAAATTAATCCAAGTACTTCTAGACTAAAAATCACAAATTCTTGTTGCTCAGAGACAGTGTAGAAGCTAATTTTCCCCTCGTTAGCTTAATGCTTTACTTGTAGATAACAGCCATTCATTTAAACTGTATTTTCAATAGCTACATACAAAAAGGAAAATTTCCATGTGGACACTATTAAGAAGGTAGTAGTTTCACATGCCTCACTGTACACCAGCCTTGAAATCAATTCTTCAATCCCCTCAATCACAAAAACTGAAAGCAGAAAGTAGCATGGCTCTTAAAACCATATTTGTGGCCCTTCTTGGAAACTAAGCAGAAATATTTAAGTATAAGTATCAACTGATAGATATACATATAATTTTTATAATAGCCTAGATCCTATTTCCTTGATCAAAACAGTCCCCACAGAATTCTTATTTAAAAGTCAATCTTTAGGTTTCTTTCTTTCTTTCTTCTTCTTCGTCGTCTTCTTTTTTTTCTTTCTCTTTAATTTTAATTTACTTAAATTGAGCCAGTTAACCAGTAGGGAACACAGGGAGAAATCTTGCCAGGTGACTTTGGCTGTCCTTACAGGAATAGTACCAGGAAGGTCAAACTCTAGATGGGGTACGTTAGCTGGCTGCACATTTGCCTACTGGGACAGTTCTCTCTACAGTGAGCTAAGGCATCAGCAGGATTGTACAGAGATCCTGACTACAATGCAGGGAGGTCTCTGAGAGGACAGCCCTCCTACTTCTGGAACTGATAACAGCAATATTGAATACACAGGCTATGACGAAGCCAAATTCAGAAAAAAGCAATGTGCTCACCTTCCCTACAAACACAAACCTATGGGACATCCCCACCATCCTGGTGGAAGCCTTGCTGAGCAGTTTATTCTGTATATCCCAAGAGTTTTGTCACAACGTCAACAACGGACGTCAATAATCATTGTTATTTATTTTTCCGACACTTTGTAGCTTATCTCCCATCTGCAAAAAATTATTTATGTGGCTGAAAATCTCATTTTAAAAGCTTTCAAAAATGTGTTTTCACTATTACATATTAGGTCAGGGAACAAGCATTCCAGGGAGGAAAAACTGATTCTGCCTAAAACTCACATTATGCGCCTTCCAGGGAAGTACTTCCGTTGTTAACAGTCTATGACATATTTGTTATGAAACCTTTACAGCCATTCCTATTTCAGAGTTTGGAATTCTGGCTTTAAAGGGAATATTTAAGAGTAAATTTACAACCCTCTTTAAATACTTATAATAATATTTCCAGACTAATAAACACTACTCCAGTATAGAAACAATGTCAAGAAAGCTGACATTAAGAACCCTAACTTTACAAGAAAACATTGCCAACTTCCTCTGACAAGGAAGTACAGGGGCAGTTTTCCTCTTCAGAACTTAATCAAAAGTTTCCGTAAAGAAGTAAGGTAAATCTCCTCATCATCACATAACCGAGAAAGAAGAATACAATTACAATGACTCATACATAAACCACTAAATGCTAATCAAATAAAACAACTGGAACCACTGGAAAACAAATCATAAATTTCCACAAGAAGAAAAAAAAAAAAAAAAGCAAACTTTTAATCCATTAATCTATCAGTGAATAGATTCCAGGAAAGCACAAGGAAACAGATCCAAAATACATTTAATAAAATACAAGGTACTACCCAAAGCAACAATAACTATTTCTGTCTACTTACAGTCTGTACAGCTTCGAAGTCCCAAGAAACAGCAACTCAGGAAACAGCTGAAGGTGATTTCTGTTTAAACGCCTTTGGAGAAAAACAAAAACAAAGCGTATGTTACACAGAAAATACCCAACAATGATTGGGATTTGGTTGTGTCATGTCTCGTCCTGTATTTCGGAAAAGAAAGAAATGACATTCAAAAGAATTCGAGCATTGCAGATCAAAAGTTGGTTACACCTTTTGTTACCTGACTCTTTAAAGCAATTTTCCATGACGCTTACTCAGATGATTCCCTGGGCCTAAACCCTAACCTCACGTCCTGTGCAACATCAGTCATCCAGAACATACACAATGAAAAAGGATGTCTTAGACTCCGGTGTCTAGGTTGGGTGAGTGCTGCATACAGCTCAAATGCCACAGTAAACAGTGCCCTAAAATAATTCACGTGCTGTCCCAGATGACCTAAATTTTCAGCCAAGGCATTGTGAGGAAATGGAAATTCCAATCTCGTGAGCATCTTGCTTACTTGTGGGGGGAAAAAAAAATGTGAGAAAGTGTCAGCACGATTTGTCCCTATGGGCAAAAGCAGAGGAAAACTGCAAACTTCCAACCTAAACTTACAGTTCTTGACCCCTCACTTGAAAATAAGTCTGGGTTATAACCAATCATGGGGGCTAAGAATGTTTAGATAATGCTTTTTTAAATGTTTGCCTGTTACAAAGCTAAATTTAGAATTTAGGGGGAAAAAATGTGATTGCAACCCTAACTCAATTAAACTGTGATTCCAGGTAACTGAGTTCCTCTGGAGTGGGCATGCTTGTTTAACAGTAGGTAGGTTCTGGCACTGATGTACTCATCTCCCAATCCCATTCGCTGTAAGTGGACAATTTAACATTTCAGTAAAAATAAATCTATCTCTCTGCTTTTCCTAAATTTGAATAAAATAATGACAAGCTGATGCAAAAATGTGCACTTAAATGATTTACAAGTTGCTATAACTGCAGATGAAAGTAATAAGGTCCAGAAAACGAAAGTCACATTGAAGAAACTGGAGTCTTAAGTAGAAATGTTAGGAGGACAGGAAAAGAAGGCATATCAATCTTGACATACATAAATGGTCATGAGGTAGAAGCAAAATTATACTTATTTAACCTGCAGATGGCAGAAATGGCACTAGTGATTATAACTCTTAAGAAAGCAGGTGATAAGAGAGACCTTTCTAAGAATTAGAGAATTTCCCAGGATTAGAAAAAATGGAATGTCCTGCCTTAGGAAACTCTCAACTCTTTATTCCAAGCAGAAGCCATGCATTTTGTTTGTTTGGGTTTGTTTTGTTTTGTTTTTCCTGCAAAGGATATTAAAAAAAATCCTGCATTAGATGAGAAATTGCACCAGGTAAACTCCAGAACTTACTCCAACTCCAACATGCCATGAGGCAACGATGGAAACTGTAACTTTTGTTTCATAAACTCCTATTATGAAGAAGTTGATCATCTACAGAAACATTCTCAACACTTAATAAAATGCACACTCATAAAAAAGTATGCCAAGACAATTAGGGGGAAAATAATAAAATTAGTGGTGAAAGGGCAGAATTTCTTCCCACTTACACTAATTTTTTATGAATAAAGCATATAATAAGGTTAAATTTAAATTGAAACCAAAAGCTATTAGTCATTTATTTTTCTCTGCTGGGCATGGAGAAAGGAAGAAATACTTCTGACAAAATGGTACTTCCAGAACCTAATTATATAATTTTGATTAAATGCAACTTAATTATGACCTTGTTATATTTTTTTCTCTCAAAAAATAAACCACAAATATTCACAATAGCAGCAACTAGAATTTTTCCAGGGAAGCAACTACTCTTGGAAAGGCTCCCATTATTCAAAGAGCCAATCTCAATTTTTAAAATGGCAGACATGGGCTATCATAGTCTCATTCAAACACTGGACTAACAAATATTCTCCAAGATTCTCCAGCCACAACCAGTATGCTCCTTCAAGCCCCTAGTTTCTGCTGTCTGGGGAGCTTTCCTTTTTCAATGGCACGTTCTTACATCTTATGTGAAGCTTCCCTAATTCCCCCACACCGAGGTAGTTCCCCCCTTAGCTGCATCCCTATACCCCCATAGAATTCGATAAATAAGAGTCCTAAACATTGTATTGTATTTATTCACATACTCATTTGTTTCCCCGTACACTGTATGTTCTTCAAGTATAAAGACCACATCTTTGTATCCCTTTCCTTCTTCTCTGGCACTCAGTGAGTTCTTTGGAAATGCTAAATGAGAACATACTTCTCTTTTTGCATTTTGATATATTTCGGCAAAACACTACCATATGCATTTTATATTCAGCCAACTTTCCTCTGGGTTGCTTTCTGAGGTTCCTGCCTTGGGTTTTATGCCACTCTCTAGCCAACCAAAGCGCCACCACCAAACTTGCTTTCACTGTCCCTATACAGCAATTACTCCTTTTCCCTCCCATCAACCTCCCTCCCTCTGCTATCCCCAACATTATCTAGAAGTTGGAAGGAATCCAGTATGTTTCAACAAATTCAGAGATCCTGGGAAAGTAGATATTTCAGATTGGGTACAAGCAGTGTCTTCTTAATTATTCCTTTCATATTCCCAGCCATTCTTAATTCATTCTAAGACCGGTAGCCAACATATACTAAGCTTACTACGTGATGATCACTGTTCTGAGAGGTTTGCATGAATTATCTCATTCATTCTTCAGAACCAACCCCCACAGTAGGTACTGTTGTTACTGCCATCCAGAGAGTGGTACACGGCTCATAGAAAGTAGAGCCAAACCCTGAACTCAGGGAGGGTGATTCAAGAACATATCCTCTGAACCACTTCTATAAAAGAGACACAAGGCTAAACATTTCTAAACATAAACTCAAAATAACATAATACTGAAATTTTACCTCTCATCAATCTCTCCTTGGGAAAAACAAAGCTTTATGGAATCTATTTCTTTAATATTTAATTCTAATTCTTTAATATTTAATAAAACACTTGAAAAAAACATTTTTAAATGAACATGATATTCAGCTCACTGTTTTAAAGATCCATTTAAAAATGCCTGAAGTTTGAGAGAAAAATGAAAATATGTATAAAATCATTTTCTCTGAATTCAGGTAGTTTATCATTGCTTCATAAAAATTATTGTGAATGATCTTAACATTGTCTAAACCAAACAGGAGCATAAGACAGGGTAGCATACTAGAAGGGCAGATAGTAAGTGATGTGATAACATACATGGAAAAACAGTACGAAGATTTTTCCCTATAAGAAAGTATCAGTACACTTGTGATTCCTATTCTTTCTTCCATTAGTGCTAAGAATAAATGGAAATACAAATATTAAAAGTCAAAACTCTCCCAAAATATTCAATGAAGGGAAAAATTTCAAAGCAGGGATTTCTTGTAAAATGACCAGAAATTAAATTCTTCAAGAGAAATTTTTTTCAAATCCAGAATTACTTTAAAGACCACTAAGGTGCATAATAATTTCTAAACAAGGCTGAAGAATAAGCAACCTTGCTAGCACCTTCGAATGACACAGAATACTTCTGAGTAGTTTGAAGAAAATAGTGCCGTAACAATCCTCACGTAAGTAAGTTAATGAAGCGAAAATCTGATGGTCCCCAAACAGGAAACAGCACGTAGTGAACTAAAGGTATCTCTGGGGAGGATTTCTGGGAGCCAGACTAAACTGGTTCCAGTAAGGTGACCAGATGGGTCAGTTACCCACTGTTCAGAGCAAGGACACTCAACTGTGTTGAAGGAAAGACAGTCACACGCAGCCCTTGAGCCATCACCAGCTAGAAGGAATCTGCCCACAAGATATCAGGGCTAACCGAGATCCTCTGGGTGGTAATTCAAGACTTCAGAAAGGGGTGTAAAGTGTGTCTCAAAGGCATGTTTTCTCAGGGCAAAAATGACAGAAATCCCGATAACTGTTTCCTCTGTGCTACAGCTCTTCGAGTGTGACCTTCAGTGGGGTGAAAAAGCTTTCTGGGTCACACAAAAAACCACTGTCCTCTGAAACACTGATTCTTAACAACCTCAATTTGAAAGGCAGCGTGAGCATTATGGACAAGCATTGCTTCAAACGATCTGTAAGCAGCTCCTATGGCTTGTCCATTGGTAGAAGAGACAGTCTCTTATTTTTTCAACTTTTACCTCAATTCACAGAATAAGTGCAGCCTTTATCCCAATTCAAAATGTAAAATGGAAACAATTGTTCCTGTCATTGTGAATGTAAAGGATTTTAGCCATGTGCCCAGTCTGTAATAAGTGTTCACTTAATGCTGCCTTCATGAGTTTATCATGTACAATCTCCTATATATCATATAAAAATGTCTTCTTGTCAGACAAAACTTCTACTCGTTTTTTAAAATGTTTTTATTCTAACATTTTTAAGGCAGAGATTCTAACAGGTATGTATTATTTAGATGGATAAATCAAACTTATTAGTAAAATCAAACATATTAGTAATTAGTTTCCTCTTCACTCCCCTTACTTTTTGGCATTTCTCTACATCTTCAGAGCAATTACAAGAAATACTGTGAAACAAAACTTGGAAGAATTTTTGCACATTCTTCACATCTTTTCTATTGCCATATGCCACAATAAGAAAATCAGAATGAAAACAGTATAGTAAATGTGGATGTACAAAAGTAAAATTTATTACGTACACATTTTATTAACTCAAGAAGATATAATAATGCCTAAACCGAGCTTTTGAAGAATAGGAGAGATGTTGAAATGCATAATAATAGTTCTTTAAATGCCAACCAAGTGACAAGTATTTTGTGAAACTATATGTACATTATCTCACAGAAACCATGGACTGCTAAAACGACAGATTTTTTTTATAAATATTCTCGTAAAGTAATATTCCAATTAAATTTATACCAAATTGTCCCCGTTGTTACCAAACTGTCATACTCTGTTCCAAAGATGAGGAAACAGATTTGGAAAGATCAAGCAGTCTGATCAATAGCTCACAATGGAACTGAAACTGAAGGTTTTGTAGTTTTGCACAGTAGCAGTATAATAGACAATGAGGTTTATTGGAGGCACGATTATTGCTAATTCAAAGCAAGAGTTTTCTGATGTCACTCTTACTTAATGTTTCTGATTTTAAAAGGGGGTATAGAAGTTTGTGTCTGTTTAGAAAACATAAATAACAGTTCAACCAATGAGTGCTACATTCTACAGAACGGAAGGCAATAGCATATAAAACTAAAAGTGCCTAATCAGAGGAGAGTCGAGGTTCTCTGTACCCCCTGCTCACTGCCAGAAGCTAGAATGGCTGCACATAGTGGGAGGCTCCAGAACTATCCACCTGCATCCAAAGGAGACAGACACTGCAAAGGCGACAGATAATTTTTTTTATAAATATTCTCGTAAGGTAACATTCCAATTGCATTTATACCAAATCATCCCCATTGTTACCAAACTGTCATTCTGAAAGCGTTCTCACCAATGCTGCTTGCAGTCCAGCATACATAAATTGCTTTGAAAAAAGATAAGAGCAATACATATGAAAGTCCATGCAGAAAAGTCTCTCCTTCCACATAAAGTTGTGAGATTCTGTCTAACAGGCATAATTCAAGCAGAAAGGTATCCAACAGGAATGAAAGACAGAATTCAATGTAAAATATTTGACATTCACTGCTTCCACAAATACATTGTAACAGTGCAAACTAAAGTACTCATTTCAGAGGAGGTATAAAGGACACAGCATCCAGCAAACACTGTCACAAAGGATGAGCCCAAAACAGATGTGGGAAAAATAAACAGCCTTGCTGCTTCAGAATTTATAAAATGGTCCACAAAGAGCAAACAGGCCTTCTCTCCACTGTGCAACTTCAAGACCCATAAAAAACGATGCCTGAGAAACCCTCTCAAGATGGACTCAATGTCCTGCTAAACTTTCCACAGCGCATGTACATTAAAGGCTTCAATGATCAGTCACTCAATGTAACTTAAAATAGCCCAGGATCTCTTATAACCAAGTGAGAATAATTCACTTTTAACAGATATCACAGATTAAGTGATACACACTTGATCATCTATGGCATTTTTATCTCATGCAGGATATATACACAGCCTCTGTGAGTAAGTTTGATATGTTCTTGAAAGACAAATTGTATTTCCTAAGAAAATAACTGCTGCGATTTTAAACGTGGTAGTATAAAGAAGCCAGAGAACAATTCTTCTGGGATGAGCTTGAATTCTTTTCCAAGGAGATTAGCACTGTTGGGTTTCCCTTACTTTAAGAAAAGGAATGTGTTATGTGTTGCCTGTAAACTTGTAGGATTAGTCAGGAGAGGGATTCTCTATATCCTTTTTTTTTTTTTTTTTTAAGATTTATTTATTTGACAGAGAGAGAGAGAGATCACAAGTAGGCAGAGAGGCCGGCTGAGAGAGAGGGGGAAGCAGGCTCCCTGCTGAGCAGAGAGCCTGATGCAGGGCTCCATCCCAGGACCTGAGATCATGACCTGAGCCAAAGGCAGAGGTTTACCCCACTGAGCCACCCAGGTGCCCTGATTCTCTAAATCCTTGATGAATAGGGGATAAGCGGTGCTTTCCTTCAGACCTGTTCCACAAAATATTCTCTACTTGAACTCATGTGTAGCAACCTACAACAAAACTCCTAGAGCACCCTAATTCCTCCTCCTCAAACTGGCTGTCACATGCTAATGAATGGTGTGTGCACACAGAACTAATTGAGCACCACCTTAAAACATAATAATAATAATAATGTGTCCTTTAGATATCCTCTCCTGGGAGTGTAGTGTTTGGTCAAATTTAAAGGGATTTAGACTTTTTTACACTAAAATAAGTATTCTTTTTATATAGACTCGATAGAAACTTGTTAATGTCTAAGTGGACAGCCTTCTTTTCCAGAATTCCCTACATGGCTTCATCATAGTACTTCAGGACTCCTCTTTTAAGCACAAAAAGCATATCAAATGACATAGTAGGCAAAATATAATTTCAAATCTGAAGATGCTAAAACTTGGAGAGCTGAACACTATGCTTGTCGTAAAAGAATACCCTTCTATGTTTTGTTATGAAAAGAAAAACAGCCCAATCTCTGCCCTTTTCGCTACTGCAATTTCCTTATCATAAGAGTACAAGATGATTGGGGAGCCTGGGTGGCTCAGTGGGTTAAAGCCTCTGCCTTCAGCTCAGGTCACGATCCCAGGGTCCTGGGATCGAGCCCCACATTGAGCCCCACATTGAGCCCCACATCGAGCCCCACATCGAGCCCCACATCAAGCCCCACATCGGGCTCTCTGCTCAGCAGGGAGCCTGCTTCCCCCTTTCTGTCTCAACCTGCCTCTCTGACTACTGTGATCTCTGTCTGTCTAATAAATAAATTAATTTAAAAAAAAGAGTACAAGATGATTATAAAGTTAAAGTAAAGCCTAATACCTGAGATTTCCCGTGGTATACTGTTGGTTTTCACTAACATAATTCAGGAATATCAACATTTCATTTTGCATGTAAGTATTTCACCACATTTAGGCCTTAATGTCTTAATATTTTTTTGACAACATTAAACAATTTCAAAACTTTCTCATACTCAGTGCTTTTGCGTTAGGAACCCGTAAACACTGATGATATTCACTACTGGGAAACTGAAGTGGCCTGGGTCTCCTTAAAAGGCTGTAAAATAGAACTTTAATGACTCCAGCATAATCCCATAAAGTATAAGTGAGCAACAGAATTTTACACCAGCCCACAAATGTTCTGGGCCCCAGTGTGATTTTTTTTAACCCTCAAAGACATTATGCACCAGCCAAGAATTACTTTGAATTAACAATTTTGCATGAAGTCTTTATTGCAGATATACCCAGGTATCTTCTCTGAAGGATAAAGGAGTATACGTCATAAATGTTCCAATTGTTTATTGTAGTTTATTTGTAGATTGTTTTCCTTATTTAATTTCCATTGCATTAAAACTAGTTACTTAACTAAATTAGAGCTCAGTTGAACATTTTGATTAAACAAATGGGAGATCTCCTATACATCTACATGAGGTACATTTCTCAAGGCTTCCTTTTATTCCCAGAGAAGCAGGTACTACTGGGAACACAGAGCATGGAAATCTGCCACTGCACACATTAGGTTCAGGAGTATAGTAGGAAACTGTTAAAACAGGAAGTAATGTGTGATCATGGCATGTAAGTGTGATTAAGACATACTCCTTTTACAGTGATTCATAACCACATTCTGATGATGATCATATTATCTGATGTTGTTTTCCATACAATAGAAAGGAGGGGGGAAGGAGAGGGAAGGGAGTGTGGAAGGAGGAAGATTTTTTGTTTTTTGTTTTTTTCTTTTAGGAGGAAGGTTTTTAATATCCATCTATTTCTTGACATTTGACTAATAATCCTGTATTTCACTGATTCTTTGAAGTGCAAAAATTAATCTTTTTGTAGCTATAATGCTTTGATTTACAAATAATGACTTTCTCATTCTATGCTAAAATTAAATTCAACCTAACAACAGCCTAATCTGTTTCTTACATATTAAATTTGGATTTCTAAAAGGGCACAGATCTTATCTTCTGTTTTCAGACTTGTCTTCTTTCTCTAGACCAAGCTAAAACTCTATCAATATAAAACAGAAAGAAAAAACTTATAATTTTGAAATCTTCAGAAAATATCACTTTGGAATTGTTTTACTCTTATATTAAAATGAAAAAATACTTAGAACCACAAATTACATACAAATGTAACTAATATTTTTATTTTGTGTTCTTCACACAAAGAATGAAAATTAAGTTACTCTAAATATTACATGAACAGCATTTGTAACATAAGCTTACATTTATACACCTTTTCATTAGAGTATGAATTTAAAAATTCACATCTAAATTGCTAAAAAATCATATAAGCTGGCACAACATCTAATTATTTTAAAAATTAATTCATTGATCACTTCCTGTTCCTTTCATTACCTCTTGCAATTTTGGGGGGAAAAAGGCAAATTTTTGTGATGTTGATGACCACCTACTAAAATAAGAACATATTCCCATAGGCCAACCTTCTGGTTAGCTTTTTTTTATTTTTATTTTTTAAATGATATACTAAACAAAATTTTTAATAGTTTATTTCATGACAACTCGAGGCCATTCCTTAACAAAACTGCCCTATTTAATGTATTTTAAAAAAATAAATATTTGAAAAGTGTATCCACAATGTTCCTAAGAAATAGTTTTGAATTCCAGAGTCCCAAGGAGATGAATTGGCTGTCAGATAACAATGTGCTTCCATCAGACGGACTTGGCAGTTGTAAACAAAAGGAATTTTCTCAGCTTTTCCTCACAAATATGAAATATTTGCTTTTGGCCAACAGCTGGGGTGATTTAAAGAAGTCCTGCATATATATTAGTTTTCATTCAAAATTACGAATCCTTCTCCCACTCTGAAACCTCTGTCTGCGTCTTAGTAAAACTGAAAATTGTTCTGAGATGAAGTGACATTCTCAGGGAAGTAAAAGTCAAAAAGTAGTGCCTACTTACAACTCTCATCAAATTTCAGATAACAAGCCATCTGGTTAATAATCTTTAGAAAAAGTTCATTTGTTCAAACATACTTGAAGTGGCTTGAAAAATCATGAGAAAGTTTGGTCTGTTCTAGCATTTCTGAAAATATTTAAAACTATAATAAAACCAAAATAGAGACTACATGAAAAACCACTGAAATTCCTTCAACTGGAGGTTGCTTAAGAATATATGCACACACACATATATATATATTTCCATATGATAACTAAAAATTATTCATGCAAAAATGTTACATTTGAATTATAATTTTTAAATTACCTTTTCATTTTACCAAATATTTAAATCATACTGATACTTTGTAAATAGATGAATTAAAAGCACCTTTACAAGATACTCATTAGGAATTAACTATTCATAAGAGCTTATGAGAAATCAAAGTATATTTTCAGAGTATTTTTATATACTAAGAGATAGGTTATGAACTTATGAACTTAGTAGTGAACTTAACCAAGTATTTACCATGTCTTTACTTCTCTCTGAAAACTAGCTCGCAGTAGTGACTTTCAATTATTTTGAATTCCACAGATATATTCCCTATATTGTAATATTTATTACAGACAAAATTTTACAATAAAATAGACACCTCTGGGTTTAATTTTACTTGTGGTGATAAAAATGGAGCCTATATATTTACGAATATCTTAGAAGTAGACAAGCCATTTTTTTCTAGTTACATTTACACAGAATTAACTTTTGACCTTGGGCCCAGTGAATCTGAGTATGTTCTATACCTAAAATGAACTTCATATTTCATTATTTTAAATAAAATTTTTATTTTAACCTAAAGTGCCTATTAAAGCAGGCATGGAAATTGTTGCTACTTTTAATAGACCTGTTATTTGCCCTTAAAATGCAAACTTATTAAACTTGAGTTATCAAGACATATGAGACATATAATTCATACTTCAAATTACAAAGTGTACAATTTATTTTAATTATTCCAGACAGAAGATTCTGTGCTTTGTAGATGTAAACTGTAGACATAAATTAATAATGGCCCTCAAGTAGGATATATCAATCTATAAGATTCTGTATCTGAAGAAATAAAATATATTTTAAAATCTGGAGTCCACATGATCTTCTTGGGAAAAAAAAATCAACACTAAAATGACAATGCTTTGATAATAAAATTCTTACTTCCATTTCTACTAATCTTTGAATTCTTTTTCCAGGAGAAATGTTTAGAAAGCTACCATAAAATAATGAAATAAAGTTGCAAATAGCTATTATTAACAATGTTGGCCATAAGTGATAAATATCAAAAACCAAATTTATATCACTAAGAACTTAAAATATGTCCTCAAACGTCACTAATGACACACAAAGCAACAGCATGAAAACTGAAATAACTACTAGCAAACTTTTCTTTTCCATAATATACTATAAATGCACATTAAATCACTACCTTTCTTCCTATAAATGCAAATAAAACAAACTAGATGGACCATTAGAAAAACATGTACTCTCTAAGTACCAAAGCAATGGTAACTCACAAGGAAATCAATGTCTCAGGAAAGGAACTCTGTATTTTTTTTTTAATCTTTATTAAAAGTTAGTACCATTTGTGCAAAATTCCACAATTTCTAATTGTAAATTAGTCTGCAAGCCACTTGTTAGACCTCTTGTTTCTGTAAAACGTTCAAAGACTAAGACGTGAAATTGGAAGACGTGGCCCTTGAAATTCAAGTATTTTTTTTTTAATACAGTTAATGTCGTCATAACTTTGGAATTAAAAATACTTACAGTCTCTCCAGCTCTTTAAGATCCTGGAATGCTCCTCTTTCAATGGTGCTAATCTTATTCTCCATAAGCTGACTGAAATGCAAAGTATAATAGGGTCTTAATGTTACCACTCCCCATCTGAGCGAGTTTCAGTTCAGCAACTGAAAACTTGTAACCTCTTTCCTTTTATAAAAGTAAGCAGTGCTCTGGTTTGAGCTTTAATACCAAATTTTACTGATGATAGATTTGAGAGAGATCACAGCATCCACATCATAAAACTTCAATAGAAAATACTAATGTAGTTCCGCACAAAACTTACTAGTCAAAACTCTGAACCTCCAACTACAGCTTATGCTGAGAAGTAACCCATGACATGGCAGTTTTGATAACTGTTTTTGGTAAACTGATTTTGGAGTGAGTTCTTAACTGAAAGAATCAATATACAGCATGTCACCATGCACATAATTTAATTCACTTGTGGATATATACCAGAAATTGGAAGATTTCATAATGGCCAAAATGTGTCCTTTAAAAGATTAACACCCAACACATAGTGGTCAAAAGTATATGTTCACTGCAATGTAAATATTTACAAATCTGTGGGTAGAAACAGTTTCACATTACATTGAATCTCCAGTGATGGCTCCCCCACCACAAATTTTACCCACTAACTAAAGAAGTAATCATATCGCAATAATATTATAAAAACCACGAAGATATAAAATACAAGAAACAATTCAAAATATGACCAGTGTATTTTTATAGAGAAACATTTCCCATCAAAAACTGCAGTAAAGTTGGATTGCTTGATTAAAACGTTAGAAAATACATCTAAGTGTTGTTTGCTAAAAAAGTCTTTTATATTAGTAATAATAAAATGCAGACCTACTTAAATTTTTTCTAGTTAATCTCAAATCCTTAAAGTGTATCAAATGTCTCACATTACTTATTCATATTGTGAAAGCAATTATTCTACACGTTTATATGCATAAGGCACTTAGGGTATGGTATAGCAAACATTTGAGGTCACTTCTATAATACTGTTTCAATGGCAAGAATCCAACCTTAAAATAAAAACATACATTTTCATCAAAAGCTGTAATAAAATGATAAACCAAAAAAAAGAGAAAGGAAACCTAGACCTTTTAAAATTTTATGTTTCTGTCATTGGGACAGTTTTTCAATCTGAGACCAGTAACAATACAAAACATGCAATCTTAAGAACAAAAGAAAATTCTTCAAAGTACCAAAGAACATACTTACAGAACTCTTAGGTGTCTAAGACCAGCAAAATCTGTCTTGGTAATCCGTGTGATGTTATTTCCATTCAAATCCCTAAGAGAAAACAAGAAAATGAAAGTTCTATTTTATTTCTATCAAGATCTAGTTAAAAAAGAAAAATAAAAACAGTAAAAACTTTAAGGTGAAAGACAGTTCCAGTAACTAATGTAATTTACAAAGTAAAAGAGAGAAGAAAGTAGCAAGCTTTGAGATTTTTTTTTAATGATTCTTAACAAGTTTACAGAGTCCCTGCTTATTGGTATCTTACAAGAACACGAAGTGATTATGTTATCAGAAGTCCTCTTTTGTGTCTGTAGGGGAGTGCTTTCAATTTTTGTTTTTATGAGGATGTGTATGTTCATTTCACAGGTATTCTGCTAATTTAACTATTATGGTTAGGCACACCCTGAAAAAGTTCCCTTCAGGAAGTTAAGAAGAACAATTTTCTAATACTACCCAGGAATACATTTTGTAAAATTCAGAACCCTATCCTTAGGTGGCACGGTGGCTAAACTTCCTAAGGCAAATAAAAAAAGTTAGACTGCTATCAAAAGAACTGCACTTCAAAGACTTGCATTTATAAGCATTTACCTTCCAACAATTCTATGTTTGTACGAAAACTAAACTCTTCATTTGCAGCTCAGGGAACCCCGCTGTGAGGGTAAAGTCAAAACTACTAGCCGGGGCAATAATGGAAATAGATTCAGGCCCTGACATTTTTGTTCGGATTTCAAAACCACGTTTCCTTCAAGTCACCACCCCCTTTTCTGGCATCTTAGGTCAAGATCTAAACTTGCCCTGGTTCCAATCATTTTCAAGTAAAACCAGGCTTTGCTGCGGTTTGAATGTTCGCCTTCACGGAAGTTAAGTTTTCTCTTACCTCTGAGTTGAAAACATCATGTTGGAAATCTGTATGTAAAGTGCTCATTTTCTCAATGATAGAATTCTATAAGCTAACACTGAGTAAACTATTTTCTGAAAACTGTATTGATCCCTCATAAGGATATATATATTTTTTCAAGGACCCGAAACTCAATTACTATTTTTTTTTCTGAATGCATTCCCTTTTTGTTGAGTAAGACGTGTTAGTGTCTAAACTTTAAACTGTTTTTGAATGGCACGCAATGACAAGTGCTAACATAGAATTCTACATTGCTTTCTCCCCAACCCACTCTCCATGCCGAGCAAAGTACCACCAAGTTGTTCCTACAATTGTTGGGGTCTTTTATGGGCTATTTGACATACCGCGACACCCTCCCCCCCTCCGCCCCAGACAACTGTGGTAGATCCCGTTTTGACAAGACACCCTTGGTAGGGCCCCAACTATCCCAGCTCTGTGGGCCCTGGAAGGAAAGAGGAGAAGTTGGGGGGCAGGCCAGAGAGACTGGGGGTGGGGGAGCCATTAGCAAAGGCGGAAAGGGCTCAACTATGGCCTTTAAGCCGAGAGCCAGGGAAATGGGTGAGATAAGAGCGACTTGAGGCGCTGCGGGCCCTGCGGGTGGAGAGGTTTGGGTCCCAGCAGCTCCCCTCCGCGGCGCGCAACCCTCACACCCGGGGGTGCGTAGAGGCCGCCGGAGCAGAGTCGGGGCGCGCTTGGCCCCGCCACCCTCGCCCTGCGCACGCCGGGCCCACGCGCAAGGGCGAGTGCAGCGCGCCCAAGGCGCTCAGGCAGCGCGGGGCGGCGGCCTCGGCGTTCACAAAGGGAATGGCTTCCATGCTCCACTTCCCTGAACTCGGGAAGTGCCCCACAAGGAGTGCGTGGGCCGTCAACACCCGGTCTGCGATTACTTCTTCATTAGAGATTCGCAGAGACAGGGAGGCGGGGACGTCTGCAGGCAGCAGAGCGCGAAGAAGGGAAGGAAGGAGAACTGCGGCCACGTGAATGGGCTCAGAAACTGCCAGAAAGGTGTACGGGGGCCCAAGGGCTCAGCAGGAAGGGCGGGGGTGGGGGAGGGGGCAGCGGAGGGCCGCGGGGTCGCCGTAGCAGTTGGACCCCGCTCGGCTGGTTAGGCTTAGAGAGCTAGCCCTAACTTCCCCTACACGGTGGGAAAAGGTCCTCTTCTTCAGTCACCAGTCCCGACAGGTCTCCAGGGGCGGGCCGCCACCGCCTCCTCCCTGGAGACGTGGGGGGCGGTGGAAAGAGTCGCGGGGGTGGCGTGCGGCGACCGAGCGAGCCGCTTAGGTCCTGGGGCATCCTTCCCTCTGAGACCTGCAGAAACGCCCCCGGGCGGACCCAGACACCCACGACCCCTTCTCCCCACCCCTCCGTCCCCAGGAGGGTGACACTAACCCGGGGAGCGGAGGTTTCTCCCTTCTGAGTAGCCCCCGCCAATCTCCCTCCGCGCCACCCCACGGCGACAAAAGCTGGGATTTGGCCCTGAAACCGACCCGCTAGTGTTGGCAACCGCAAGGTGACTCCGTTTGCAGAGTGTGGGGAACAAAGTCGCGACTCCCTTGCCCTGGGCATCGGCGAGTACTTGTCCCCACGTCTCCGGTTGCCCAAGCCCCAGAGAAGTCGCCTGCCCTGGGATGCAAGTGGCTGGACTAGAGTGGAAAGAAGAGACCAAGCGCAGCTGCCAGCGGGCCCGCCCCTCCTTGGGCAACGGCCCCTCCCTGTGCAGCGCCCTCCTGTCCTTTGCCCTCCCAAGGGAGTTCTAGCCCAGGATGCGCGTGCAGGAGAGCTACCCAGGCACAGGTCCCTGTGCCGCTTGTTCCCTCCAGTCTCGACGAAAGGGATGCGTGACCCAGTGTGTGTGTGGGCCTGGGGGTGTAAGATCCCATACTCACAGTCTCTCAGTGTTGCGGGGGATATTCCTGGGCACGCTGCGCAGCGCCAGCCCGTGACAGTCCACTGTGCTGCCCGAGCAGGAGCACTGTGCCGGGCACGCCTGCGGCGCCACCTCATTCAGGATCACCAGCACTAACCCCAGCGACAGGGACAGCGTCTGCCAGCCGACGCCGCGCATCTTCCCCCGCCGCCTCCTCGCTTGCCGGCGCGGGGGGTTCCTCTTTAGCTCGTTGCTCCGCGCGAATCGCGCTGTGTCTGAGGCCCAGTATCTGGCACGGGTCTAGGAACCCAGAGTGTCCGGATAAATGTACACAAAATAATATGGTAGTAACAATAATAATATTCACGGCAATACAGCTGACACAGGTATGCGCCTCCCACCTCCCGTCCACCCTCCTCCAGCAGGGCAGGCGCTCCTCGGGCAACTTCAGGTCCTGAAGATCAATCGGCCAGGCCAAGGCTACAAGGAGACCCCAAAGCTCCGAGGAGGAGATCACGCGTCGTCTGTCTCAGAAAGATCAACTTGTCGGTAAAAGAGCTGGGGCTCCTAACGGCGTAAAGATGCAGTAGGAGCTGGTTGCGCGGAAAAGGGAGTGCTCGGATTCTACTGACCCCCTCTGCAAATCCGATTCCAGGGGGAGGCTAGGAGACAGAAGAGAGGTTCTCAGTAGAAATGGTGGCCTCGATCAAAGTGGGCTTTCCAAAGCTAGAAGGCGCAAGAGCCCAGCGGGCGGGGAGCGGAGCGCGCGGGACTACTGGGCATGGCGCGCGGGGGCGCACGGGGCGGGGGCACAGCCCGGAGGGCGCGGGGCGGCGCTGCGGGGCTCCGGCGCGGCTCACTCGCGCGGCCTCCCGACAGCCTGCGGCTCTTCTGCAGCCGGGACAGGTCCTCGCCGTCTCCCGACAGCCGGGGGCTGCTTGCAAACACACATGCACTTCGCGGAAGGATGTCTCGGGTAATTCCGCCTCCCGCCCGGCGTCCTTGGCGACGCTCCGCACCAGGGCCTTCCCCGAGGTCACGGAGAAAAGACAAAAGGGCAATGGGGCCGCGGCAACCGGCAGCAATATCCACTAGTCACCTCCCCGACAGAGGAAATCCAAGAGGCCAAGTTGAGAACCAGAGCTCCTCCGAGGATTGAATCGGGGCTGGCTGGCAGGCAGGGCAGGAGTGCAAAGGCCAAGGTGGAGGTGTCCGCGTCTTGGGTCCTGCCGGGGCGTCCTGGGGAATGACGAGGTGGCAGTAAGCCGGTGGGAGCAGCTACTCTGAGAGCCCAGGAGGCGGCTGAATGGCAGTCCTGCGTGCGCGCGTGTCAGCCCCTCGCGTCTCCCGGATACGCCGCAGCTCCGCAGCAGACACCTGATGGCAAAGGTGGACGAAACCAGAGCAGGCACCTAGGCGGACGCAGCCCCTCGGCCGCCCCACCTACGGCCGCCCGCAAGTGGGCCCTCCTCAAAGTGCAGGAACTTTTCCCAGGCTTTGAATCCCGTCCCCCACGGCCACGGTGGCAGTCTTCCCGCCGACGTCGCGACGCCGCCCGGCGCCTGGTGCTGCACCTGACTCGGCGGCCGCAGTCCCGAGCAGCCAGTCTCCTTCCAGCCCCTTCCCCTCTCTTGGCTGCTTTCCGCACCTCCTTTTCCAGCGAGGGAAGTGGCGGAGAGGAAAAGCGGCGACAGGCAGCGGGGACTCGGTGGCCCTGCTGGCTCCCGAGCTCCAGGCAAGTGTCTAAACAATAGGACGGACGCAGCAGCCCTAGTCTTGCTCGGCTGCGGGAAGGTGCGTTGTTGTTGTAACTGGAGTTGTTCGCTCGGGCTGCCTGGCGCTGAGCGCAGCCAAACAAAAACCCGACCCGCGCCTCTGGAGCCGGCTGCGGGCCCCCGGACGCTCCCCTTTCTCTTCAGCACTCCGGCCGTGCCCGGAAAGCTCGGCAGCTCCCGCCTGTGCCCGAGAGCCCCGTCGCTCCCATCACTCGCCGCTGCCGCCGCCGCCGCCTTTTTTAAGCACCGTCTGCGGCAGCCACCGCCGCCACCACCGCTGCTGCCAGCCTCCGCCGTCCGCGCGCTCCCCAAATAAATAACCCCAAGTCAGAAGTTAAGCCGGCGCCGGCTTTATATACTAAGCGGAGCCCCCACCCCCTAGGCCCCGCCCCGCGCCGCCCGGCACCGCCCACTGGCTGCGCGCGGGGCGCCCGCACCTCGCCGGGGAGAGGTGAGGCCCGGGCTGCCAGCGCCAGGCGGAGGCGGCAGCGGGCGGCGCGTTCCCGCGCGCCCTGGCTCGCGCCTTCGCTCCCACGCCCCGACAAAGTTTGCCGGAGGAAGGAGGTTCCCGGGCCCCCGCCCCCAGCTCCAGGGCCCGGGAGGTGCCCCAGGCTCTGAGCTGGTTGTTCTCGGCGGAGGAATGGGGAGAGGGCGCCTTTGAACGCGACTCATAAATAAATAGAGCTGCCAGTGCCTTTGCGGCAGCGTTTGCCACGATCCTGAAGGGGCTGTTCAGTGTGTTTGCAGCGCAGCAAAAGAGAGACCGAGAGATTGTGATTTAAAAAAAAAAAAAAAAAAAAAAAAAAAAAACTACCAAAATAGATCTGCCTGCGCTCACAGACACACACATGTGTATTTTTGGGAGCTTAAAAGTTCAGAGTTTTTGCAAGTTTTCCAGCCTCCTCGCCAGCCTTCCCATCTCTGAGCCACCCCCTTCCGTTTAACCCTTTCTCTATAGTCACACACTTAACACCAGGCTCAGTTGACGTCTTGGATATAAAATATGCTCGCAAAACCCTAAGGGCTTGAATATGTCTGTGTGATTTTACTCTCTTAGGAGAGAAAACTAAATCCCTAGCAACGCACGTTGTAACCAGAAGGTTTCCTTTATTTAGGGGAAGATCTGGATTTTTTTCCCCCCATTATGTTTTGAAGGAGAATTTCCTTGTTTCCTCTTGTCTTTTTAGTGTGATGTGTGTCTGGCAAGTGCTATAACTCGCCTGCTCCCCACTGCTCTCCCAGCAAAAACCTGCATCACTATGGAGTTGAAATGGTAACTAGAGGAGTCAGCTCCTTTTCTTGAATTTAAAGCACCTTATGCGGTTCTTCCTTGCCCCATTCCACCTTAGTAGGCTGTCACAGGAAGTAGTGCAAGCCCGCAGCTTAATGCCAGCTCATAGTGTGACAATTATTTGTGTCATTATCTATCATCCCCTTGAAAGCAAGAGGATCTGTCCAATTCACTTTTGTATTTCCAACATCTAACAATATGCCTACCACATAGTCGGCGCCCTGAAAATTAACCCCTTTTTTTCCCTTAACGTAAGAATGTACTCAATCTGAAACTTCACCAATATCTCTATTAACTGTTTTCCTATTTAAATTCCCAAAATGGCTTTTAACGATACTATCTCTACCTATTCAATTTCCCAGGTCTAGAAACCCTAAGCTATTCTGAGGACATTTCCAAAGACAGGAGACCTATTAGATAACCAAACTGGAACTCATTTTAGTGCCATAGATTTACCTTGGTCTGTTCTTTTAAAGACTTGAAAACATCTAACATTTATTAACTTATTTGTCCTTCTCAATTTTAGCTTAAAGCTCTGTTATGTAACTTCTTTTTTAAATTAATTATTTTTGTTAACATAAAATGTATTATTTGCCCCAGGGGTACAGGTCTGTGAATTGTCAGGCTTACACATTTCACAGCACTCACCGTATCACATATCCTCTCCAATGTCCATAACCCAACTGTCCTCTCCCTACCCCCCCCAACCCTCAGTTTGTTTTGTGAGATTAAGAGTCTCTTATGGTTTGTCTCCCTCCCATTACCATCTTGTTTCATTTTTTTTCCTTCCCTAACCCCCCAACCCCCCCTCCAATTCCTCACATCAAACTATGTAACTTCTTTAAGAAGGAGAAAGTGGAGGGCATACTCACATTTTCTTGTAAGGATAAAGAGTTAAAGAATAAGTGCTTATGAATGACCAAGGGTTCTTCCAACACCTTACCCCAAACCCAGAGAATTTTCTTTACTCTGTACCAGTAAATTATGTGGTTGAAATATGTTTACTACCACACTAATTAATTTAATTTCATAACTCTGATACCTTGTCAGCAACAAGATGTATTTACGTTCAGTTTAATCCACCACCAAGAATCGTTGTTCTGTATTTTAATTGCAAAAATGTATCTCGCATTCCAATATTTGCAAATAATGTTATTTATATTGTTGCACCAATGAAAGTCATAAACACGAGTTCAAGTTTGATTCTTTGTCTGGCTCACTTTCCATTTTGTGTAAAGCCAAAAAAAGAACTGAAAATAATATTTGTAGCAACATGCCTATTGGAACACGTTTTTAAATTTGATGAAAATTTAAATAAGAAGATATGCCCAAGGATTTCATGAAGAAGAAAAAGAAGACTGCAACTAATTCTGAGCAACATGGCACATTAATTTGTCCTATCAATTTTTCAGTTAATAAAGGGAAATTTATACATGAGTGACCAGGTTTCTCATTTCTAAAGCTATTATTTTAGTATCCTCCAGTATTATTGTAGGGTGATTTCTGGAGGCCTTGCATGCTTCAGTACCATTAACTTCTAGGTCTTCATTTTCCTGGATTATGCTGCTCTCAAATGAGATCTGAATTTCTCTTTGACTGTGTTATACCCAACCTGAAGAAAGCCTTCTGTGGTGCCTCTTGTCACCACATGAGGTCTCCATAAATCCTGACCTGAATTAAACAGAAGTGGAAACCACTGGAGTCAACATTCAAGTCTCCTATTATGTTGAGGAAAAAAAAAAAAAAATCCAGTTGCTACAATAATATAGAACACAATTTAGACAATTATAACCGCATACAGTTAAAAAAATAAAAAGCAACTATTCTCTCAATTAGCATTTTCTTTGGAGAAAAAAAAAAGCTTATGACATTGGGACATGTGGAGGAAGGGAATAAGATAAAGAATCAATGAAAAAGAGGTAAATATGAACAAAAAAGATAATAGTAACAACATTGATCAAATTCATGAAACTAACAGAATAATTACGTCTTTAACTGCCTTCATGCTACTATTTTCCATTGTTGCAAAATGTGCTCACATTAATTTTCTAATTTTTCTTACAATATCTTTGCATTTGAAGTACAGATATGAAACCCCAGAGTCATGGAGATTGAGATTTAACTAAATATTTTTCCATGCATCCCAAGTACCAAGCTGTTTGAAAGAGTTAAAACCATAGCGAAACTGTATAAGGTTGCTATTTTACTAGCATTCAGGTCTTTAGTCAGGTGTGATTAAATGGCAGAGCTGAAATCAGGACCTGAGTTCTCTGACCTCAAACCTCAATTGGTTCTCCAACACACAACTCTATCTAGAGACCCCCCTGAAACTCTCAGGGATCAAGGAATCTATAATTCATTGGGAACTGTCACCACAATACAGGAGATGTTCACATCTCTGCACATGCTCTGTTTATGGTCATCTAAGAAGAGGAGGGGAGAGCTAGGGCCCACAGCAGCAGCACCCCAATAATAATAATACCCAAATAGCTCCTGGAGTTGGCTTAAACTTTGAGATGATTCTCCAGGGCAGTGTTCTCAGAGTATGGTTCCTGGACCAAAAGCATCAGGAACACCAGAGACTGTAGCTGGAAATGCAAATGTTCAGACCCCACGTCAGACCCACAGAATCAGAAACTCAGGGTGGAGGCCAGCAATCTGGTTCTAAAAAGCCCTCCAAGTGGTTTTGATGCTCACTGAAATTTGAGAACCACTCTTTCTAGAGCTACTTTGTGGTTACATCTGAGCCACTTAAGTATGGAGAATTAAGCAGCACTGAGTGATGGCCGGTGCCTGCTGAGCAGGCTTAGGCTTCTCCTTGCTGGGCGTTTGACAATTGCACGTTCCTGATAACCTCTAGGGGGCACCAAAATATTTTTCTGTACAGCCCCACCTTGGCAACGAAAGCTTAGGCTCCTCTTGCAAAGAAACAGCCCTGAGAGTGCAAAGAACTTCAATCTCAGCAAACTGCCCTAATTATTATGTCTCGGCCAGTTAAAAAAATTCACCATATTTATTTTTTTTCGGTTTAATATTATGTATTATAGGAATAATGATATCTACTATTTGTGATTATGGTGAAGTTTAAGACAGTATCCATCAAACTGACCCAGCACAGTGCCCAGCATAGACTAAAGTGTTCATTAAATAAAAAGGAGTATCACTTCTTTCATCCTTACTACTACTATTACTAGGTAAATATTTCTAAAACATTGTATTGCTATTGTGAGAATAGATTAGGTATTTCCATTATCTATTATAATGATCAGGTAACTTCTTATCCTGAGCCCTGGGAAACCCTGGGGCTATACTTTAAGAGGAAAAAAAAAAAAAGACCATGCCCTGCCCAGGCCTACAGTTTTCCACGAGCAAAAGAGTAGAGATGGATACAGTTAGTTTCAAGACACTTCTATCCCATGATATACTTTGAAGGTGTGAAGTTGGTTTTTCCATTGCCATAATAAAATAGCTTGTTGGTAGTTTGGTAAAATTAAAATGAAAAGTCTAAAACCTGGATCATCTTCTAAGTGGGAAGGCCTGGGAAGCTTTGGATCTGTCCCTTAGATTTTTCTGGCCATAGTTTTTCTCATTTGTATAATGTTGGGGTTAGACCAGTTGAACCGTAAATACTTCCCAGAGCTTAGTAATAATATACTTATTAAGTAATGTCTGGGTTCCAAGTATTTTGCTCCTTTCATGTTCACAACAATCTGAGTTAGAGACTATTTCGATCCCCCATTTATACTTAAGTAAACGTGAATTCACAGGAACTCATTCAATTGGTCATGTTCTTAATAAATGGCAATAAATTAGAGTTCTGACCTGACACCCCAAATCTCATTCTACAAACATCACAATACACTGTTTCTCAAATTCTATCATTTAAGTATATAGTGTAATGACTTGTTCTATATATAATTAAGACCAAAACGCTTTAGGGGAGGTAAAGTTGGAGTAGAGACAGTCGAACAATATACAATATACTTGGGCAAAAACAACAAAGACAAAAAGAGTAAAAGGAATAGTTAATACCCAATGATGCAGGCTAAAAAAAAAAAAAAAAAAAAATTAACATTAAAGAGCCCGAAGGAAAATATACAGAAACATTTTAATGGTTTTATGAGGTTAAAATAAATTTGCAAGAATTTAGCCATCAAGGGAAAAGGAAATACTGTTGTATATGATTTTTTTTTAAAGATTTTATTTATTTATTTACAGAGAGAGAAAGATCACAAGTAGGCAGGGATGCAGGCAGAGAGAGGGGGAAGCAGGCTTTCCGCGGAGCAGAGAGCCCAATGCGGGGCTCGATCCCAGGACCCTGGGATTATGACCTGAGCTGAAGGCAGAGGCTTTAACCCACTGAGCCACCAAGCACCCTTCTTGTATATGATTTTAAGTTGCCTGATCTTTTGACTCTACTAAGTCTAAAAATGTCTCCTGGATTTTCACAAAAGAAAATAAAAATCTTCCTGTGTTACTTGGAAACGAAGGGAGAGAAACCCCTCACACCTTCTGCAGGCTTTTGCTAGTTTGAAAAAGTCGACCTTCCTGCAGCAGGGTCATAATATCAGGCTAAAATTACAAAGAATTTGTTCTAGTCTAACATAAACTCAAAATAAAATATTTCAAATCCCAAGGCTAAATACTCTAATTTAGATAATAATCAACTCTGATTAGCAGAGGCTAGTCATAACCACCATTAGAACATTGTAGTTCAAGGTACATGGCTGCCTGATGGCCAAAAAAGCCATTTTCTCAGAGAAAGAGTCATATTAATGTCTTACTTGGAGATTTAACGAACTTTTCTATAAAGAAATGGATAGTAAGTGTTTTAGACTTTGCAGACCAATGGGCAAAATTAAGGATATTATACAGACTCCAATATAATAAAGAGAAAACAAATTTCCACAAATGTTTTGCTGATGTAATTAATTATATAACAGTTGGTTACAATTATTTTTTGTAATATAGATCTACTTAATAGTAATTATGGAATTATTTTTAGAGAGAATAACATTTCATTTAATTGGAGGTCCAAAGTAGGTATTTCCTATCATCAAATCCATTGCTAAGTTTAATATACAAAAATCATTTTTAGTTCACTGACAATACAAAAACGTGTGACAGGTCCAACTCGGCCTTAGTCCAAAAAGGTGGTTATTTGATGGGTGAAGTCATAGTTTCCTAAAGGTGATGTTAAAATTCAAAGGGATGTTGTAAAGATAAAGGCTTTGAGTTCCAAAGTGGCTGCTCTGTGACAAGCAGTAAATGTCTTCCTCAGTATTAACTACTGCTCTCTCTAGTTCTTCAGCTCTGAAATGCAATTCTGCAAAAACTTTTAAGAAAATTTAAACTCATTTCATTTTAATATAAAATGAATTAGAACACAATATGCTGCATATCCATTTCTTCTATGTGCTTATCTGTTGAACCAGATGGTCCTCATATATAGAATGAAGATAAGAAGAAGTAACATTTATTAAGTATTTACTATGTGCAGGCATTATTCTAAGTGTTCTACTTTATATTATCATTTAATCCTCCTTGAAAACTGTATTACCTAAGAGATGAGGAAGTTGAGGGACAGAAATGTTTAAGTAACTTCCCACGTTACTGTGGGTACGACGGAAATGAAGTCAGGAAAGGTTAAATTACTTGTGCCAGGTTGTTCAGTTAGGAAAGGGTAGGGAGAGCTAAGATCTCAACCCAAGCAACCAGGGGTCAAAGCACTACGCTAGGCCTCTTAATAATTAATACATTCTAGGAATTTCACAATAATAAAATGAAAACTATACATATGAAAGAACTACATAAACTGCAAAATACCATATTAATGTTCTTACTTGCACTGTGACTATTTTAAATTGAAGATGGTGAATGCAAAAAACAACATACAAACATTTAGTAAAGAATACCTGGTGTGAATGTAATCTTACTTGGGCCAACCCTTTTATCTCCTTCTTTCCTTATTAATGGGATTCTTTCATTTCTCTTTCATGACTTGGGATACACTGTCCTTATATAAAAAGGAATGAAACAAAAGGGATATTTTTACACTAAAATGACATGGAGATTCTATATTTTCTATGTAGATTTAGGAAAAATACTATGTAAAGAAGAATCTCTAAGTATAAACAGAGTTTAACTTTTCGAGAAGTATAATGCCTGAAGAAATAGAAATACTACTTTAGGTGTTGTTAACTAGTCATATCTTATGTAAGAAGAATCGGCTCAAAGCTATGTGTTCTTCTTTATGATGGTAAGATAACATAGCTGAAAAATAGTCTTGTGTGTGATTGCCCCAGCAATATAATGAAAAGTTGTGAAAATTAAATGTGAATTCTAATGCTGTTTTAACCCACTGAGCCACCCAGGCGCCCCTCTAATGCTGCTTTAAGGAGCATATCAAAATAAAGTAACTTTTAAAAGTGTGTTCATTCATTCCAAATTGCTTTATTTGGGGATAAATCTATTCAGAATTACAGACATAACTCTTTCGTGTGTGCATTCCTAAGTCTCACCTATATATTCCTCACCCTTAATATCTTTGCCAGGGTCTTAATTTTTATTTTTATTTTTCTTCCTTAAACTATTATATGTGGAAAATAAGAGATTATGCATTCTCCTACCTCAAAGAAGTGGTGGAGATTAAGTAAGTTAATACATAAAGCACTTGGAGACTTCCGGTTCTAAAACAAGAAGGCATCGGCTCACGTATTCCCACTCCTCCTCTTTAAGTACAACTAAATGTCCTTGACATAATTCCACAGGCAATGATAAAAGGGGTCCAGAGAGCTAGGAAGAAAAGGAGCTAGATTGGCTGAGAAGCTCAGGATTTGAGGAATGACAGCGCTTGAGTTTCCTGGTTTTTCCTTCTTTCTCACATAGTGCCAAGAAAGGACAAGCCTGTGAGAGACCTAATGGGGAACCTGAGCTCCTGCTCCCTACCTAGGGCATCAGCTGGCTGAGATCCTCCTCCCAACTGCTGCTGCTCAATCACTGGGACACCAGCAGGCAAGCTGATCCACTCCCAGGGAAGGACTTGTGGAACCCAGTATCTCCGTGCCTTCCACTCAGTGGCATGAGAGACCCAGGCCCAGTGTCTTCTGGCTCTCCACTGTCCCATCATGCTCCACCATCCCCGAGTTGCTCCCCCTTCCCCCCCACTCCCCAGCGGAAGATGATCCAGGATATTACTTCAGCTCCTGCAGGCAGCAGAATAGGCACTGAGCAGAAGCCCCAGCAGCACCAAGATAGCAAAACAGACCAGAATTGCATCGCAAAGGCTCTGAAAACTAAAGTCCACATAAGTAGGCCAGGACCTACATGCTAAATCTAAACACAGTGACAACAAGCTAAAATAGAAGATTTAAATAGGATCAAGATTCTCCTAACATAATGGAAATGTCCAGGCTGAAATAGAAAAAAATCACTCCTCATACCAAGAACAGAGAAAACCACAATTTGAATGAGAAAAGACAATTAACTGATGCCAATCAGATGGTGAAAGGGGATATCAAGACATTCTTAGGTGAAAAAATACTAAAATATTTTGTCTTGCCAGCAGACCTACCCGAAGGAAATGGCTAAAGGAAGTTCTTTAAGGCAAAAGGAAACAATAAAGAAAGGAATCTTAGAACATTGGGGGGAACAAAGAAAAAACAATGAAGAGAGTAAAAATAGGGGTACAAACAGTATGTTTTCCTTCTCCTCTTGTGCTTTCTAAATCATGTTGGAGGATTAAAGTGAAATCATCACACTATGTTATGTGATTCTCGGTGTTTGTAGAAGAAATATCGAAGACAATAGTATCATATGCAGGTGAGAGTAAAGAGAAAGGGAGGTAAAGCTTCTGCACTTCAGTCAAACTGGTAACATGTCAACAAGTGCCAGACTGTGATAAGTTGTCTATACAGTGTAATACCTAGAACCACAAGAAAAGTGTACAAAGAGATATACTCAAAAACACTATAGAGATATCAAAATGGAGTTCTAAAACATGTTCAAATAACCCATAAAAAGCTAGAATAAAAAAAAATTATAACAGAAAGGAAAAGCACCCAAAACAAATAGAAAATAAAAAGAATGACAGACATAGGCTCTAACATATTTCAATGATTACATCAAATCTAAGTGATCTAAATGTACCAATGAAAAGAACAGATTGGAAAAATGGATTGAAAATCATGATCCAACTATGTGCTGTCTGTCAGAGACTCACTTGAAATATCACATAGGTAGGTGGAAAGTAAGAGGATGGAAAAATGTATACCATGCAAACCTTAATCAAAAGAAGGTAGAAGTGACAATACATATATCAGATAAAGCAGATTTCAGAGCACAGAAAATTACTAGGGACATTGTGTAGTGATAAAAGTGTCAGCCCACCAAGAAGACATAACACTCCAAAATATTTACACTAAATTATAGAGACCAACATACATTAGCAGTTGGGAGGGGTTGAGAAGGGTGAAGGACATATATGGGGGAGAGCAGATATGACTATAAAGAGGTAGTAAGAGATAGCCTTATGGAGATGGTTCAGTAAAGCATGTTGATTGTCTTGGTGGTTACATACACAAACATACACATGTGTTACATTTGCCTAAAGCTACACACACACACACACACACACACACACACACATGCAATATAACTGGTGAAATCTGAATAAATTCTATGTGTTGTACCAACGTCAATATTCTGGTTTTGATATTGTACTCTAGCTATGTAAGATCTTAATATTGGGGAGGCAGGGTGATGAGTCCATGGGACCTCCCTCTACATTTCTTTGCAACTTCCTATGAATTGGAAAACAAAAACAAAAACAAAAACAAAAACAGTTAAGAACCAAAAGTTACATACTGAAGTATTGCATCTTGTGTAACATTTTTGAAATCACAAGAAGGAAAGCTAAAAGTCTTTATTCCTAAAGAGTATGTTGGGCTAAGGATTGCAGACAGAGATACTGAAGGATGGAGAAGGGAAAGTTTGTAAGGAGTCTTAAGTATGGGGTTTGGGCTATGGGTTGTGAGAGAAAGAGAGAGAGGTGTGGACGATCTTGAGTGGGAAACTACTTATGGAGAAGGAGGAAGACCAGGGTATGCAGGTGACTAAAGGCAGTAATTGGAGGAAAGGAAGTAAGGCTAACTGGGAAGAATGTGAGGAACGTGTGTGTGTGTGTGTGCATGTGTGTATGAGAAAAATATATGACGAGGTGTGGGAAGGATTTCCAGAAGGGAGAAATAGTATTGGCCATTTTGAGTGGATGGTATGGGAATCAAAATTGTGCAGGGCAGATATAAAGGAAATGTGTGCACAAAGAGACAAACAGTAATCAGAGATAGATGTAATATAATCATGGAGGAAGAGGGGGACTGTCATAGTCAGCCCAACAGCTTTTAGTGAGAAAGCTACTTTATCTAGAGGGCTATATGTTTAGAGGTTATTCCTGTAACTGTTTTCAATGAACTATGGGAACTTGTGAGGGTCATTGAAGCCTGCTGAGCCTTTGGCTCTTATCTGTGAAATGATGAGATGATTTTTCTCGTATCATTCAAGCTGTAGCAGTCTATGATTTTATTGTCACTACATGGAACAAATAGGGAAAATGTGTTTAGAAGCTTCTTTTCTTCATTTTAACATCAACGATTAACAACAAAGACTAAAATGTCTTCAATGGTCTGTGGTTTTCACTTTAGAAAAGCAAAAACTGGGCAAGTGCTGGGTTGCAGTAAGTTAGCAGAAACAACTAAAAAGAAGGAAAAACCTGAGTTGCTGAATATTTTAAGGGAAAATTTCCTTGCATTAAAAACAATGGGTTTATGTTGCCAGAGAGAGTAATATTTAATTACACTTTCACAAATATTTCATCCCTTCACCTTCACAGTGACAAGGACGTCATGGTTTCCATTTTTCAGTAAAGTAAATAGAAATTCATATAATTTCAGGATCTGTTTTAGATTGTAGAACTAAGAATAGGCAAATCTGGGATGGCTATTCAGATGTCCTAATTTCTAGAGTGGTTTGAACCACCTCTAAGCAGACTTGTCTGCACAAAAACAATGCTAGTCCATGATGAGATATCCCTGTACATGCACTAGAACAACTGAAATAAAACATAGTGATAATATCAAACTTGGAAATACTGCAGAAAAATTAAATGCATGCATTGCTCGTGAGATACACAATGGTACAGCTGCTCTAGAAAAAAACATTTTCTCAAAAAAAACAAAAAACCAAAACAACTAAATACTGACCATACCATTTAGCTATCACATTTCTAGGTATTTAGCCCCCCAACATAAGAACTTATCTCCACACAAGAGATAAGAGATGAGATAACTCTACACATTTGTACACAATTTTTTATAGTAGCTTTATTAGGAATAGCCAAACCCTGTAAATAGCCAAAATCATCTTCAACAAAAGGATTAAACAGTCACACATCCATACCGTGGAATATTACTTCACAATAACAAGGATCATACCATTGATACAACATGGGTGGGTCTCAAAGACACCAGGATGAGTGAAAAAGCTGATCTCAAAAGCCATATACCAATGGTTGAATTTAAGGAATGTTCTCAAAATGACAAAATTAAAGAGGTAGAGAAAAAAATCAGTGCTTGCCCACTGCTAGGAATATTTAGGAGGAAGAGAGTGACTATGACATTGAGGACAGCTCACAGGAGCTTCTCGTGTCAATGAAATAGTTCTGTCTTGATTGCAGTGGTGATTATACAAATCCACATACAAATCCACGCCACAGAGCTTTACACACACACTGTACCAAATGTGTGCATGGATTTTGTTATTGTACCATATTGGTTTTGATACTGTCTTGCAATTAAGACATAACCATTGAGGGAAACTGGGTGAACAGTATGTAGGAGCTCTTTGCACTGTCCTTGAAAATTCCTGTGAATTTATAATGGTTTCAAAATAAAAACGTTAAAAACAGTGTCAATATCTAGAAGGTGGTTATGGTATAATTATTAACAACCCTGGCTATATCAACCTAGGTTATACAACTTCATAGTTTTATGACCTTGGCTTAAATATTCTCTTTTTTTGTTATTAATCTCTAAACTGGGATCATCATAGTACCTAATTCGAGACATTATTATGATGATTAAGTGAATTAATGTAAGTAAATTGCTAAGAGTGTGGCAGTGTACATACAAAGTGCTCACTGAATGTCATCCATTATTAAAGATAAATTTTATATTATAGATACAATGATTCTTGTACATGTTATTGTTTTTCTTTCTTTCTTTTTTTTTTTTTTTGAAAGAGAACTTTTTGTTGCTTTTATAAACAGAAAATTCAACAGTGTCCACTGAGCCTTGTTTGGTGGCCAGTTCCTTAGCCTTTTCCAACTTGGCAATGCAAGCCACCCACTTTGCACCCAGAATGTTGCCTCCCCGGTGACGGCATATCTCATCATATCCATCATTATAATTGGGTCCTGGTGGCTTCCACCAGCTTAGTCAGAGCTCCTCTGTCTTCTGAGTTAATCTGTGTGAAGGCGACAGTGGTACAGGTCTTCCTGTGGACCAGGTGCCCCAGCCTGACCTTCCCCTTGATAGTTCAGTAGGGAAGCCCCATCTTCTGACACAGAGCAGGCAGGAAGACAGTCAGCTCCGTGGGCTCCACACCATGTGCAATCACTACCAGCTGAGCCTTCTTGTTTTCCACCAAGGTGGTGACAGTATTAACTCCAGCACGAAGGACAGGCGGCCTTGTAGTGGGGACCTCCTCTTAGCTGGCGGCTTTCTTCTCAGCCTGGGGCCAATAGTCTCTGCTTCTTCTCTTGCTATGTCTCTGGTCTATGTTTACGAGCCAGCTTAAGCAGTTAGGTAACCATTTGGCCGTCCAAGGCCTGGGCGAACTGGTGAATTGTGGGAGGCCTTTTTAGCTGTTTATAGGAAATAGACCTTTGCTGCTGCAGCCATTTGACAAAGTGGGTGAGGTCCCTTTGGGCTGGATATCTTGTCAGACCTAAAAAATTCTTGGGCCTTTTTTCCAACAGGGGAGTGACCGCCTTCTTGGCCTCTGACTTCTTCAAGACAGAGGCTTCAGAGCCACTTTCTTCCCCATCACCTTCTTTCCTTTGGCCTCTTGGATGGCTGGAGGAAAGAGCTGTTTGTTTTTGTAACAGCTAGAAAGCGCAGAGTTGAATATTGGGCATACCGTTAGGTATCGTGTGTTTGTTTAGGCATGTTGAATGTGTGACAGTCTTCATGTAATTTTCCTGACATTTTTACATATCAAACAGATATTCCTTTGCATTATATTCCTTTGCAATATGCTCTTATTCCATTGCATTTCAGAACTCCAGGTTATTTACCTATTCATTCCTTTCTTATCCGGTTTTACTTTATAAATTTTGACACTCTTTTCTACTTTTTAAGGGGAAGGGAGAGGGGGAGGGAGAGAGAGGATCTTAAGCAGGTTCAGCACCCGACCCAGAGCCCAACTTGGGGCTCAACTGAACGACCTAAGCCCTGAGCCAAAATCGAGATTTTGTGGTTCAACCAACTAAACCACCCAGGCGCCCCTTGACACTCTTTTCTAAATAATTTTTTGAACTAATGTTAAGATCTTTATAACAAAAGATAAAAATCATAGATGTGTGAAAGAAAAAACTTCTTCAGTAAAAGCATAGCTGCTTATACAACCGTAACTATAACATTCAACACTTGTAGAAAGTATATTACCATTGCAGCATTAAGGGATTATGTGACTTAGTTCAGAAAAATGCATATTGAGCCCTGTTTGGTACTTGCTACTGGTGTAGATGTTAGAGAGACAGGGATAGAAAAGATATAAATCTTCCCCTTGGGGAGCCCATAGGCCAGCAGATAGACAGTAGAAAAATAAGACATTATAAATCACCAGATGTGTGTGGTGAGAAAAACATGTATACCAGAATGACAGAAACGAAAAGCATAGTTCTGCCCTGTGATGTCAGGGAAAGACAGGACAATGAGTAGGGTTTGAAGGATTGAAAAGAATATTTCTGGTGCACAATTTGAATGATTATAGATATAAACAACATAAAACCATGACCAAATCTTTTATCCCATAAGAAAATATATTACCTCACATAACAATAATCTCTGAGGCAGAATGGCCCCAGAGCTGATAAAGCCAGTAGATAAGGTATATATGTTTGTGTGTGTGTATAGATATATACATATATCTATACACACACACACACACATCTATACACACACATATATACATATGTATATATCTATATCTCTATATATCTATCTATATACATATACCTATACACACACATATATGTAAGATATATATGTATATATCTTTATATATACACGTATATAAGATATATATACATATATATGTGTGTTTATATAGTCCTGTGACTTTAAATGGCCAAAGAAATGTGAGAAGCTGGGGTGCCTGGGTGGCTCAGTGGGTTAAAGCCTTTGCCTTCGGCTCAGGTCATGATCCCAGGGTCTTGGGATCGAGCCCCACATCGGGATCTCTACTCAGCTGGGAGCCTAATTCCTCCTCTTTCTCTGCCTACTTGTGATCTCTGTCTGTCAAATAAATAAATAAAGTCTAAAAAAAAAAAAGAAAAAGAAAAAAAGAAAGAAACGTGAGAAGTCATGGAAGTCATAACGTATGTCATGTTCAAGAGCCAGGAGGTGAATCTCTATGTACTCTTCTCCCTCTACTGTGATGATCACAAATGTTTTTTGGACAGTATGCTCAAACAGTCTGGTTCTTGAAGTGAAGGTGATGTGAAGAAAACTACACAGCAGAGCTCAACTGATCCACAGTGGACATGAAGCATGTCAGAGAAGTAAATACTATTACGAGTTTTCTGTAAGAGTTTTATGAAATCGTGTTAAGATATATATGTATGTATACATCTTATATATATATATATATGTATATAAGATATATATGTATATATGTGTATATATATGTGTGTATGTATATATATATAGAGAGAGAAAGATTGATTTATTACAAGGAATTGATTAACACAATTATGGAGGCTGACAAGTCCAAGTCCCAAGATCTGCAGTCAGCAAGCTGGAGACCTGGGATTGCTGAGGGTGTGAGCTCCAGTCTGAAAGCCAACGGGCTCAAGACCCAGTAAGCACAGATGTTTCAGTTCAAGTCTGAAGGCAGGAAAACAAACAAACAAACAAACACAATGTTCCAGCTCAAAGCAGTCATGAAAGAGGAATTCTCACTTATTAGAGGGAAGGCCAGTCTTTCTTGTTGGATTCAGGCCTTCAGCTAATTGGATGAGGCCCTCCCACGTTAGGGAGAACAATCTGCTTTACTAGGTCTACTGATTTAAATGTTAAACTCATCCAAAAACATTCTTACAGAAAAATCTAGAATAGTGGGTGACCAAATATCTGGGAACCTCATGTCCCTGTCAAGTTGACACACTCCCCAAAGTGTTCATACTTAATTGATTCAGGGTGTGCTTGGGCATCAGAATTTTTTAAAGCTCCCTCATGATCTAATCTGCAGCCAAGATTGAGAAGCGCTATACAGGAGGGTGGTGTCCCATACAGGAGACTTGGGGAATGTGGAGTCTGGTACTAGGATTTTCTACTTTAGCAAACAGGATCCCCCCCTCCTCCACCAACTTCCTAACCAACTTAGTATCAGGATTTGTTAGACTTGATATTGAATATAGGGAGGAAAAAATCCTATTTCTTCCTCCAATTTGGAGTCCATGGAGACATAGAGAAATAGGTCATGGGGGGTGAAACCTACAAATCAATATGCCATTAATAACAGAAAGAGCCATGTTCAATAATAATTTACTCAGACATTATTTTCTCTTAATATAATACATGTTTTAACTTTGGAAGTACAGCAGGAACCAAATGAGAAATCTTTACTCCAGAACCAATTAAATGAATAAACACCACTCCTCTACCCACCCAGGAAAATAGAGACTGAAATAATTTAATTTACTTAAGACTGGCAATGAAATCCAAATACGAACCAATGAGCCAAGGGTCCTTTATAAAAATACTCCTTAAGACATTATTTTGAACGTAAACATATGTATACCATTGTTTTTTCTCTAAGAAAATTTCCATTTAAGAATTACATGTGTGTGCTTATATCTGACAAATATATCTGATATGCATATATATGATTATATATTATATAGGTACATGATACTTTAATATTTATGCATTTTGCCTCATCAGTATCTTTTAATTAATTTACAATGATGATTTTTCATGAAACTATCTGCTTGACATTGCTATAAACATAATGTAATATTATTAACATTTGCACAGATAGGAGATATTACAGTACTGATAGTTTACTTCAACTGTTAAATAAAGGCAATTTATTTTTATTTATGGCTATAGATTAAAACTTATGAACTACTCAGGTAAGTAATGGGAAGAAGTATTCATGATGTTTAAAAACCTTTTTTAAAAAGATTCCATTTTAATCACCGATGAGACAGATTCATAAATTGAAACCTCCTTAATTGGCAATTAAAAGCTGTAGGACAATGTTGTCTCTCTGCTTTTTCAGAATTAAGTCCCAGCTGTTTTGAGAAACCAACCAGAAGATTGAGAGAAATTGCCAAGTATCCTGGGGAGAAATTGTGAGTAAAGAGTCACATTAGCTTCCATTATTCTAAAATCATTGTGTTACCAGCAGTAACTGTAAATACTGTAAATGAAGTAAAAGACCTCAAGTTTTAAAGTCATTCCTGCTTTTCACCAGGAAAAGTATCACACTTTTCTGAGTCTGAACTTCAATAAGACCAAGAAATTCCCCAAATAAATTTGAGATAGTATTCATGATTGATATGCTTCCTCACCAGTTTAAGCATGAAGCGTTTGATCATTTAGCTTGAGGAATGACTTATTTTTATTAAAAAAAAAAGTCACTGAAGCCAGTATATGTCACTATAGCCATGGCAGTCTACATTATAATGTAATAAACAACTCCTGTCTCTTTATGGCTCATAACAACATTTTTTTTTCCTCCCTCATACACCTATCCATTGGGATTTGGCCATGAGCTTTGCTTCATCCTTGGTCCCTCTCTCTGGTCTCAGGCTGATGGAGCAGCTACCGTGTCAAACGTTGCTGGTCCTCACAGATTCTTCCATAGCAGCAAAAAGCTCCATCCCGAAAGCGACGTCTCACTTTCATCATAACCCACCAGCCAGATCTGGTCACACGATCCACTCAAGAACAGGTAGGAGAGGATGTATAACCCTCCCCGTGGTAAGAGGTGGAAAACTGGAAATACTTGGAGAACAGCATTATAGATTAGCGCTTTCAGGTCAGGAAATACTCAACGAACTCTACCTCCCACGTGCAAAATATATTCGACTCTTTCCTAAAGAAGTCAGTCCAAAGGTCCCATTTTGCAAGTGCATCAAGCTCAAAGCCTAAGTTTTCTAGTCCATTATAGTAGACTCCATGTCAAGCTCCAGTGTGAATCCTCTTGCTCTTGACACTGATGAACTCAAAAGGTAAGTTTCTTTTCCATGCTCTCCCAACACACAAAGATAGAACAGGAACAGAGTATTGCACTAAACTCTTCCATTTGAGAAGAGGACAAACAGCAGGTATAGGGAGCAGCTAATCTGATCCACAATAATTCTGAATTCCTGCTTTGCGGAGGTGGGGAGGACATTCCACCTTGGGAAGGGAGAGAAGAATGGTAATGTTCCTTGATGAGAAACTGACTTTGCTTCCTGGCAGAGTTTCAAATTGATTACTTTTCTCCATGGTCTTTGGCTCTATACTATATGCCACATCTGTAGTGGGCATTAGATAAGAATAGTTTTCTTTATGGGCTGAATGACTTTCTCACTCTGCTGCATGCCTTCTGAAAGAGTGGACTGATGGTCATTTTAAGTCTCTAACAGTCTCAGGTATGTATAATTTAAGATTATATTTTCTCTGTGCAATATTCTTAATAACGTTCTAGAGCTTTTAATCTATTTGGTGCCATTGCCAACATGTGGTGATGGCTGCTCACATTTCTTTTCTGCATAGATTTTTGGATTGGTTGTGGGTTTTTTTGCTTCCTCATACTCACACCTCCCGTTCTCAACATAATTATGGGTAGCAGACTAGGGCCTTCCAGGATTAGGAAGGAGAGAATCATATTTAGCCTCTCTTCACTGATTCATTTCATATAATTGTAAAATATACACCATAATAATCCACTCACACTTAACAAAGTGTTAAATTAATCCATTAAAAATAAACATGACCAGACTAGTCTAGGGCAAGAGAACAAATGGACATGTATAAATATTCTTAAATTATAAATAAAGCTAACTGTTAAATAAATATACCATTTCCTCATATCTTGACCTTGACATTAATACAGCAAAATTGAAAAACTTGTGTAAAACTGTGGTTTTCTTTGGTTGAAATAAGGAAAAATGGCAAGGACAACTGTATTAATTATTATGGATGGTGACTGAGAGCTTTGCTGGTGGGCTGGGTATGTTTACATTATAATAAAAATATATAATTCATGAAATATTACATATTTTGAGAGAAAATGATTTTTCCCTTAACTAATATTGTTACATTCAAAATTTTCCACATAATTTGTGTATCACTGACAGTAATGTCAAATTAAATTACTATACGGTGTTTAGGTATTTTCTTTCCCTATATAAGTTTCAAAGAAAAATTTTGCTCTGCAGAAGAAGTAGTAACTGAAATCATCATCAAATTTTGCACAGCAATACTTAAATTCAGAATTGGTCTATGGATTTTACATGTCATATTCAAACAATGAAAAGCGGTCCCACAGATGAATGACTGGATCACAGAAAATGTTTAAAATATTTTGATTTTATGTATTTAATTGCTGTCATTTCTATTGTAATTTCACCATCTTTTGTATTTATTTCTAACTGCATTACTATAGTTCTTTCAAAATCTTGAAAATTGAATGTTACAAAGGAAACCAAAAAAAGCAGTATGTTCAATTTTATCAAATTTCTATTCTATTCTATTTTATCAAGACTATATTTTAGTTGTTGTTTAAGAGTATAAAGTTGAAATGGGAATTAAATAAGCCTTAGAAATACAATGCACACACACACACACACACACACACGAAATACGATGCATAGTTTAATGAATATAGACAACAAATTGCACTAGAATTATTAATGTGATAAGTACTGTTACAGTGGGAATCATACTGAAATATATAAATATATCAGAGTAACACATGTGTACCTTAAATTTACACAATCTTTTAAGTCAAATTTATTCCATAAAAATAAAAGACTGTATTTTAATCTTAAAATGGCAAGAAATACAGTCAACGATAAAAAACCAAAAATAATCCAATTATAAAGGGGAATAGGACTTGCATAAATATTTCTCCTAAGAAGATATACTAATTGCCAATAAGCATCTGACAAGATTCTCAGCATCATTAGTCATTAGGGAAATGCAAATCCAAACCACAGTGACATTCTACTTCATATACACTAAGACGGGTATAATCAAAAAGACAAACAATAAGAAGGGTTAGCAAGGATATGGGGAAATTGAAGCCGTCACACATTGCTTGTGGGAATGTAGAATGATGCCACTATTTTAAAAAATAGTTTGGCAGTTCCCCAAAAAGCTGGAATAGAGTTATCATATGATCCAGGAATCCACTCCTACATATGAATCCAAGAACACTGAAAATATGTGTTCACACTAAAACTTGTGCACAAATGTTCATATAACATTTTACATAATAACCAAAAAGTGGAAACAACCAAAATGTCTATCAACTGATGAATGGGTAAATAACATGTGGTATATCCATACAACTAAATATGTTTAGTTCATCAAAAGAAGTTCTGATATATGTTACAAAATGGATGCAACTTGAAAACATTGCATGTAGTGCAGACATAAAAGGCCAAAATTCTATTTATATGAAGTGTCCAGAAAAGATAAATCCATAGAGACAGAAAGTAGACTAGTGGTTTATAGAGGGGGAGGGAGAAATCGGTAATGGTTTCTTTTTGGAGTGAAGAAATGTTCTGAAATTAAATAGTGGACATGATTGCACATACTGAACTGTACACTTTTAAAAGATAAATTTTTATAGTATGTGAATTATATCTTAAAGATGTTATTTAATAATATGACAAAAATTAGATTATGGTGATGGTCGCACAACTCTGAATATACTAAAAACCATTGAACTGATCACTTTGAATGGTGAATTTTATGATATGTGAAATTATCTCAATAAGTCAGTGAAAAGCGGTGCCTGGGTGGCTCAGTGGGTTAAGCCTCTTCCTTCAGCATAGGTTATGATCCTAGGGTCCTGGGATAGAGCCCCACATCTGGCTCTCTGCTCAGCGGGGAGCCTGCTTCTCCCTCTCTCTCTGCCTACTTGTGATCTCTCTCTCTGTCAAATAAACAAATAAAATTAAAAAAAAAATCTTAAAAAAAAATAAGTCAGTGAAAACAAATGGTCAGAAAACATTCCCTAGAGAAACTAGTGATTATTGGTAATATTCTTTCTCATTTATAGGCCTAAAAATATTTTTTTGTTCCTTGTTCTAAAATCTTATATTTTGTTGCAATGTCATTATTGCTGCATATTTCATGTGTGGTTTTTTTTAAAATTTAAAAATGCATATTAAAAATTTTAATATGTACTTTTGTTTAACTTTTAAAAAGTAAAACAACCAAATTTAGATATCTCAGGGCTTTTTTGTAAGCTTCTGCTAACCTTATTACCAATAAGCAACAGCTCATGACAAACAACTTATAGTACACTTCAGTATTACTTTAAATTTTCACTAAATACTGAGATCATGTCTCACTTTTTATTTGAGAGCTAGTCTTCTGTTAATTTCTTCTCATCTAAACATTTCATATCTCACTTAATGAAATCTAATTGCTTTAACTGTATTATGTCGGCATTATCATCAGGTGTCCAAGTGTGTTCATAAGGTCAATGTTTTCAGTTCATTTATCAAGTTATTTGTTCCACCGTTGGGTGAATTAAAGCAAAAATAAAAACCAAAACCTGTACGTGGTCTCTGGATTTTTCTAAAGAAAATTAGAATCATTGCTATTGGTAATCTCTGGCTCTGTCTCCTAGCAACGAAATCTAACTATATATGCTGTACATGTTCCTGGGATTTTGGCCCAGATTCTAACTTGTATACACTTTTAATTATCAACTATGTTAGCGCCAGTATCATAGGCATAGAAAATCTTTTATATTAATGCTGAAAATTGAAAATTGTTTTGTAGTGCTTAGGTCAAAATGTATACGTTTTACAACAGGTGTAAAATGAAAGAAATCAACCTCATTATTTTCTTCTGGAGCTCAACAATAATTATAATGAATGTTGTTGTTCAATATAACTTTTGACCCTGGTACAAAGTAAATTAGATAGTATTTACTTTTTATAATTTACTTTTCATAATTATTTATAATTTTTTTGTTTTACCTTATTATACATTAAACTAGAAATCTCATTTTCACTTCCTCATCCCAAACACTCAGTTTATAAAATCTACTTTACACAATCAGTTATGCTTGCAACACATTTGGAAATAATTTCTAATAAACTTAACTTTCTGCTTTCTTTTCTGTAAATATCATTCCCTTTGTGCCACCAAAATTTGTTACACTCAACTAATATTGAACATATGACATTATTCTGTTCTGTATTGAGAATATATTGGCACTTACTTATCTTTGCTGAATGTTACTTATTGAATGGTGTTTACTCAGATTTTCTCAAGTACTAGTAATTGCATTTGTGAGTTATTTTTATTCTTTTTTTTTGGAAAGTGGTATTTTGTGCAAAAATGTGTTTCTGGTTATGGATACCTTCATTGATCAAGGCTAGACTTAAAGAATAGTTTTGAATCATGAAAATACAGTATCAATATTCTTTGCCATTAATTTAGAATACAAGTGGCAACGTCTACAATTTTTCTCCATTTAAAATGATTTTATTGTAAAATTAAATACTAAATTTTCTAACATGTCTATCCAAGTAAAAAATTATACTCATTAATTTGAGTCAGATCGTGTTTTGCTAAAAATCCTCTCATGCTGTCAGAAGGATGCGATGGCCATTTTAGGGGATCATAATCCAAGAAACAGTGACACTCCAGAGATTTTTGTCTTTTTCCTTCAATTTGCTTATTTTATAAATGTAGTTTTCATCACCTTTTAAAGTGGAGACCAGAGTGTTATTTGTTTCTTCTAAGATGTGAATATGATGTTAACAATTCTTTTTTTTTTTTCATTTTCATTGTTTTGGGCTGATATTCACATTTTTGGTTATTAAAGAACACGAAGTAGTTGGGATTTCATCTGACCTGTTTAAATAGTTGATTTGACAGGAAAAAATTTCTTGCTCATTTTTAATGCTTTGATGAGTAAGTCTCAGTTAAGTAAAAACTATGTAATGCCTCATCACAAATTGTATGCAAAGCATGCCCAAGAAGAGTCAGTTCACTTCCATTCTTTCTAGTTTTTTTTTTTTTTTTAAAGATTTTATTTATTTATTTGACAGAGAGAGAGAGAGAGAAAGAGAGATCACAAGTAGGAAGACAGGTAGGCAGAAAGAGAGAGGGGGAAGCAGGCTCCCTGCTGAGCAGAGAGCCCGATGCGGGGCTCGATCCCAGGACCCTGAGACCATGACCTGAGCTGAAAGCAGAGGCTTTAACCCTCTGAGCCACCCAGGCACCCCTCATTCTTTCTAGTTTTTTTAAAGCAGATAATTCCTGTGAAGATTTTTCATTCTCATTTTCTTTTTCTGATCTCTGCTTTTATGTTATCTCTTCCTATCACAATAATGACTTGTTGCATCTTAAAGAATTAAAAATAAAGCATAGCTTATTATTCAAAATTCACAAAATGTTACACTTCACCCAAAAGCATAAGTGAAAGAAAATGAAAAACATCAAAAGTTAAAATTATGTTTTTAAGGAGTTATTTTTCTAAAACATTCAAAATTACATATTAAATTTATAAGAAAGATACACTTTTTCGCTGCATAGGTGGTGTATTTTAAAATAAAAAACTTAGGGGCACCTGGGTGGCTCAGTCAGGTAAATGTCTGACTCTTGATTTTGGCTCAGGTCATGATCTCAGGGTCTTGAGATCAAGCCCCGCATCGGGCTCAGAGCTGAGTATGGAACCTGCTTAAGATTTTCTCTCTCCCTCTCTCTCTGCCCTCCCCCCCACCTTTAAAAATAAAAAAAAATTAAAAATTGAAGTCACAATTATTTAAAGCAAAATTAAAAGCAATTCTAGCAATCAGTGCCCATCCAGTTGCCAGCATAAAGGATCAGCATCATGTTTTATATGTTATGTATGTTTGTAAGTATGGTACACAGACACACATACATAAGATATAAAACATATAGATATGTATTTTTAAGGTAATATGAGTATTTTAATATTAAGAAGCATTGTTCAGCAATGAGAACTCAGCCATGTGAACACATGTATGGTTTATTCAATGCTATCATCTATGCTCCTCTACCAATATTTGGGATTGTGTATTGATGTATTTCTTGCAGTATCTTTTGTAGTACACTTATTGCATAAATCTCTCAATGACAAGGGAAGATTTTAGTAAACACAAAATTTACAGTGGTGTTTGCTGTGTGCAATTGACATTATTAATTTATTGCTTACTTGTATCAATTCCCCTCCTAAACATACTCAGATGTTCATTTGAGCATTTTGCTCCTTGATGCAGCATCCAGGAATGGAGAAAAGATGACCATCATCACCAACTCTGCGGACAGTTTCTTATTACCTTGCATAAATCATCATTTTCCAATTCCATGGTCTCACAGTGATTCAGAGTTAATTCCAGTTTGCCTAAAACGGTAGGACAGAAGTTTTCTGTCTCCCACAGGATATAAACAGTTGACATCTAATTACCTAGGTAACTTCTAACAAAGCTGACAGCCAGTCCTACAAACTCCAGGGGCACTCTCCTTAAAATTAAGCTGACACTTCATCTTGTATGGCCCATAAGAAAGACAAAATGAATATTCACTGGTGTTGAGCACCAAGTCCTGATCAGCTAACCCAAGAGCACACACATGAATCAACCAAGGCCAAGCTGGTATGTTCTCCTTGGAATTTCAAACTTGGTTAGATGAGGCATAGTGGAAATGGCCCATGCTCATCCAACTAGGGACGAGTTCCTACAGAGACTATCTTTGGATTCCTCCTATGTAGACCCCTGGATCCATTCTGTTTCCTTTTCAAGCCTGATTATTCAGCTTTTCCTTTGATCCTTTGAGTTACATCGTTATCTTTGCAATAAATTGATTTTCAGTTGAAGTTAATCAGAGTCTTTAACATTTTAGATTATCATTTAGCAAACATTCTCTTTCCTTTCCCCTCCACTATGGACACAATGTTATTTCCTCGTTTTATTGATACCGAGCTTGGCCATGTGGCTTGCTTTGGCTAAGGGAACCAAACCTAAGCCAAGGCCAGCATAGGTCAGCCAATACTCAGCTGATCTATAGATGGGTGAACATGGAAAAATAATTTTTGTTTTGAGTCACATGTTTGGGGTTGATTTGATAAAATACGTAATTGTGATAATATGTGACTATTACCGTTTGTGTTACTTGCAAATGCCTGACATTACTTTCTTTTGCAAAACCAGTATTGCAGAGGGGTAAAGGACAGTCTAAGCTAGAACTCTTACTGCCAAATTCAGTGCCAGCTCCTGCTTTGAGACAGGCCTGTGTCCAAGTCATACTTGCCATGAAACCAAGACACCAGCTCAAATCTAGAAGGTCAGTTTTCCCATACTTTTTATGGAGCAGTAACTGCATATAACACATCTCTCAAGAAGTCTTGTAGTGGGCTGAGAAAAGGTAATACGAATGTGAGTAATGCCACTCTGAAAGAGTTGTTCACTAAAAGCACATTTAGATGCATCTTCTTAAGTAAAACATGTTACTCCAGTATATCTCTAAAATATTCAACTTGGGAAAAGCAGCTAGGAGAGACTTTAAAAAAATGTTTTAAAAATGAGTTTATAGAAGCATTCAGAGCAGGTAATCAGATGCTGTTTCCATTACTGCAAGCTTAGTGGACTGATGGTTAAGCTATTTGCAATATTTAGATATTTCTCAGCCTCTAAACTATTAAAATTTCAAACCAAAGCAGTAATTCCTTACTTAAGGAATGAATTGGATGATTTATTAAAGTAATCTATAGATCTGCATAGATGAGAACACTGCTAGAGAGCACATGATTGCCCTAGAAAAAATTCGCAGTTATACCTCACAATATTTGCTCACCAGAGTTGCCAAGGCTATCCCTTATGACTTTTGACAGAGTAGCATTTTTATGGCCTTCTACCAGAATCACCTACTTAACAGTATTCCACTAACACTTCATGCTTATAAACCACAGGTAAGTGCAGTAACTCTGCATTATTCACTTTTAGGAGCAACTGAAAGCCATGGATAATGCAATTCATTTAATAATTACTTGTGTTTGGATTTGAAGTTCATGTAGTTGAACAAACATATTCAGGAATGGATGTGGAGAGGGGCTCTCCAGCCTGCTCTTTCAGTTCATGTGTATCAAAGGTGGGAATGGGAGGACTAAGATGGTTCTGAGTAACCAGAGATGATTCCATAAATATTTACTAACTTATGATTCCATATTTCTGGACTTATGTGTTTCCTAGATCTGAAGACTCAAATTGCATAATTCGATATGATATTCTCAGAGAAAGCTGATCATCACAGAGCCTCAGAGATGGGTTCAGAGTGGACTTCAAATGGTTCTTTGTGTCCAGTGGGTCCACTGCTGGCTCACTGCTGGCTACTTTAAAAAAATGTTTGCTGTAGGGGCACGTGGATAGCTCAGTTGGTTGGACAACTATCTTCAGCTCGGGTCCTGATCCTAAAGTCCTGTGATTGAGCCTCACATCAGGGTCCTTGCTCAGCGGAGAGTCTGCTTCTCCCTCTCCCTCAGCCTGCTACTCCCTCTGCTTGTGCTCTTTCTGTCAAATAAATAAAAGTAAAATCTCAAAAAAAAATTGCCATGACTCTTCTCATTTTTAATTAATTAACTAACTAAGTAACTTATTTTTTAGAGAGAGAAAGAGAACGTGCATGCCTGCATGAGAGTGGGGGGTTGCACAGAAGGAAAAGGAGAGGGATAATCTTACGCAGGCTCCATGCCTTACACACAGCTCTAGGCAGGACTTGATCTCACTACCCTTAGATCATGATCTGAGCAGAAACCAAGAGTCAGAAGCTGGGATGCCCAACTGACTGAGCCACCCAAGTGCCCCTCTCAGTTTTTTAATGATTACAATACTCTTAAGTTGGACTGAATGAATTTCCTACTGCTATAACAATTTTAAGCAGTTGCTTTAAAAAGCACAACTTGGGGCATCTGGTTGACTCAGTGGGTTAAAGCCTCTGTCTTCAGCTCAGGTCATGATCCCAGGTTCCTGGGATCAAGTCCCACATCGGGCTCTCTGGTCAGCAGGGAGCCTGTTTCCAGCCACCCTCCTCCAGCCCCATGCCTGCCTCTCTGCCTACTTGTGATCTCTGTCTGCCAAAAAATAAATTAAATCTTTACACACACACAAACACACACACACACACACACACACACACACACACACACACACACACAACTTATGGTATAGTTCTATAGGTCAGAAGTCCTAAACCAACTTGCAGGCAGAAAAAAACATTCCTTCTGGAGGCTCTAGGAGAATATTTTATTGACTTTCCCAACTTCCAGAGGGCAGTGCAGCATGCATTGGCTTATAGTTTCTTCCATCTTCAAAGCTAATGATGTAACATCTTCAAATCTCCCTCTTCCACTGTTGTATCTCTTTCTCTAACTCAAAATACACTACAAATTTGAAAATTACCTAGTGTTTTTATTATGATTTATCTTGAAATAAGTTACAAGTTTTTGAATAGTATTCACTGTGAGCTAGCATATTATCAAGAAAAAGCTAATTATAAGGAATTTATAGATTAAGTATATAGCTTCACTAATGAGAGAAACATAAATGAATTACATTTAAATATCAGTGCATATGGTTCTTACGGTTTAGTTAATGCAAAAATATAATTCCCAAATATACAGACAGATATGTGTTGCCACAGACTGTAGAATCGGCTAAATATTTGCAACAGAACTAAAACTGATATAGCCAAACCAATACAAACCTTTGCAAAAGTAGCAGCAGAGGAAACCACCACCTATCAGTTAACACTGATGCCCTGCTAATAACATGTCTTTTCTGAATTGTTCAGAAATATTCTGATTATCTGGGGTGCCTGGGTGTCTCATTCGGTCGAGCATCCAATTCTTGATTTCAACTCAGGTCATGATCTCAGGATCCCGGGGATCCAGCCCTGAGATGGGCTCCCTGCTCAGTGGGGAGTCTGCTGCAGGTTCTCTCCCTCTGCCTCTGCCCCCCCCCCAACCCCAGCTTGTGCTTTCTCTCTCTCCCAAATAATAAATAAATAAATCTTTAAAAAATTCCTTTTTGTGTTTATATGCAGTGGAAGCTCAGAAACTTTCTCAAGCATTTCCTAAAAGCCAGATTTCTTAGTATAATACTGTATTAGAGTATTTCAGAAAACTCTTTAAAATGAGCTATTTCTAATATAAAAAGATATTGACATTTAATAACTCAGTAGGTTACTAATAAGTAGGACTTAGTTGTATACTCATTAGGATAGTTCTGAAATGTGAGCCATTCGCATACTGGAATCTCAGAAATTATTTGCCTTTCTGAGAACAGACTCAACCCACCACGGGGATTCCTGTGCTTTCTAACATTGCCATTTTTGGAATCATTACTTTCAATGCCACCCTTGTGTCCTCTTGGAATTCCCTTCCTGTCCTCATCAAACACTTCATTTGGCTAATTCCTTCTCATCCGTAAGAAATCACCTGGAGCGTTGTTAAGTGCTTACTTCCGAGGGATCCCTGAACTCTCTGTTCACTCACTTTTGTTAGTATTGACAACATTGTGAGTTCCTAGAGGAAGGGAACCTGTGCTATTCATCTTTGTAACCTCTCACAGTGCCTCTCATAGTACCTTAAACAAGGTAGAAGTTTAACAAACATTTAAAGAAAGAAAAGCATTAAGGAAGGATTAAATAACATTGATAGCTAACATTGATCGACTAATTACTGGAGGCCAAGCACTCTTCCAATTGTTTCACATATATTTTGCGATGAAAATAGAAGCGTAGTTTATCTTTACAGCAATATAATGAGGTGAATTGTATTTTAAGGATGAGGAAACTGAGGCACAGAGAGGTTAAGTAGTTTGTTCAAGGCCATTTAGAGGTGGGAATAAAAGAAGGCAAAAACCAGAGAGGAAGGGAGGGAGGTTTCAGCAATCCTTTCATCCCACTGGAACCTACACAATGTATTTTATAATGATGCTAAGAGCTCTTCATTGTTCCTCCTTTTCCTCATTCCCTACATTGAGTTCAGGCCCATCATTTTGATCATTCGCTCACAACTTTTTCATGTGACCCACTTCTTAGTGAGGTCCAATATTGATTAAATCCAATTCTTTGCCTGCTCTTCATCTGTATCTATCTGTAGCTAGAGAGGAAAGGGAACATAGCTAGGGAGAAAGACAATTATGTTTACTGGAGCATCACTTCAGAACCAGGACCACTAATCTTAAGTGACTCTGCTGTATGTCCTTATTCCAGACTTTTCCTCTTCTAGTTGATTGTTTTATAGCTTCACTCTCCCTTCAGCCCCCGTTCTAAGTTTCTCCCCACCTTTAACTCTAATGTGATGATCTTGTTCCAATTATACTGAACAAGAGAACAGCTATCAGAAAGAACCACAACAAAACCTCAAATCACATCTACCCAACTTCCTGTTTTAGCTGAATAATCTGTTTTTTTTTTTTGTTTTTTTTTTTTCTTTTTAGAGGAAGACAGGGAGAGAGAGAGAATCCCAAGCAGGCTCCATGTCCAGTGAGGAACCCGACATGGAGCTTGATCTCATAGACCCTGAGAACATGACCTGCGCTGAAATCAAGATTCGGATGTTTAACTGACTGAGCCACCCAGGTTCCTCTTGATTTTTATCACAGAATAGCTGCTTGTAAGTAAGGCCAATCTTTCCATGTATACTCCATATGCCATCTCTTCTCACCCACTCAGGAATTTAGCTCCAGTAACCGCTCTCTTTTGCAGCATTACCAATGTTTTCCCTTTTATCTGGATTATTGCCACCAGCATATAAACATGTTTAATTTCCTTCATCTAAACAAATAAAAACAAACTAAAAAAACCTGTTTGACCTGTCATCGCCTTCCAGCTGTTCCCCTTTAAAGCAAAGCTCCTTGAAAGATTGTTCTACACTTGCCATCTTTAATTCCTCCACTATTTTCTCTTGAACATACTTCAGTAAGATTTTTCTCCCCACAACTCTGTGGAAAAAACTATTGTCAAGGTCACCTATGCTTACTAGATGCTAAGTCCAGTGATGAATTTGCAGTCCTCATCTTAGCTAAATTCTCAGCAGTATTGTGTTGGCCAGAGATGATCGTGCCCTCCTCATAGAAATATTTTCTATGCATTGCTCCCAGCTTCTTTCTATTCCATTGTCAGCTCAGCCTCATGATCCTTTGCTTACACTTGCTTGTACCCTTGGTCTCTAAATCTGTAGTCTTCAGACTTTTTCTTCTTGTACCTCTTTACCTGCTTTTTAAAGTTGACATCAAAATATTTTATCTTCAGATTAAATAGTTGAAAAAAGAGATAAGTGCCAACATATTGTAAACATCGTCATCTCACAGAAAACTATGACATCACACTTATAAATATAACCAGTGAAATCTTAATAGTCTGGCAGGCTGGGACATATCTCTATTTCTTTTAAAGTACATGAACATGTAGTATATCTTGAATTCCGAGATTGTGATGCCTCCAGCTTTGTTCTTCTTTTTCAAAACTGCTTTGGTTATTCAGGGTCTTTTGTGGTGCCATACACACTTTAGGAATTTTTGTTCTAGTTCTGTGAAAATGTTCATATTTTGATGGGGATTGCCTTAAATCTGTAGATTGTTTTGTGTTATGTGGACATTTTAACAATATTCATTCTTCCAATATAACAGTATGGACTATCTTTCCATGTGTTTGTGCCATCTTCAATTTCTTTCCTCAGTGTTTTAAAGTTTTCAGAGTACAGATCTTTTATCTCCTGGGTTAAGTTTATTCCTAGGGGTTTTATTATGTTTGGTTGCAATTGTAAATGAGATTGTTTCGTTCCTTCGTTTGTTCCTTCCTTCCTCTCTTTCGCTCCTTCTAGCTCTTTCTTTCTTTCTTTCTCTATTACTTTTTTAGGTCCCAACTAGCTCTTTGTTATTTTCTCAATTTCTCTTTCTGATACTTCATTGTAAGTGTATAGAAATGCAACAAATTTCTGTACATTAACTCTGAATCTTGCCACTTTACTGAGTTCATTTTTCTAGTAGTTTTTCAGTGGAGTCTTTAGGATTTTCTATGTATACTATCTTGTCATTGGCAAATAGTGAAAATTTTACTTGTTCCTTACCAATTTGGATACCAATTTGGATTTTTTCCAAGTATCCCAAGACATACTGCAAAGCTGCAGTAATCAAAACAGTATGATACCGACACAAAAACTGACACATTGATCAATAAAACAGAATAGAGTGTCCAGAGCTAGACCCACATTTTTGTGGTCAATTAATCCACAATGAAGAAGGCAAGAATATATAATAGGAAAAACATGGTCTCTTCAACAAATGATTTTGGAAAACCTGGACAGCTACATGTGAAAGAAGGAAACTGGACCACTTTCTTGTACCATACATGAACATAAATTCAATATGGATTAAAGATCTAAATGTGTGACCTGAAACCTAAAATTCCTAGAAGAAAAAATAGGCAGAAGGTTCTTTGACATCAACTGTAGAAACACTTTTTTGGATATGGTTCATCTGGCAAGGGAAGCAAAAACAAAATTAAACTATTGAGACTACACCAAAATAAAAAGCTCCTGAGCAATGAAAGAAACCATCTACAAAGCAAAAAGAAAACACACTGGATGGGAGAAGATATTTGCAAATTATATATCTAATAAGGAATTTATAATCAAAATATATAAAGAACTTATACAACTCAACACTAAAAAAAAACAAATAATCCAATTAAAAATGGACAAGGACCTAAGTAGACATTTTTCCAAAGAAGACATAGAGACAGCCAACAAACATGTGAAAAGATGCTCAGCATCACTAGTCATTAGGGAAATGCAAATGAAATCCATAATGAGATATCATTTTACACCTGTCAGAATGGCTAAACTAAAAAAGGTAAATAACAAGTGTGGGCAAAGATATGAAGGAAAACGATGTTTATTCTTCCCATCCAAGAGCATGGAATGGTCTTCCATCTTTTTGTGTCTTCTTCAATTTCTTTTAGGAGTGTTCTGTAGTTCCTCGAGTACAGATCTTTAACCTCTTTGGTTAGGTTTATTCCGAGGTATCTTATGGTTTTTGGTGCTATAGTAAATGGAATCGATTCTCTAATTTGCCTTTCTGTATTTTCATTGTTAGTGTATAAGAAAGCCACTGATTTCTGGACATTGACTTTGTATCCTGCTACATTACTGAATTGCTGTATGAGTTCTAGTAGTTTGGAGGTGGAGTCTTTCGGGTTTTCCATATAAAGAATCATGTCATCTGCGAAGAGAGAGAGTTTGACTTCTTCCTTGCCAATCTGGATACCTTTTATTTCTCTTTGTTGTCTGATTTCTGTTGCTAGGACTTCTAATACTATGTTGAACAAGAGTGGTGAGAGTGGGCATCCTTGTCGTGTTCCTGATCTCAATGGGAAGGCTGCAAGCTTTTTCCCATTGAGGATGATATTTGCTGTGGGTTTTTCATAGATAGATTTGATGAAGTTCAGGAATGTTCCCTCTATCCCTATACTTTGAAGCGTTTTAATCAGGAACGGATGCTGGATTTTGTCAAAAGCTTTTTCTGCATCAATGGAGAGGATCATGTGGTTCTTCTCTCTTCTCTTATTGATTTGTTCTATCACATTGATTGATTTGCGAATGTTGAACCATCCTTGTAACCCAGGGATGAATCCTACCTGGTCATGGTGGATAATCTTTTTAATGTGCTGTTGGATCCTGTTTGCTAGGATCTTGTTGAGAATCTTAGCATCCATATTCATCAGTGATATCGGTCTGAAATTCTCCTTTTTGGTAGGGCCTTACACCAGTTAGAATGGCCAAAATTAGCAAGACAGGAAACAACGTGTGTTGGAGAGGATGTGGAGAAAGGGGAACCCTCTTACACTGTTGGTGGGAATGCAAACTGGTGCAGCCACTTTGGAGAACAGTGTGGAGATTCCTCAAGAAATTAAAAATAGAGCTTCCCTATGACCCTGCAATTGCACTGCTGGGTATTTACCCCAAAGATACAGATGTAGTGAAAAGAAGGGCCATCTGTACCCCAATGTTTATAGCAGCAATGGCCACGGTCGCCAAACTGTGGAACGAACCAAGATGCCCTTCAACGGATGAATGGATAAGGAAGATGTGGTCCATATACACTATGGAGTATTATGCCTCCATCAGAAAGGACGAATACCCAACTTTTATAGCAACATGGACAGGACTGGAAGAGATTATGCTGAGTGAAATAAGTCAAACAGAGAAAGTCAAGTATCATATGGTTTCACTTATTGGTGGAGCATAACAAATAATATAGAGGACAAGGGTAGATGGAGAGGAGAAGGGAGTTGAGGGAAATTGGAAGGGGAGGTGAACCATGAGAGACTATGGACTCTGAAAAACAACCTGAGGGTTTTGAAGGGGCAGGGTGGGAGGGTGGGGGAACCAGGTGGTGGGTATTAGGGAGGGCACAGATTGCATGGAGCACTGGGTGTGGTGAAAAAACAATGAATACTGTTACGCTGAAAATAAATAAAAAATTAAAAAAAAAGATATGAAGGAAAACGAATTCTTGTACACTGTTGTTGGGAATGCTATTAGTGCAGTCACTGTGGAAAATAGTATGGAGTTTCCTCAAAACACTAAAAATACAGTTATCATATGATCCAGTAATTCCACCACCGGGTATTTATCCAAAGAAAGCAGAAACACTGATTCAAAAGGATATATTCACCCCATGTTTATTGCAGTGTTATTTACAATAACCAAATTATGGAAGCAACCCAAGTATCCTTTTTTTTTTTTAAGATTTTATTTATTTATTTGATAGACAGAGATTACAAGTAGTCAGGGAGGCAGGCAGAGAGAGAGGAGGAAGCAGGTTCTCTGCTAAGCAGAGAGCCCGATGTGGGGCTCGGTCCCAGGACCCTGAGATCATGACCTGAGCTGAAGTTAGAGGCTTTAACCCACTGAGCCACCCAGGCGCCCCTACCCAAGTATCCTTAATAGATGAAAGGATAAAGAAGATGTGATGTATATCTCCAGCCCAGACACCTCCCTCAACTCCAGATGGACATAAGCAACTTGATATTTGCTTGATATATAATTATATATACATTTAATTGTTCAGGTATAAAAAGAAAGGAAAGTTAGTCCTTTGCAACAACCCGGATGGGCCTATAGTGTATAATGTTAAATGAAATAATACAATTAAAGAAAAACAAATACCCTGTGATTTCACTCATACAGGGAATTTACAAAACAAAACAAATGAACAACAACAACAACAAAAGACAAAAAGACAGATTCTTAAATACAGAGGAAAAAACTAGAGGTTGCCAGAGTGTAGGAGGATGGGGGGAAGGGATAAAAAATAAAGGGAATCAAGAGTACATTTATCTTGATGAGTACTGAGAAATGTATAGAATTCTTAAATCATTATATTGTACACTAGAAACTAATATAACACTGCATGTTAATTATACTTCAAAAAAATTTATTTTTTTTTTAAGTACATGAACACGATTTTCTTTAGCAGTAGGAAATTGTAAACCATCTTTTTTTTCTTAGACTATTATTTCCATTGCATTCCATCATGGAATTTTATTCTAGTATAATTTTAAACCATTAAAGTGAAATACACCTGGAGAAAATTTCACAAAAATAAAACATGTACAGCTGCATAATTATTCACAATGCAGACTCAGGAAACCCCCATCCAGGAGACAAAATAGAACATTTGCAGCAACATATGAACCTCCACTTTCCCAGTTACAACTTTTTCTTCCCACTCCAATATCATCACTCGAATTTCTTTATGATTTGTACAGAGTTTGTGTATCTATCAGTGAATATCGTGTATTATTACTCAGTTTCTTTGTGTCCTTTCCTTTTCTTCATTGTTGTATGTGTACTCCCTGAGTAACCTCGTTCACAAAGATGGAGATAGAGAGGTTTCCTTATAAAAATGTCACTTGATTCTTTGATCACCTTTCAAACTATGTGCTCCCAAATTACATGATCAATAATCACAAATTAACCTTTACTTTAGGTGATAACTATATAAGAGTCTCCTTCAACTTTGTAGCAATAGAAGAATTAGAAACCACCTGATATGCGTAAAAACTTGTTCTTGGTCATTAGAGTCCAGTTAGACACTAATTTCAAATTTCCCCTTGTTTGAAGTTTAAAGGTATCAACACTTGGGGCAACAAAACCTAGGATTTCATGATGTGTGAGAAGGATATTGTTTGTTTGTCAAGTGCACAGGGGTGAAGTTATTTTGAAAGAAGAGAAGGAAAATGAGAACACGTAGCAAGGTCAACTGAAGAGTATCAAGTCAAGCAATTCTAGTCACAATTATATATACCAAGTGGAGGACATAGACATTGAAAACTATCTCCAGCCTGAATACTCATTAGAAAACCTTATGTATATTCCCAGGATACATGTAATCCAGTTAGAAGTACTTTTTACACAGTAGAGTCTCCAGGACTTTGCCCTTGGACCATTTCCCTATCTTATTATACTGATTTATCCAATCTCATGACGTGACTTTATATCACACACACACAAGCACACACACAAACTGAGGTCTCCCAAATCTACATCTGCAGACCAGACATCTCCTTTAATTCCAGATGGGTATATGCAACTTGACATTTGATATCTCTATTTTGATGTTTAATGGATATCTCAATATAGATACTCCCATAACTGAAACACTGATGCCCACCTCCACCCCAAACCCTTCATTCCTTCAGTCTTCCCTCTCTCAGTAAGTAGAAAATCTTTCATTCAAATTACTGAGGCTTTTTTTTTTTTTTTGCTGTCACTTGAACATACCAGGCATACCCCTGCTTCTGCGTCTTGTATTTGATTCCTGTGTACAGACCCCTATTCCCCCAGAGACCTGAATGCCCTATTCCTTCACTTCATTTTAGTCTTTGCTCAAATACCACATTTCTGATGTTTTCTCTATTTTCCATAGAGAAAGCATCTTTTTACCTACATACTGCACACTCTTTCATTCTTGGCTTTATTTTTCTCTAGGGCACTTTTCATCTGACATTCTATAAATTTACTTACTTGTTTTTAGTATATTTCTTCCCACTGGAATGTAAGCTTCATGAAAGTTGGCTTCTGATTTGTTCATTTTATTCTATATTCTCAGTACCTAGAAAAGTGACTTGGATATGGTAACCACTTAGTAAATACTAAATTGAAGAAAAAATAAGTTAATCATTGGGTACAAGTCAACAAAATAATGCAAAATCTCCACAACAAGCTTATGAGATGCTTGAAGGTCAAGCTAATCATGATGCTGATGAAAAGGATATGAGTAGTAAAACAGAAAGGAAATGTACATTATAAGAACTACCTGTCAAAAAGAAAGACTGATATATAGCAGCTTAGAAAGAAATGAACATCAAATCCATCTGAGTTACTACTGACTGAGAAAAATGTCAATATTCATGAACAGTGACAGGAGGGTTCATAGTACTTCCTGGAGAATACTGAATCTGCAAGAGTGAAGGTATAAGATCTTACACAGCGACTTTAAGAGCACTCATCATTTCCTAGTGACATCTCCTATTTGAGCAATTAAGTCAGGAAAGGGTTTGAACTGGTTACAATGTTGAAAAGTAAAGCCTCTCTATTTTTTTTTCAAATTTCATGATCAATTCTGGTTTACTGAATATGAGCAATGATACTAAGAATTGTAGGAAAAAACAGAGTGTCAAAGATAGAATATTTATCCTTCAATGTGAAAAAGAGCTGGCATCATTAATTTCTTCTGAATGTGGAAATTAGACTGTCTGAACTTTTAGAGTAAAAGCCCTTCAGAGAAATACCTTACTGTATTGCAAACTTTCACTTCATTCTTCATGTCAACTAAATTGGCATTTGAATATTTGATCAGTAAGAGAAATTGGCATATTTTGGAATCAAACACTTTCTTCTATTTGTGTAGAATCTCGTGCGGAGTTTGAAGCACTGGAATTTTTCTTTGTACATGTTTGGATCATTTTGACAACTTTCCTTTATGTAATTTCCGTGGTGCATGACGGGCTTTGACTTAATAAAGGCTGAACTCTTCTCCCATCAGGATACAGCCGTAGAATCAATGTATAAATGGTGATTCACTCCCATAAGTGGGGTTGGATTGCATAATTTTACAAAGATTTCCCTAGAAAATCACTCATGCTTTACTGCATAATCAATTGCTATGAAATTTGCTGAGAACATCCCTCCCTCCAGGCTGCCTGGTACTGTATATTTGAGTTTTGATGGTGCTCCATGCTCCTAATCATGCAAGTGGTTCGTAACACATTCATCACGCTACCATGTACATGAGAGGTCAACAAGCAGCTTCACCTCCGTAAAACTGATTGGCACAGTGCTTGGTATACAATGGATCCTCAAAAAACATATTGGATCACTTTCTGTAAATGCGGGAGCTAGAAATTTTGTAATATTTTCAGAAAATAAAATTTCCTAATGCTTTAAGGTCAGAATTTCATACTTAGTGCAGACACATGGAGTAGATAATTTTACATGGACCAAGCCAATCCTATGTATTAGGAGGAGAGAATTTTTGTAGTACCAAAACAACCATTGAAGACATTGTGGTGTAACCTTTCTCAAAGTTTACTGCTGAAAATTTACTTTCCAAAATGTGTTCCCATCTCTGTTTAAAGTTAGGTGTTCTAAGGATTTAACTTAGAAAAATGTATACTTTTCTCCTTCACATGAAGATTCTCTTTAGAAAATAGCATTATAAATAAAGTTAGATGTAAATAATACTTTCTTAAAATGTGTTTACAAATTTGGTAAATTATGTTTAATTTTAACTTAGAGAAAACTTACATAGCATCCATTAAATTGGATTGGCCCTTTTGTAAAGGATCGCTTATCTTGATTATGAAAATATTTAGTAAACAGTTATTCCACTTGTCATTAAACAAATAAATCACTGTCACTACTGGCTGGCCAAACAAGAGAAATAGTGCATTTGCTTGTTGTCTTTTGCAGTTGGGGTCCTCGTTACTTTTCAGGGCTTCCCTAAAAATCTTTGTTTTCTCTTTACACACGGTCCAACTTGCAATCAACATGGTCTATTTCAACAAATATGATGAAAATCCATCTAGCCTTTGTGTATGTACGTGTGTGCAGCATCAGTACCAAACAGAAAACAAGACAAAGGTCTTTTTCATTTGTGTAACTATCTATCTTTACTTTAAAATATTTTTTGATTAATTGCATGGTGAAAAAACTAATATACTGAGATATTCACTGGGTTGAATTCTCCTGGAAAAAAGATGTCTTTTGACATTAAGCATCAAATTCTCTTCGTGCCAATATAACAAATGAAACAGTCAGTCTAAAATCTCCTCCACCTACAAAACACAGAACAATACAATGTTTCAAGATGAAACACTGAAAGATGCATGGATAATCTGTCAAGAAAGGAATGGGAAGTCTGAGGAGGGAGGAGAGACACAAAGTGAAAAACAAAAACAAACCAAAATCTGAGCATTAATCCAGAGCCGTGAACTCTGAAGCAGGCAGGGGTTCTAAAAGCTCAGTAAAGTAGCTATTTTGTGAGTGTGGAGGATTGGGGGGTGGAGGAAAGGGGTGACTGGAGAATACTCTTCAAAGATGAAGATCTGATACGGCTCTGGGTTAGAAGATAGTATGACTTTGGCCCTGAGATTTTCCTGCATGACATCCTTCTAACTAGTTTAGGGATCATATTTTCACTGCCTGAAATGAGACTTAAATGTAATGAGCTTTGGGTTTCATTCGTGGTGCAATACACCTTCAATTCTATATTCAAGTAATTATGGCATAAAAAATTCCCAAAACATGAATTTATGACACAACATGAACACATATCACATAGGAAACAAGGCACCATGAATAAGAATCAGCAGAGACAACAAAAGGCACGATCAGATTTAGGGAAATCTAAGTTGTTAGAATTGTTACATACAGAATAATTCATCGGATGTGTTAATCAGATGTGTTAAAAAGTCTTCTGGCCAAGCTGAAGTTAAGATAAATATGAAAACATTACTCAGAGAGGGACAGGAGGGCAAAAAGAACTACTAAAAAGATCTCAAGAGATTTGAAATACAGAGCTACAGATTCTAACAAAAGTCTCATCAAATTTTCAGAAGGTGAAAATAAACAGAATAGTAATAAAAATAAAAATTGTTATTACTATAAATAACATGTATACATTTATAATGGCTCAGGGAGTATTCTAACTCTATCAAGTGGGTATTATTATTATTATCCTATTTTACAGATATGGAAACAGAGGCAGGAATTGATTGAGCAACTTCCCCAAGATTCCATAGCTGGTGTGTGGCAGAGTGAAGATTCGAATCTAGACAGTCTAACCACAGAGTCTGTGCTTTTAATAATTAACGTTTAAATGTTAATAACTACAAATTTTCTAAAAAGCTGACAAAAGCAAAGGACATGAACCTTCACATTTGGAAAATACACCGAACTCAAGAAAGAGAAACAAAAATATATCCCTACCTAAGCAATATCAGTGAAACTACTAGACACCAAAGAAAGAAATACAGAAATCTGACATAAGGAGTCTAAAAAAAATACATCTAAATATTGAGGAAAACAACTATTTACCTAGACTTATATAGCCTACAAAATAATGTTTCAAAAGCAAGAGCAAAAAGCAGACATTTTTCAAACAAATAAAACTGAATTACTGAAAGAAATGGAGATGTTTCAGGAGGAAGAAAAATATTTTTAAAGAAGAGCTATGATTAAAGAAAAAGTTGGAGAGGGGCAGCTGGGTGGCTCAGTTGACTGGGCATCCAACTCTTGATTTCAGCTCAGGTCATGATCTTAGGGTCATGGGATCCAAGACTGTGGGCTCCACACTGAGTGGGGAGTCTGCTTGAGATTCTCTCCTTCTCTTTCTGCCTCTCCCTCTGCTCAAGTGTTCTCTCTCTCTCAAGTAATAAATAAATAAAATCTTTTTAAAAATATTTTATTTATGGGGTGCCTGGGTGGCTCAGTGGGTTGGGGCCTCTGCCTTTGGCTCAGGTCATGATCCCAGGGTCCTGGGATCGAGCCCCACATTGTGCTCTCTGCTCAGCGGGGAACCTGCTTCCTCCTCTCTCTCTGACTGCCTCTCTACCTACTTGTGATCTCTGTCTGTCAAATAAATAAATAAAATCTTTTAAAAAATACATTTCATTTATTTATTTGTCAGAGAGAGCACAGCAGAGGGAGCAGCAGAGACAAGGAGAAGCAGGCTACCTGCTGAGCGAGGGCTCTGATGTGGGACTTAGTCCGAGGACCTAGGATCGTAACCCAAGCTAAAGGCAGATGCTTAACCAACTGAGCCACACAGGCATCCCAATAATTAAATAAGCCTTTAAAAAAGTTGGAAAACAAAGGAAATTATAAGCATGTTATAATAATGTCTATGTTTAGGGGATTAGAAGAAAATCAGGATGGGAAGTTTGTATGCATGGAAGCGTGTGTGTGTGTGTGTGTGAGAGAGAGAGAGAGAGAGAGTGGTTGGAGTGTGGATGTTCTAATTTCTTTGAACTGTTCAGGAAAAAAAGATAAATATACTGATTTACTTTAGTTTTTATTAAGTGAAATATAAAATTAAAAAAAAATAAGAACCACGTAAAGAAGAGAAATGGTGTATATAACTTCTCAACCACAACAGGAGAAAAGATGGGCAGAGGAAAAACAATCAATAATGCAAAAGAAAAGAAAGGAAAAGAGCAAAAAGGAGCAAAGCAGAAACTAAGATGATAAAAACAAATCCACGTTTGTCAGTAATGGTAAATAGTAAATAGTAAAATGGTAAGAGACAAAGATCACTCTTGCCAGAGGTGGAGCAATTTAATGAAACTTTCTACGAAGTTACAATTTAACTTCATTGGCCTTCTTCAATGTATCTTCAACAATATGCTGTTTACAATCTACACCTTTAACCATAGGTGTAGGAACACCTATAAGAGAACAGTACAGAATGATACATTAGACAAATTTTTTTAAAGATTTTATTTATTTATTTATTATTTTTTCCAGTGTTCCAAAATTCATTATTTATGCACCACACCCAGTACTCCATGCAATATGTACCGTGCCTAATACCCACCACCAGGCTCACTGCCTTCCCCCCAAAACCCTCCGTTTGTTTCTCAGGGTCCACAGTCTCTCGTGGTTTGTCTCCCCCTCCGATTTCCCCCAACTCACTTCTCGTCTCCATCTCCCCATGTCTTCCGTGTTATTTGAGAGGGAGAGAATGAGAGAGAGAGAGAGAGCGCACAAGAAGGGGAAGGTCAGAGGGAGAAGCAGACTCCCTGCTAAGCAGGGAGCCCCATATGGGACTCGATTCCAGGATTCCAGGATTCCAGGATCATGACCTGAGCCAAAGGCTGTGGCTTAACCAACCAAGCCACCTAGACACCCCAATTAGACAAATATTAGTCAGATAAAGCTGGGTATGGCAAGATGATGATTAAAGTATCAAGTTACCAGAAAGATAAAATAGTTCTAAACTGATATTTTCCATTATGTTTCCAAATTGGTTTTCAAGAATTCTGTTAAAATTTCCATTTGTATTTTCTCAACCTATCATCTTTTCAAACATTATTCCTAGTATTTTTTTCTTTGGTTCTCCTGATATCTTAAGATAATTGCATCATGAGTAAATTATTATCTGCATGCCCTATCTATTCCAATCCTCCATCTAAAACAAAACAAAACAAAACAATAACTAAGCTATCAAAATGATGACTAAACAACCTCCTTCTTTTATAGAAATGTTCTTTTAGAGAGAATAGGCATTCTGATCTTTTCTTCTTTCTCATGGGAATAATCATAGTATTTATCATTAAGTGTGCCACTGCCTATAATTTTAAGATAGCCTATTATGTTTAGTAAGTATTTATTTTACTAAGAAATGATATTGATTGTTGTCATGTATTGAAATGACTAAATTTTTTTTTGACTTGCTAATATGGTATCTATCTATCTATTTACCTACCATCTATGCTTCTATATATAACTCCTAATACTGATTATCTTTGCAATCCTAACATAAAGCATGTCATTCATGGCACATTATTCTCTTTGTATACTGATTTATACAATTTGCTAGGTTTTTGTTTAGGGGTTTTGCATCTATACTAAGAAATAAAAATTATATATATATATATATACACATTATATAGTTCTATACTTTGTTTTGTTTTATTATTCTTGTTTGCATTTGAAAATTTTGTTCTACATTTTTCAGGTTAGGTTTCAGTGTTTGAATAGCTTTGTAGACAGACCTGGGGAACTTCCTTATCTAAGCTCTGAAACTTTAAATATTGAAGGAAAAAAGTTTTGGAAAAGTCATTGAGAAACCAACTGGCCCTAGACATATAATTAAATTTGTTTTGTTTTTACATTTACAGCTTTTTAAATCTCCTTAACATGCAATAGGCCCATTAATTGCAAACCCAATATCCCTTTCTTCTCTCACAACCACCCTTTCCCTTTTATAGAGGATTCTATTTGTTCAAGGTTCTTAGATGTCCAGTCTAAAAACAAAAATTCTGGGCTCCCATTTCAGCTACCTGTAGCTGTGTGTTGATGATATGTAAGTGAAGGTGTAGAGCTTTCTGAAAGTATATTATTTTTGTAATTAAAAAAAAATTGAGGCACCTGGGTGGCTCAGTGGGTTAAGCCTCTGCCCTCAACTCAGGTCATGATCTCAGGGTCCTGGGATCGAGCCCTGTATCAGGCTCTTTGCTTAGCAGGAAGCCTGCTCCCTCGTCTCTCCCTCTGCCTGCCTCTCTGCCTACTTGTGATCTCTGTCTGTCAAATACATAAATAAAATCTTAAAGAAAAAATTACAGGTGCCTGGGTGGCTCACTCAGTCAAGCGTCTGCCTTCAGCTGCCTTCAGGTCACGATCCCAGAGTTTTGGGATTGGGTCCCATGTCAGGCTCCCTGCTCAACGGGGAGTCTTGCTTCTCTGCCTCTCCCCTGGTGCTTTCTCTCTCTCTCTCTCTCTTTCTCTGTTTCTCTCTCTCTCACATGAATAAGTAAAATCTTTTTAAAAAAATTACTTGACAACTGATTTTTGTCCTTCTCTATCTCCCTGGCCTAGAATACAGGCAAAGTGCTGGCGCCAAAACAGCCATTTTGTTAAAATGTGGATAAAAACCAACCACAAAAATGAGGGAAGAAACATACATCTGAATTTTATTGACCATCCCAAGATCTTTTATAGTGTGAGAAATATTAATCCCTGTTAGTTTAAGCAGATGGTACTTGGATTTCGGAGACATACAACTGAATGCAATCCCAGATGATATAAGTCATTAATTTATACAGGGTTTCTACCCCTCTTGGAGTCAGTTTTAGCAACATATTTTCCAGGAAGTTGTACCTTTCAGATACATTTTAGAAATTTAAATATAGGTTTTTTTTTCCCCAAATACTTTTATTCCTTCACTTTACTAAAAACCTGTGGTTAAGCCTATATTTTAATGTCCAATTTCTTTCTATTTGTGCTCTTATTTTTCCTTCTGTGCTTCTATCTAGTTGTGCGACTCTTTTAGTTTCAAAGGAGATTTTCCATTTATTTACATTTTTAATCTCTTCATGTTTTCTAATTTAAAATTATTTTTTCCCATACCTTTGTCATGATTTTGAGTTGAGTTCTTAGTTCACTTTATTTAACCTTAGGAATAGAGTGTAAAAATTTAGGCTAACAGAGTTTCCTGTAGATGCAGTTTTTTTCTAATTCTCAATCCTTTCTATATCTTATCCTCATTAACCTTCTGAAGATTTCGTAAATATAATTTTGAATACTTTTTTTATTATGTTCTAGTTTTGCAAGATATTTTTAACATTGCTGTTGTTGTCTACAATTTTGTGATTATTTTCACATTTTATTGCCTAAAGCCCAGAGACTAGAAATAATCCAATTTCTTGTTGGGACTTATGATTTTGGGGGGGGGGTGGTGGAATTTTTTTCTTTTGAAAATACAGTACAGTTGATGCACAATATTACTGCAGTTTCAGGTATAAAACATATTGATTTAACTGGACTCATATGTTTTATTTACTCTGTGTGCTTGAAAAAAGATGTCTTTATTTCGAAGTTTATATAATTAACTTACATGGTATGAATCAATCTTGTTATTATATTAATTAGATCTTTTTACCTCTTTCCTCCCACTTATCTACGAGTTAAGATCTACTACTAGGTTACTATTGATTTCTCCTGGAATTTCTAATTTTGCTTTATATATGTATCAAAATAATCCCAGTGTTCCAGAAGCCAAATTTATTTTTCTACAACTGGGTGAAACATCTACTTCTGTCATGGTGGTGAGAATTAAATTTTGATCAATCTAGGGTACTTTATCTCCTCTTTCTATCATGCTGAAGCTAAATCCAGGTCACACACCTTATAGAACAAAATCACGTCCCTTCCTTCAGTGGAGGGAAGAGGGGTCGGCTTCCTAGCACCTCTCTCCCATCCATGCAGACATTTATCAACAGATGACTTGCTCCTTGGACCATGATGGCTGCTACTGAGAAGACTGGTGTGTCTGTTTGGGTGGTCTTTCACATCTGGACCCTTCTCCATTTCTTCAGCCATATGTGGAGACAAAGATTCACTAGGTTCCTCTTGCTACTTTGCACCAGGCAATTCTTAAAGAGATGGGTGAAAGCCTGTCTACGTAGACATGGATAGCTCGGGGAGCTGGAGGGGTTGCCTCTCCAGTTTCTAGCCAGGGAGCATGGCAAGTCTCCCTTCCCTTGATGCATAGAGCTCTTCTCTGACTGCAGCCGGAGGACCCTTTCTCCAGAACTGTCCAAAGGCAGTATTATCACACTGTGAATGTCACAGCACCTCTACCCCAGCCCAGGCCAAAGGAATTTTTTCTACTTTCAGGAGCAAGGAGAAATCTCTCTCCCATAAGTCCTCTCTGGTTTCCTAAAGACATCAGCCTTTGGACAGCAAGCAAAAAAGAAGCCCTGTTTCCTGTGTTTTAACCTGTTATACCCCATTGTTTTGTTGTTAAAATGCACCTCTAAAAACAGAGTCTGGAGGCCAGGGATTATCAGTTCCAGAGGGCAACTTGCCTCTGTGTGTGTTTGTATGTGTGTGTTGGGGGAGGGGGTGTGGTGCATGCACTTGCATGTTTTCTTGCCATAAATTTGTTGATACTTTTGTACCAGTGCCCAAATTTGGACACTGATTTTCAGTTTTCACGGTGTCTCTGTTATAGGAAAGCATGAAATGAAGCTTGTATTTGTTTTTGTGGTTCTTGCCTTCTGCGTTTGAATAATCCTTGTTGAGAGTCTATGGTATATTGTGCTGGAAGTGAAAAAAAAACCAGGTTAGGAGAAACAAAACAAAACAAAACACCTCTCCTGCCCATAGATCTCCTCTTTGGCACTATTGTGAGTATCTCCCTTGGAATCGTAGTCAGATGTGGCACAAGTGTTCCAAGCATCTTTTGCGGTGGCTGCTGTGGGGCCTAGCCCAGACTCCTGCTAGGACTCAGACACCTGCACCCCCATTGGTGGGAGGATTGGTTGTGACAGGCTTCCCGAGGAATCGCCCAAGGCCAAAAGTGGCTGCATTCCCCATGGTTAACCCCCTCCCTGAACACAGCCCCTACCCAATGTCTGGGCTGTGATTTCTGAAGGACCATGCTACTGTCAAAGCCTTGCATGCCACAGGCTGACACCTTGTTGATGCTGCCTTGGGTTTCAGTTTCTCCTTCTGCCCAGTCCTAAGGCCCTCACCTCCCCACAGGGCTCTCCTGAGTGCAGGGAATTCTCCTGGAGGGCTTGACCTAAGACACCATCTCTAATAGACTGCTACACCTTTAAAATTCACACTGGCAGTGGTTTAGTTATAATCCTAATGATCTTCAAGACCTAATGAAATATCCCTATATGTGTGAGTTTGCTTAGCAATATCTTATTCTGTCCTTACCATACTGTGAGGTTGCCACTATTATTATTCCCATTAAAAAAAAAAAAAAGATTTATCTATCTATCTATCTAACTATCTATCATCTATTTAAGAGAGAGAGAGAGAGAGAGAGAGAGAGAATGAGTAGGGGGAGGGACAGAGGGAGAAGGAGGAGGCTCCCCACTGAGTGGGGGGCTAGATGTGGGGCTCCATCCCAGGACCCTGAGTTCATGACCTGAGCCAAAGTCAGCTGCTTACTGGACTGAGCCATCCAGTTGCCCTTATTATTCCCATTTTAAGGATAAGGAAATGAAGACGTACAGAAGACAAACAGCTTGTCCATTTTCATGTACTCTATCCAGGCTAGTCTTCTGCTGAGAGATGAGTCAGGAGGCAAGTTGAAGCCCACAGGATTCTTGCCCAGAATATCTCACAAAGGCCACAGATGCTGCCTCCGATTATATTTAATCTACTGCAAATAAAAGAACCTCAAGTAGAGGTCCTCATTATTCATGCAGGAAACTCCTGACTGTAAATTTTGTCTCTGAAATAGGGATGGTTATGATGTTATGCCAGATTTTTTTAATACTTCCTGGCATTCTGCATCCTTTTCTTGGACAGAGAAGTATGAGTTTGTCTTTCAATCTGTCTCCATCTGTAATATACTAGTCAGGATTCCTTGACATGTGTGTCTGATGCTGTTTCTTTGTTTCACTGCTGATTAAAATGTTCTGCACCTTTACTGTCTCTGGTCCTTTCATCTGGCTTCTTGAGAAAGCACCTTAGGGTTTGAAGCTGGCATTTAAGTTGTCATATTTCATAAGTAAAATAGGTTTTGTCATGCAATGCTATTTTGCAAGCATGTTCTCCTATCCTGAGTTATTACTTGAAAATAAAATTCCTGTACTAATTAACTAATCTTACCCTATTGACAGACCAAGGCTTGTGACTTTCTTTTTTACTGCTTAAATAACAATACAATGCACATACTTACAGATATACTTAACTTGCATTTTTAATTTTTACTTATATTAGCATCCTAGAAATGAGATTACTGCATTAAAAGGTATAAATCCTTTGACACCTTTGATAAATAATGTTAAATTTCTTTTCAGTCTCTTTTTTCTTAATCTGAATTTATTTTTACTGTCAATATGTGAAAAATTTGATGAAAATTTACTATGATAAATATGTCAATTTGATATATTCTAATGTTATATTTTAAAATTTCTATTTAGTGTTTAATTTTTCTTATTGGTCTTTTAAGGTTTTTTTTTTTAATACATAAGAGTATTCACCTTTATGTGTCATTCTTTCTTTTTCTTTTCTTTTTTTTTTTTTTAAAGAGAGAGAGCACATTGGAGGTACAGAGACAGAAGGAGGGAAGAGAGTCTCAAGCAGATTCCCTGTTGACCAGGGAGACTGATGTGGGTCTTGCTCTCACCACACTGAGATCATGACTTGAGCTGAAATCAAGAGTTAGACATTTAACCAATTGAACCACCCCGGTGCCTCTTATGTGTCCTTCTTGTGTTCAACATTTCCTGCTCTGCAGTTTGTCATTGGAATGGTTTTTGATGAGAATGTCTATATCTATTTTGTTTCACTGATCCAAATTCAGTTCTTATGCAGTACTGTACTTTTTGGAACATTATAACTTCACTAGGCATTTTAATATCCAGGAGGTAAATTGACACTCTTTTTTTTTTAAGATTTTATTTACTTATTTTAGAGACAGAGCATGTATGTGGAGTGGGAGAGGGGCAAGGAGAAAGGGAGAGAGAGTCTTAAGCAGACTCTGTACTGAGCCCACTCAGGACGAGGATAACATTGCCAGGTAGAGTAATCCTGGTTTTAGGTTGTTTTTCTTTTCTTTTTTTTCTTTTCTTTATTTTATTTTATTACCTATAGTATTATTTGCTTCAGGGGTACAGGTCTGTGAATCATCAGTCTTACACAATTCACAGCATTCAGCATAGCACATATCCTCCCCAGTGTCTATAACTCAGCCATCCTATTCCTCCCCCACCACCCCCAGCAGCCCTGTGTTTGTTCCCTGAGATTAAGAGTCACTTACAGTTTGTCTCCCTCCCTGGTCCCATCTTGTTTCATTTCCCCCCCCTTCCCTCCCATTAAAAAAAAAAAAAAAGAAAAGAGAAAGAGAAAGAAATCTTGCCATTTGCCAGGACGTAGATGGAACTAGAGGGTGTTATGCTAAGTGAAGTAAGTCAATCAGAGAAAGACAATTATCATATGATCTCTCTGATATGAGGAATTTGAGAGGAAGGGCGGAGGGGGGGGGTCATTGGCGGAGGTGAGACCTTCTTCTTCTTAATCAAATAATTCAGAATAGTTCTCTACACTTTAAACTCCCAGATAAACTTCAAATTACTATTTGGAAAACTATAATATAACCAAACTGGGATTTAGATGTTAATATACCTATAAGTAGGTGTACCATATCACTAGTAAAATAAAAAAGAAGTGGGCACAATCCTTGTGTCCATTAATAGGGGTATTAATTAATACATGAATTAATGAATAAATAGATTCAATAATGAATTCAATAGGGGAAAAGGAATAGGGGAATATTAATTAATGCATAAGGAAAAATTTTAAAGAGATACACTAAAAGTAATGAGTTTGAGGTTTTTATAGATCAGTGAAGAAAGGTCCTATTAGGGTAGATGGATTATATTGGTAGAGTGTAATGGGAAGAATAGGAACTAACTGTAGATTTCCTTGAAAGTTTTGGTTTGATTTGAAAAATATGGAAAGCCATTAAGGACTTTGAACAAGTGAATGGTGTGTTAAAATTAACATTTAATATTGATAAGAGTTAACTTTGATTGTGTCCTTGTTATACACCAAGAACTCCTCCAACTACTGTAACTGTCCATTTAACCCCCACAACAACTCCCTGTGGCCACTATTCCTCTTAGCCATTCTCTGTGTAGGGAGATGGAGATGCAGTGGGATGAAGTAACTTTTTCAAGGTTGCATAGCTACAAACTGGCAACAGGGCTGCAGAGTTCATATCCTTGCCTGCTAATTTATACCTGCAACAATGCATACTCATTCTTTTCCATCACGTCCTACCAAAACCAAACAATAACAACAAAAACCAAAGAAATGAATCTATTACAAGAAGCTTTTTGTCAAAAAGTGTTTTTCAAGATAATTTCCCCTCCCCTCAAAATAAATAATGAAAAAAATCCCTATAATCTAGAGAGCAGAGAAAGCCTAGGTGTTAAAGCTCATTTGAGAAACCATCAATGTCATGGAAATTTTCATTGTCATAGCTCTTTAAAAAAAAAAAAAAAAGGAAAGCAAATCCATACTGTCTGATTCTGCAAGATGCAGGCAGAGGGCTTTCCAACACTGTCCTCAGTGCTCAACTGAAACTATTTCATATTTGTCTTTATGCAGTTGCTCTTATTTCTTGGAGAACAAGTACAAACCTATAAATAAAGTTCTAAGAACAAGCCTTATAGAATCTTGTAAGTGGTCCTTCTGAAAGTTTTGCCTTGTCATGACCATTTCTGAGAGAGGCTTTACTTTTTTATATTCTATATAATTTATATTATTATTATTTAAATATGCTGGTTCTTTTGTTAGCAAAATCTCTCAAAAGGCAAATAATGTTCTGAAAATGTGTTGACTTAAAGAAATTTCTGGTGGGGGGGGAAGAAAAGCTTCTGTCGAAATCATTGCAAAACTCCTAATAATTGAAAAGGGGAAGGATGTTTTACTTTGTAGCAATTGGCTTCTAAATCTGTGTTCTGTGTAACCTGTAACCCTGATCTTTATTTCAAGTAATCAGAAACGAAATAAAATTGCTAAACTCTCAATGATTAACAAATAGCTAGTTGTCATAAACTAGCACAAATGAAATCCACTCAAGAGAGCCATATTACATTGGCCTGATAATAAGATATGAAAATGGTATGTTCTAGAGGGATTTACAAATTCCAATAGGCATTTCTAGTCATGAAGGGGGGTGATGTGAGAAAGTTTGTGAAACTCATGTGGAGACTATAACAGACAAAAAGTCTTTAACACTGAGGGGTCCCACAGCATTTACAAAAGGGTGTCAGCATGACGTTCTTAATTCCATAGGTGACACTCTTAGAATTGCTGTCAGCTCCTTTTTCAGTGCTGACCCTAACACCTCAGCATTCACCCATTGTTTTCTCACTGCCTTCTAGATGGGCTCTTTAGGTATTTTTCCGTTACCAATCTCAGCCATGATCAAAATGCTCAATTGCTACCTCAACTCTGTAGATAGACTTTCCTCCTCCTCTTTCATCTTTCAAATATCCCCAAAGCCTCTGTTGACATGAACTTGTTTGCCTAGTCAGCTATCTGTCCACCCATCCATTTGACAAATATACAGAGGCAACTATAGTGCGGAAATCAGAGCCTTAGAAATCATATTGCTTAGTTCTGTATCCTGGTTCTATCCCTTATTATCTCTATAAGCTTGAACTGTTTATTTAGCTGCCTTGTTCTTCAGTTTCCTCACAAATAGAGTATAAAAATAATGAAAGTTCCTTCATGGAGTTGCTTTAAGAATTAAAAAGGGTAGCTTATAGCAATGGTGGTAAGTGGTTCAAGGAAGCGGTCAGTGGGGCCATAAGAGCTTAAAACAGGGATCTGACCTAGTTGAGGGGAAGATGCCATGGGATATGCTGTTTAAGAGGAAAGCCAAAAATGATTTCATATTAACCTTTTCCAAAAGGAGAGAACATGACAAACACAGGCCATATGTTGAGAGGAATCAAGGTGAGTACAATTAGAGATGGAGGGCCAGCGAGTCTAGGGCAAAGAGAGGAAGGTAAGTCTAAAGAGATAGATGGAGGAGGACAGCTGATAATGGGCTTCCTAGGACATTTATGGCAATTGTGAGCTGCTGGTCACTATCAGTTAATGGGATGAAATATTGGCTTGCAGAGGGGCCTGCCTGGCTAATAGTACATACATGAGGCTATTTTAATAAAATAATTCAGGAGAAGGATAATGGGAGCTTGTGTTAGGTTAGGATTGTGGGGATGCAGATGGAGAGAAGTGGATAGATTGAAGAAATACGTAGGAAGTAAAATGACCAGAACTTGGACTGAGTTGCATCAGGGAGGGAGGGGGAGAAAGAGGGAGTGGCTGTAGAGCACTCAGGTGCCTGGCTTACAGCCCCAAAGGATAGAAGGTTATGGGTCTGTTTTGTGACATTTTGCATTTGGGGCACCCAAAGGACAAAATCTTAAGGCATCTTTTCATTAATTCATTACTTTTGAAGACTACATGACCACACTTAAAGTCCAGAATTCAATGACTTTTACCAAAATCAAATGTTTCCACTCTTGACTTCTCTGTGGTTTTCCCTAAGTTGATCACACCATGCCTTTGAACATTTGAATTACCTCCTCTTCTTCCTCTCACCTATTCCTATTTCTTTTCTTTTTGAAATTTGTTAATAATTAATCTCAAAAAAAAGAAAAAAGAAAAAGAAAAAAAATAATTAATCTCCTCCAAGTAGCTTTTCACATGTAGTACATCTGATTATAATAAAAGTCTGCTTTCATTTCCATCCCTATGCCTAGCACTGTGGTGCTTATTTGCAAGATTATTTATTCTTACAAATACATGCATGACTTTATAAACTCATTCTTTCCTTATTTTATATGCGTATTTTCCTCCTATCTATGTTGTATATTGTTTCAGATCAGAGATCAAGTCTCTAATTTATTTTCTATTTGTCCTTTTTTAAATTTTCCCTTTCTTAGAACAATTTGCAGGATTACTGGAACAACAAAAAGAAATACTTTGTTGTCTGACCAGATTTTCCAAGCTGGGTGGGAGGAGATAGAAAATGGCTGACTCATGCATACTTTGTTCATTGTTTCAAAGCCACAGAAATCTTTCATCACTCTTTTATGTCCAATTTTTCCCCTCATATCCCTCTCAATGGATAGAATTCACTCAGAAATGCCAAAACATAACAAGTCAGTGTGATGCCGTGTGGAATGAGCATGCATGTTGGGCTCAAACAGTAGTCTTTATTTAGCCTCAACTGTGTGACCTTGGACATTTCACTTAACCTCTCTGAGTCTGAAACTCCTCATTTTAAAAATGGACATATCAATATCTAATCTACATATTCATTCATAGTCCTCTTTGCCCCTTCATATCCTAGCTTCATGATATTTCCAGATCTAAGCTAGCAACCTGCATAAATACATTCACAGTCTTAACATGTATTTCCAGTTGAACTTGATGCTGTTTCTTTATGTTAGTATTTGCAGAAAGCAAAATTCTAAACAAGGTTTAACTTCAAGATGTTGAGAAACAGCACTAAAACACAATACTATTTCAAAAACTCCTATAAAGGTCAAAGAGATACTTTCAATGCCAAAATATTCTAGAACTGGAAAGTGACAAATATATTAGAACACCCACAGAGAAACCTGTTTTCACTTTAGAGTAAATATTTTTTTTCTCACAAAAAGATTGCTGCGTTGTATGGTAGAAAACTGCCAAAATTTAGAGGAAGTTAAGCAATATCAGAATGCAATTAAAAATAAATTAGTCATAGCTGTGATCAAGGGGCTTTCCGAACTGCATTTGAGATCAGAAAAATTAACATTAAACTGCCATTGAAAAACAAAAATTACTTATGTCATTTTAAGTAAGAAATTTTATATTATATCATTTTATCACTTTAAGTAAGAAATTAAAAATTCAGTGAGGAAATGAAGTAAAGTTTGGTCTTCTTCAATATGTTATTTCAGCCTATACTAAATTAACCAATCTATGAATCAGAATATTTCATATTCAGTTTACAGAATCCTCAGCATTGGAAACACTGGAAAGTCTAGAATATTTTGAAGTAAATAATACCATCAAACTTTTAATGCTTTAGTGACAAGACAATGAAATGATCCAAACAAGATTTCTTTAACCCTGCAAATAGCGATTTTGCCCCATGTTAATACTATATTGATACTGTTTTCCAAGTGTACCCCTAGAGCCCTAAGAACAATGACAAAGAATGAGAGCTGGATTTCAACTGGGAAAAACAGCGAAATTTACCAGTTGGCAAATTTCTTTGAAATACAAGAGATTTTAAAAGAGTTTCTCTTGTGGTCTTTTCTCTACATCCAGTTAAGCAGTTTTGTGCTTTTACCTGGGGATGGAAGTTGATAGAAAGTTGGCAGGTCCCTGATCACATAGTTATGGAGAATCGAGGCTGAAAGGCCTTTATCCACTGCCAGACTCCTCTGAAGCCACATCACCAAGAGCTGTGTCTTGGGAAGGTAAATCAGTGAGTTTCCAGAGCTCCCTCAGCCCCTCCAGGCAATGCCAGGGAATTTGACTGTGGAATTCAGTTCATTCTCTCTTCATCAGGCTCTGCTCCTTGCTACAGTGAGGTACTGTCTGCACCTTTTTCAATCTTTGGGAACCCCTTATGGGAAGTCACCCTCTATTGCCTGCTGCTGGAGACACTGGGGGGTTGCTGTAGGACCTCAGGGTTGATATCCAATTGTCTCAATTTGAATCTTGGTTCCACTGTCTTATTTTATTGGAACCTTGCGGAATTTGCTTATCCAAATTGAACCTCAGTTTACTCATCTGTTAAAATGCAAGCGATAGTGAAAGTACATAAGTTGCAGGGCTGTTGAGGAAAGAAGATAGTTTAATGCATATGGTATGAGCTGAATGCAGTCATGTGAATGACTGACCCCTACTGAGAGGTATTCTGTGAGCAGTCCCTGTTTTTTTGACCTTGTTACACAACTCCTGCCCTGCATGTACCCATATTGTATGTCATTTCACCTGGGTCTCTCAACCTAACAAAATGATTGAATCTAAGAAATTGTTATGATTCCTTTAACTTTTTCACTTGAAAACTCCTTCTCTGCTCAAATGTAACTTACCCTGCAAGGCCTCCTCAAGTCAATTGGAGAACATTTCTGCCCTGATGTCATTCCTTCAATGACCATTGCCTGCATTATTTCTCATCAAACACTAATAAATACTTGTCTTTGTTCCACATAACTAGTAACTCAAATGCAAACAGCCTGTCTTCAGCTCTATCTCCAGGGCCAAAATATAGCAGTCAATAACATATGTTAAGTAAATAAATGACTATGATAATAGATTCATAGCTAGAAACATTGATGCGATTTCACGCTTTCGTGAAATCACATCCAAGTGTTAACTCAAACAGGTAAGAATGATTGTGCAGTTGTTACAGCTGGCTGGCTCTGTATAGGATAGTCAGAGCCTTAAAAAATTATTTCCTATGACTTGGTGATAATGGGTAGATTTCAGGCATTTGGGATTCTTTGAAAGAACCAAAGCTTAGCAATCAATCCTCTTCACCTTTGAGAAAGAGGACAAAGGAGTAAGGTAGCTGGAACCTATAGTATTTATTACAGAAGAATCTGATATTGGACACTGTGTTTTAATACCTGCAGGCTACTGGACTTTCTAGTACCAAACTATGAAAGTGGCCCACCCACACAACTTATCACAGATGCAATCTTCCATTTTAAGATTGTAAAAGAGTCTTAATCACTTGGTCTTTTAAAGCATATCTGAAAACATAACAGCAGCTTCTCAAAAAGTAAATATTTGATGACTGGTTCAAGAATGAATGAATTTCATTGTTATTCTAGGTATGGAGAGATTGCATCATAACTATAAGGACTGTTACTAGATGAAGAGGGAGATAGTAGAGAAGAGGTGGTGGCTGGAGAAAGAACTGAAACAGGAGACAGGAGACAGGAGACAGGAGACTGCCTCCTCCCCCTCCTTCTCTTCCATCCTTCATGGGAATCACCAAGTGTTGTTTTCCTGTAGATAACCCAGTGGAGAGGGAGAAGTTAAATGTACAAAAAGTAGAAGGATAACCAAAGAGATAGGATCTTAGATAAGACAACAGAAAAGTTGATGGGAACCTGATCATTTGATGGCTTTCATTTGGAATGACAAAGGAACATTTCCTTCATTAAAATTGGAAGGAAGAGGAAAGGGGGGGCGTAAGAAAAGCTAAGAAGAGTTTAGATATCATAGGAAGAGCTTCCTTTCCAATTGCTTTTTGTTTCTACCATAAAGCATGAAATGTAGTTTTTGATGGGGAATTGGGTTGGAGATGGGGTTGCTGAGGAGAGGAGTGTGAGATTTTAAGGGAAAAAGAAGATATAAAATATTGTGAGTTAAGGGAGAAAATAAGGGTACTAGAAAAATATGATAGGTTGCAGGGCAAATTTGAAGACTCTATTAAGAACTGGTGACTTTCTCGGGGCACCTGGGTGGCTCAGTGGGTTAAAGCCTCTGCCTTCGGCTTGGGTCATGATCTCAGGGTCCTGGGATCGAGCCCCGCATCAGGCTCTCTGCTCAACAGGAAGCCTGCTTCTCCCTCTCTCTCTCTCTGCCTACTTGTGATCTCTGTCTGTCAAATAATTAAATAAAATCTTAAAAAAAAAAAAAAAAGAACTCGTGACTTTCTTAGCATAAGGTCCCACATACCTAGAATATTAAAAGTTGGCTGTTCTCTAATTTCATTGGTAATTATATCTATTTAAGCATTGATAACAAGCTTTGATTTTTACAGAAACTTGCAACCATGCTCTGAGCAGACCAAGTCAAGAAGAAAAGGGAAAGAAACTCAGGAGTATACTAGTACCAGTTTTAACTTACACTGATTTCAGGATACATCTAGAGAAAGATCCCAGGGTTTTTGTAAGATGTCTAAAAAGTTTTAAGGAAAATATTAAACTTTTTGATGCCTAAAAAATTAAATAAAATACAATAAAAAAGAATTAGAAACATGAATTTAAAATGTAGCTTACTTCTGTGGCTTATAAGAAGTTGTCATCATCTACAAAACCTTTCCCATTGCTGCAGATGCAGGCTAGGCAAAGGGATTTTTTTTTTGCCCCAGAATTGAGGAATTCACTAGCAACTGCTGTGGGCATTTTGCAGTATCCTGGGAGAACTGCACCTACAGGATAAACAAAAAGGAACAGCTGAGGCTATGTTCACTGACTCCTCTCTCTCCCTCTACCCTAATTCAGGATTACATACTCTGTATCCATATTATTAGGTAGGTCTTCAGATTTCAGAGTAAAATGTCTCCAATCTAGCTGAAATAAAATCATTAAATGGCTTTCCACTGCACTCACAACAAAGATACACACTATCTGCCTTATGGTCCTGGCTCCTGCCTCCCTCTCCACACTCAACTCATACCACCCGCCTCTCACTACCATGGTGGCCTTTTCTCAGAGCCCTGAAAAAGCTACCATTCTCTGGTAGCCTCAGGACCTTTGCTCTGTTGTATTGCCCAGAGGTTTCCAGAGAAATAGAACTAAAGTACGTGTGTGTATGTACTTATGATGAGAGAGAGAGCGCGCTCTTTGTTTCAAAGAATTGGCTCTCAAGATTGTGGGGTTTGGAAAGTCTGCAATCTGCAAGGCATGCCAGCAGGCTGGAGACCCATGCAAGAGTTCATGTTGCAACCTCTGCTGTGAAGGCCTTGTGGAGGCAGAATTCCTCCTCAAGAGACTTTAGTCTATTCTCGGAAGACTTCAGCCAAGTGGACGAGGCCCAACCACATTGTAAGATAATTTACTTGACTCACAGTTCACTCATTTAAATGTGAATCTCATCTAGAAATGCATTTACAGTCACATCTAGACTTGTGTTTGACCAAAAACTGGGTTCCATGGCCTAGCCATGTCAACACAGTTGACATGCAGTTAATCCATCACTCCCATGACATCACTTCTGCTCACAATGCATTTTCACTCCTCCTCTTCTTCTGACTAAACTGTCACTTCTCTGGACTTCTACTTCTTCTTTTGTTTTTTTAAGATTTTATTTATTTATTTGACAGAGAGTGAGAGAGAGAGAATGAGAGTGCACAAGTGGGGGAGCAGCAGGCAGAGGGAGAAGCAGGCTCCCTGCTGAGCAAGGAACCTGATGCGGGGCGCAATCCCAGGACCCTGGGATCATGACCTGAGCCAAAGGCAGACACTTAACCAAAGGCAAACACTTAACCAGGCATCATTTCTCTGACCTTCTTGACTACCCCTTCCCAAGACTGGGCCATATCCTTCTTTTATATGCTAGTAGAGAGCCATATATTTCTTCAGCACAGGCATGATTTAATTCATAATCATTTATTTGATTCATTTTTGACTCTATTGTCTTATGAAGATAGAAGCCACATCTAATTGTTCACCACTACGTTCACTGGTCTCAGGTACTGTCTTGCACAAACTCTATGCTCAATCAAATCCAATGAGTACAGGGCATCTCCATATGTCTACTGAGTAGGATTTATAATGTATTCATAACCAACTTATTTTAAATGTTTCATCCATAATAATTATAAAGAACAGACCAGGAACATTCATCAGGTGCTTGCACATTCAGGACACCCATTATCGACTTAGCCTATCAGACATGTCTTTTGAATCATCTCAAACCTTCCCAGTCTCATTGTCTCCAAGGAGGCTCTTGGCCACACCTTCCACTCCAGTCCTGGTCCCTGTAAAACCAATGTCTCTGGAGCAAAGTGGGCCGCACTTACCTCATGCCTGCTTGTTCCATTTCTCCCCTCGAGCCCTTGGGATCCTCTCTCTGGGGCTGCTGAGATCTAACTCTTTCAAGACGCATGCAGTTCCCATAATTGCCTAGCCTGAAAATGTGGAGGAGATAAAGTGCTGAAGAAAAAACTTGGACCAACAGAAGGAGACAAAAGATAAAGACTTTCTCCCTTCCTCAACCCACTCTTTATAGAATGTCCTGAGATATAATAGTTCACAAAGCCCCTTGGAAGATGGTCCCATGAGACTGAGCAGTCACACAACATGATGCCTGGGATTGGCCAGAAGTCAGGTACATATTCCCTCCATTTCTGCTGTCTCTTTTTTGCTTCACTACCCTTGTCCTTCATCCTGGCTTCCCTGGCATTGAACACCTCAGTATAGTTTTAACACGTAAGTTTTTGCCCTAGGTTCTCTTTCCTGGGACTTAGACATCCTTTTCGTCTTCACAAAAGGAGGATGAGATCAAGTTTGTGTTTTAAATGCTCATCTTCAGGGCGCCAGGGTGGCTCAGTTGGTTAAGTCTGCCCTTGGCTTGGGTCATGATCCCAGGGTCCTGGGATTGATCCCCACATCGGACTCCCTGTTCAGCGAGGAATCTGCTTTTCCCTCTGCCTCTGCTTGCTGATCCCCCTACTTGTTCTCTCTCTCTCTATGTGTGCCAAATAAATAAATAAATAAATCTTTTAAAAAATAAATAAATGCCCATCTTGGAGCAGTGTGCTAACAGATAAGAGGGAAAAGAGAGGAAGTGGGAGAACTTACTTAGGAAGTTATGGCAATGGTCCCAGTAAAGGACGACAGAGGTACAGAAGACAATGCCAGCTTTAGAAATGGAAAAAAGTGAACAAGTGTGAGATTTAGCTTCCTCTCCCCTCATAGTTCTTTTCATGTGCACTGCCATTATTTATTTACATACTTGCTTATTTGACTATGAATGCTCTATCTGTAGAATTGCTGGCATGTTTCAGAAACAGTGTATTTCTGTTGTATGAATGAGACAGAATGACAATTCCAGACATTCAGGAACTCATACCAATAGGTGGTTCAGAAGGTTACAGTGGACTAATCCTAGGGGGGAAATATGTATGTAATATCTAACACATTTTATATATATATATATATATATATATATATATATATATATATATAAAACATATTAGGTAATAATACCTATATACATATATATTTGTAAATAGGATGCTTTGAGATGAAAAGGGGCTGCCATTCATTGTTTGCTAGAACAATAAGAAGAATAAATCGGTACTGTCTCAGGCAAAATTTGGATCTATGTTCCTACTAAGTATGCATATAACTTCCTGTGAATTTTCAAAGTATAGCAGTCCAATAACTCTATTTACTAAAGTATAGTTCTAACAGAAGCTGTGCTTGGCAAGAGTTTATTAGCTATTAGTTTTCATCGCTGAATATAAAACACTAGATTTTTATTAAAGTATTATCCATTAGAAGAAGAAAACATAGACATAATCAGGAGAGAAACACTTTTTAAGCCCTCCTGGCCAAACTTAGCAATTTTGAAAGCAGTGGAGACTAGCTTTTAATAGCTCTGGAGTCAGGGCAACTATGACTTCTAAATCTCTTGCTCCATTTACTTTTCACTTAACCATTTAAGGCTTAATTTCTGTATCATGAAAACTTGTGTAATAATATTCTAATTGTTATAATACTTTGGCTGTGACAGGAAATTTACTCTTGGATGAAGCCAAAATAACAACAGCAACAGGATTTATTGATTCATTTATTCCTTCATTCAACAAGCAGTTGCTGAGTGCACACTACGCAGTAGGCATGTTCTTGATGCCGGGACACAGCAGTGAAGAAACAGGCAAATCTCCTGCTTGTGTGACACTCAGACACTTGCAGAAAAGTTGGAGAAGTGACACAAGAGAACCAGCTATCTGGGGTGCCTGACTGGTTCTGTCCATAGAGCATGTGGTTTTAACCTTCGTGTTGTGTGTTCAAGCCCCATGTTTGGTGTAGAGAGAGCTTAATAAATAAACTTAAAAAACAAACAAACAAACAAACAAACCAGCTATCATACATAATGGCAGATTGCTTGAATTCTGTGAGGAAAAAGGCAGATGAAAGGTGGGGAGAATGGCAGGTAGGACTTCTCTGAGGAGCTGATATTTGAGCAGAGGCCAGAAGAAAGTGAAGGGGAGAGTGATGAGAATAGCCTGAGGTCTTGCGGGGTTGCATTTTATACAGAGGGAACAGCAAATGCAGTGGACTTAGTGAGAGTCAGTTCGGCATCTTCAAAGCAAGTCAGGAGCTGCAGAGGAGTGAGCAATGTTGAGGGGTGGGGAAGAGACGATCATGAAAACAAATTGAGAAGTCCTGGAGCAGGAAGGGCCCAAGAAAGACTTGGTTCAGAGCTCACGTTTAAGTTTGATGTTGCTCAAACTTGTTTTTTTCTCCATCTCTTGGCTTTACTTCCTCGTGTCTGGTTCCATTGTTGTACAAGCTTCCTCCTCACCATGTCCAGATATGTCTGCAGTTCCAGGCATCCTGAATTCATTGGGAGGAGGATCACCTTCTTCCTAGAGCTCCTGAAGAACCCCTAGATTCTCTGCAATTTGGCCAACTTATATCGACAGCCATCCCTACAAAAATCACAGGACAAGCATTTGGTTCTATGGCTTTTAATTTGGCCATGCAACCTGTGCTTCTGGGTCTAAGAAGGAGAGTAAGAGTAGGGCAGGGAGGCACAAGCATAAGAGAACAGAATGCTCAAATAAATACCCAGAGCTATTCTTGGCATAGGGTTGAATGGATACTGGATTAAAAAAAACAAAAAAACAAAAAAACAAAAACAGGGGGAACCATATTCACTACCACCACCACCACCATCCTAATTATCATCATCCTCATCATCACCATCATCATTGTTACTATTACCGATAATGGGAAAATGGCATCATAATTAAGTTGTATACCACATCCTTCTGTATTTATTTTTACTTTAGGTTAACAATTTAGCAAATTTCATGTAGTTCTTTTTAATATATGAGTTAAGTTTTCACAATGAATTTTTTTTTAAAGATTTTATTTATTTATTTAACAGAGAGATAGAGAGCACAAGTAAGCAGAGCAGCAGGCAGAGGGAGAGAGAAAAGTAGGCTCTCTGCTAAGCAGGGAGCCTGATGCAGGGCTCGATCCCAGGACCCTGGAATCATGACCTGAGCCGAAGGCAGCCACTTAACCAACTGAGCCACCCAGGCGCCCCCACAATGAATTAAAAAAAAAAAAACACAAAAACAAACTTTTAATCTTTTTAAAGTTCCAGAGTAAAGAATCCCATCACTTGTTGCTAACTAGGACAAGATGAATCCACCCAATGACTGCAGATAGAATTCTGGTGGCCATATTTGGCAAATTTCAGCGGATTCACTGATTACAGAGGAAACAGCCAGGCTGATCTTACCTTTGTAAAGTGTGTGGCATATTATAGGGGCACATGTGTGGTTTAGTTGGTTAAGCTTCTGCCTTCAGCTTAGGTCATGATCCCAGGGTCCTGAGATCAAGCCCCACCATCAGGCTTTACTCGGTGGGGAGGCTGCTTTGCCCTCTCCCTCTGCCTGCCACTTGCCCTGCTTTTGCTCTCTCTCTCTCTGTCAAATAAGTAAACAAACAAACAAACAAATAAATAAATATCTTAGGATAAAAAAGCATGTGACATATTACAGTTGCCTATGATAGCAGATTGGGAGCACAGATTCAATGTTTTTTCTCTTAAAAAGAAATAAAAACATATTATGAAATTATTAATCAAGTAACCAGATAAAAATAATTATTTAATCTGTCAAGTAAGTATGACTAACATTTAATTGAAGATGATAATTTGTCCCACAGTCCTTGCATCTGGCACAGTGTGGATACTTTTAGTGTGTCATTTAGTTGAAAGTTTAGATAAACTATGGGGAAAATATCAACCACATGATTCTGTTATGTAAAGCGCAAAATACTGGAATAATATTGTTAGTCAATGTAGCACTCCTTGAATTATACTTTTAGATAAAGTTAGCATATTTTCAGCTTTATAATACACATGTATATATTAAGGTTCACCAACATTAAAAAATAAAACAAGTTTATTTCTCTCAAAATAGTTTTTTTTTTTTTTTTTTTAGTTCTACATAAACACACATTCTAAACAGTGGAAATATTTAAACCATATTTGTAGTTTGGAAAATTGGCTTTTACACAATGGTTTGACTCAAAAACCTCATTTTTGGATTTTGGTTTCAAAATGGTTATTTATGCTCATACATTTACTTCTCTCTCCCTAAATATTAAAATTATATAAGGTGTCTAAAAATAAGAATCTATCCATCCATGCATTGGAAACACAAGGTTTCCAGGAAAGATTGGGAACCTTTGAGAAATTGTTGGAAAATACCAAGCAGAGGGAGGCCCAAATAGAGGCCTAGTAGGTAGGTGAGTGAGTAACTTTTCTCACTGAAAAACAGGAAACATAAAAATCTAACCTTGGAATGATAATGACTGGAAGCAAGACTTAGCTAGTTAGATCATCTGGAGATGAGAACTCTATGTCAAAGTTCTTTGTACTGAACTGACTTACCACAGCAGATTTTTTCAAACCTCTCTTGATATACAACAAACATGGAGAAAAAACAACTGCCACTTGTGGTGGTAAGGAATTGACCTACAGGCTTAGCTTCATAGTACTTTTTTCCCTTTCCATTTGAAAATGCAATTCAAAGCTAATGCTTGGTCACCTTACAGGCGAGACTGGGCCAGAAATCAGTCACCTGCTTTATTGACTGGACAGGACCTGCTAGAAAAACAGAAACACATCCCTCCCTATGCCTGTGGCCATCTGGATCCCCAGTCTAGCACAATCAAACTCCAGAAAGTATAAACATTCTCTTCCTCTTTTGCAGGGGATGAAAACTTAAACACAATCTCTGAAAATAAACACAAGTCAAATTACTAGGCAAACATAGACCTTCTGTTTAAGAATATGCAGACAAAGAAAAATCACCAGGTATGTGAAAAGACTCAGTAGTCCAAAAGAAAATAGTGCTGAAAAATCCATACAAATGCAAACCGGTGAAATGGACTTACTTCATGAAACAGGAAAAAAAAAAAAAAAAAAAAAAACCAAGATGTTACCCAAAAAGGTCTTCTATCTTTTGTTCACGAAAAAATTTGAGAAACACTGCATATCTCAACATGGAACGATCTGAGATTAAGAATGCTTGTTTCTGAGGAAAATCATCATTACTAAAATTTTTAAAACAGGCAAATGAGGAAATGTACTATAAGTGATAATCTCAATTAATGGCTTAGAAAATAAAGAAATTCTCCCAGAAGTAAATAAGGCTGAAAAGAGAGGAAAGATAAATTGCTGAGGGTGGAGCTCTAATAAAGCCAATATATTTATAATATAAATGTCAGAGAATAAGTGGAAAAGAAAGAAAAATCAAAGATATAATAGAAGAAACTTCTTAGAGAAAAGAGGCTATAATCTTAACATTTAAAGGAACTGCTTGATACTAAATAAATTAATTAAAAAAAGAAAAACATATGCATATATGCTTTATTTTTTTTTTTTATAATTTCAAAGATAAATGACAATTTCAACAAATATCCATTGTGGAAAAGAGGAGTTAATACTTTCACAGGGAAAAATCTTGGTAATTCTTTTCTAAGAAAAGGAAGGTGACAGTGAAGTAATGTTGACAGAGATTTTAGAAAAAAATGTTTTTAATCCCAACATTTCATATATTCATAAAAGATAATACTCAGTTATGTGACCAGAATTTGTATGTATCTTTAAATTTCCATTTAACTCTTCAATTTTAGCCAGGCACAATCCTCAGTTTTCCTTGCTCTTGTTTGACTATTTTCTTCCTATTAGCCCAATCAGATGTAAGAGAAACTGTGTAAACTTCCATTTTCTCCTCTTTCTCTTTCTCCATTCTTCTGCTTAGAAAATGGATCTGATTGTTGACACTTTGGCAGCCATCTTGGATCATGGGTATGATGAATGCTCCCAGGATGGTGGAACATAAAATCAGCAACACCAACAAAATTCATGGAGGTTCCAGGTCAGGTCTTGATTCTGAGACACCTTTTATGTGAGAGGAAAAAGAACTTTAATGTGTTTAAAGCCATTGTTAGTTTTTCTCTTAGATGTAGTCAAAACTGATCTTAATCAATATGACACACAAATAGGAAAACAAACACCACACACTTGTAAGGATTCATAAAATAAGAATCTAGATATCTTTCCTGAGTGGGCGGAGGGGAACTATTTAGAAAATTATTCTTGGCCTTCTGTGAAACGAATATAAATAATGAGATCTAATAAGGGCGAAATCAGTCATAAAAGAAGTGGCCAGACGCACATTAAAACTTGAGAGTTGATTGCCAAACAACTATTAGAGTGGATATAATGCAGATGCTACGTGTGTAATATGACAAATAAATTAATACTAGTAATCTGGTTGTTAAAGTCAAGATTGTTCTGCAAAATGTGGAAATTATGGATTGTGGAGTAGAGGAAATACAGCACACACACTGTTCCTTTGATGAGCCAGGACCAGTGATTCATTCTAAAACAAATCATTACATTGGAACAGAGACAGAGGTTCACATTTTACGATACATAGGCATCCACTACCAGAGTAGGAAAAAGTCAAGTTTTTACGCCACTGCAGACAACAGAAAACAACAGAGACATTGGAGTTAAGCAAAGGCTGGGAAAAGAAAAGGTGGAACAAGCAGGCAGCAGAAAAAAGCCAGAAGTTTATTACAAGAGGGTAGAAGTAAGACTTCATTAGTCAGAACAATCTGGAGTGCAAGTGAGACAAATGCGACTCTAAGTTCACAAACACAGTTAAGATTTGTTTAAGCCAAAGGGTAGAATTTACTGCCTCATGTTTTTGAAAAGCCCAGCAGTCCAGAAATCCCTGGTGCCGATTTTCAAATGCGGAGTCCCTAACCCTTCGTCTGTTCTGGCCTCTCTGTGGAATTTATAAACGCCTTTAACAAAAGCTAAAGTGTCTGGGCTGGATAAAAACAAAACAAAAACACACAAAAATACCACAAAAATACCCAAAAAACATCCAAGCATTTGTTAGATATCTGACAAGTGCACTACAATAATGAAATGGTATTTTAGAGGGAGTGGGCAAATACATATTGGATAAATTTAAATTAAAAAAAGGATAGTATTACATATCAAAGAAAACTGAATTTAGATAAAACATAGAATGGCTAAATATTAGTTGTAAATATTTATATAACAAGTAACATAGTTTGTGATTATAAAACAAGTTAAAACCAACGACAAATTTTGACAAAACTTCAATTTTAGTAAGAAACTTTGAAGTTTCTCTCTAGGTCTTTGACAGAATAGGTGAAATATAAATTGAAAAACTGAATCTCAGAATTCATAAATTTGACTTGGTGTATCACAACTATCTAGAAAGCAAAGACTGCTAATATATATATATGTGTGTGTGTGTGTTTTAAACATTTGCACAGAAAATTTGATTTTAGATTTTAGATCTTTATAATAAAACTACCTAATTATAAATCACATGCCCCATGTTGTTTGTCCTGAAGTACAATAAAATTAGAGACTAATAAAGCATAAACACATTTACACTCTCACAAATAGATCCATCTGAAACAAAATAAGATTTTCCTAAAGAGATTTTTAAAATCAAAGGGAAAATAAACATTTCTTATGTCTGTATATACATAAAAATACATACATGCTTGTATACATATATGTTAAAATATTAAGTTACATCACAATGGTAGTCATACTACTACATATCTAGACTTGACAGACGTCGTTAAAGCTGTACTCAGAAGAAAAGAAATAACATCAAGTGTTTTACAACGAACAATGAAGAACAAGGATGAAGTATATAATATAAGAAGCTAGGAAAACATCATGAAGGAAAGGGATTGGTAAAGTTAAAAAATAGATACATGATATAGTAAAGCAATAACAAAACACTTCTTTGAGACCAGTAAAATACACATAGATGTGGAAATAGAAACCACTGCAATAAGAGAGAGGTTACAAACACAGAGAAATAATACATACAACAAGGATAGAATACTGTGAGACAACTGCAGGGAGTTTGAAACTTGATTTTGTAAATAACTACAATGTACTGTAAAAGTTTTTGTTTTGTTTTAAGTGGTAAACCTGATCAGATATATATATACTTGGAAAAACTGAGAAAGTTTTTAAATGCTAATGCTTCAAAAGGAGCTTGCCTTCATTTATTTTATGGGTGAACTTTTTCAAGATTTCAAAGAACCAATATTTGTTATACATTTAAAGATGTTCCAAAACAAAAGGAAATATTTCTAATTCATTATTAAAACTATAATAATAATGAAACTAATATTTGACCAAGAAAGTTAAAAATAAAAGCATGACAACCCACTTAACCTACACGGATTAAAAAATCCTAGAAGAAATACATACATAAATAATAAACAATTAATAAATATGTAATGATATAATAGAACTATATTATAATAATAATACATCTGGTAAACTGTTAATTTTATGTGTCAGCTTGACTGAGCAATGGGGTGCCCAGATATTTGGTTAAATGTTATTTGTGGGTGTGTCTGTAAGGGTGTTTCTGAATGAGACAAGCATTTGGAATTGGTATGCTGAATAAAGCCCACTGCCCTTCTCAGTTTGGGTGGGTCTTATCCAATCAGTTGAAGGCCTTAATGTAGTAAAAGGCTAAGTAAGAGAAGTTCTTTCTGCTTAACTATCTTCAAGCTAAGACATTGGTCTTCTCTTGCCGTTGGACTCCGATTTGGACTGGAACTGCACTATCAGCCTTCCTGGATCTGTATTTAGCGTCTATAATCATAGAAGCCATTTCCATATAAGTTGTATATCATATATATATATATGTATATGTATATGTATATATATAAAATTGACCTATAAAATGTATAGGTTCTATTACTCCCTGACTATGACATGAAATAACACATTTATTTCAAGAATGCAAAGATGGTGGGACACTCATTAAATTCTTTCTGGATTGTCCTTCTCTGATCCTTTTAAATCTGAGCATTAACAAGTGATCCAATAAAATCTGAGTGGAAGTAACGTGTTATTTAGTGGCAGAAATTTTAAAACCAGTCTCATCTTCCAGGTTCCCTTCCTGCTGCTCTGGTCATTGGAGTTAAGAGGGGGGAATCTTTATCAGCCTGGTTTCTTGAATGATTACATGAACAGCCCCCTAACACCTCAAACTAAGCCTCTCAAACAAGCAAGAAAAGATTTTATTACATTCATATAGTAAGATTTGTGGTTGTTTTCTTACTTAAAATATATAGACCCTAGACTATCCTGGCTGGTACTACTAATAATAATTCAACATTTTATCTGGACAGATAAAAATCATATGACAATTTTAACAAATACTGAAAAAGATATTAGAAAAATTCAACACCAACACTGGATAAGAACATACACTAAAATATGAATAGAAGGATAGGATACTTCTGTAATATGATAAAGAAATGGACAAAAGCTCAAGTCATATTTATAAACCAGGTGCCCCTCAGTAAATATTTTTAAAATGATTATCAGATCATCAAAACTTAAAAAAATGATAATGTCAGGCACCTGGGTGGCTCAGTTGGTTAAGCATTTGCCTTTGGCTCATGTCATGATCTCAGAGTCCTGAGATCAAGCCCTGTGTCAGGCCCTCTGTTTCCCAGAGAGCCTGCTTCTTCCTCTCCCTCTGCTTGCAGCTCCCCCTGCTTTTGCTCTCTTTTTCTTGGTCAGATAAATAAATAAATAAAATCTTAAAAAAAAAAATGATAATGCCTAGTATAGATAAGGTTTTGGAGAAAAGAACATTCTCATAAACTATTTTGTAGATAAATAGATAAATTTTCTGCTGAACAGATTGTTATGTGTATATCATTTTATATTACATTATATAATATGTATAATAATGTACATATACATACATTCATTACATAATTCCATTATATATGGAATATTTATGCAGTACTATATAAGTGAATATAGGAATTATCATCTAGAAGTTTATGAGGAAGTAAGTAATCATAGGACAAGAGCAATATATTTCTTTAAATATAGTCATCATAGGATTTTTCTAATAAACCTTGGGAAACTAGATATTCAGTAATTGGAGATTGTTTAAATCAATAGTATCTAAATTCATGCTTTGAATTACTATTCAGCTACTAAATAAATGGTATAGTTTTCCAATTGTGTGTATATGTGTGTGGGTGTATGTGGTAGGTACACAGGTAGGAAATGTTTTTTGAGTCATTATCCAACAATATTAACAATAGCTATATCTAGATAATACTGGATTCATTTTATGAGTTATAAAGTAATATTTAAAAAAAAATTAAGATTTATTTATTTGACAGAGAGAGATCACAAGTAGGCAGAGAGACAGGCAGAGAGAGGAAGAGAAGCAGGCTCCCTGCTGAGCAGGAGCCTGATGCAGGGTTTGATCCCAGGACCCTGGGATCATGACCTGAGCCAAAGGCAGAGGCTTTAACCTACTGAGCCACCCAGACACCCCAAAGTAATATTTTTAAAATTAAAAAAAAAAACTTATATTTTTTTTCCAAGTGAGTTTATATGACCTTTAAAAAATCTTAAACACTTTGGTATGTAGGTATGGGAATGAGTTTGTGATCTGTTTATACATTTTTAGATATTTATCTTTTGTAAGAATAGAAGAAATATAGGAGTAATTTCTTCCATTTTTATGCTACTCATATTACTTGGATTTACTCACTATGAAAGATAGAATTATTGCTTATGCCTATCACAGTACATATAGTATATTTCACAGTCTGGGTAATGCATGGGGGCTTTGTCCCAAAGAGTCAAGTTTCCTATATTTCCAGTTAAATAAGACTTGTCAGACAATAATTCATTCTCTTTATTTAAAAATTCCCATATAAGTGGTGTACATGTGTACACACACACACACACACACACACACTTGATTATTACTCAGCCATATAAAAGAGTGAGATCTTGTCATTCACAACAACATGGATGGACCTAGAGAGAATTATGTTAAGTGAAATAAGTCAGAGAAAGATAAATACCACCATATATTTCCCTCATATGTGGAATTTAAGAAACAAACCAAATGAACAAATGAGGAAAGTAAGAGATAAGGAAAAATACAGGGTCTCACCTACAGAGAACAAACTGCTTGTTGACAGAGGGGAGCTGGTAGGATGATGTGTGAAGTAGATGAAAAGTGATCAAGAGCACACTTATCATGGTGAGCACCGAGTAATGCAAGGGATTGTTTAATCATTATATTGCACACCTGAAACTAATATAACAGTATATGTTAGTTATACTTCAATTAAAGAAACCCTCTGTAAAAAAATAAAGTGCCTGTTAGCAGGAGTTGCCTTGCATTAAAAGGAAATTATTTGGATTCTCAGGGAAATATTTTTTAAATTAACATATAATGTATTATTTGTCTCAGGAATATAGGTCTGTGATTCATCAGACTTACACAATTCACAGCACTCACCATAGCACATACTCTCCCAATGTCCATCACCCAGCCACCCCATCCATCTCACCCCCCACCCCAGCAACCTTCAGTTTGTTTCCTGAGATTAAAAGTTTCTTATGGTTTTTCTCCCTCTCTGGTTTCATCTTGTTTCATTTTTCCCTGTTTCCCTATGATCCTCTGTCTTGTTTCTCGAATTCCTCATACCAGTGAGATCATATGATAATTGTCTTTCTCTGATTGACTTATTTCACTTAGCATAATATCCTCTAGTTCCATTCAAGTCTTTGCAAATGGTAAAATCTCATTTCTTTTCATGGCTGCATAGTATTCCACTATAGATATATAACATCTTCTTTATCTTCATCTGTTGATGGACATCTAGGTTCTTTCCATAGTTTGGCTATTGCAGACATTGCTGTTATAAACATTCCGGTGCACGTGCCCCTTTGGATCACTGCATTTGTATCTTCAGGGTAAATACCCAGTAGTGCAATTGCTGGGTTGTAGGGTAGCTTTATTTTTAACTTTTTGAGGAACCTCCATACTGTTTTCCAAAGTGGCTGCACCAGCTTGTATTCCCACCAACAGTGTAGGAGGGTTCTGAGGGGAAATGATTTTTTAAATTGAAAATAAATAAATAAATAGTTGCCATGCAAATTAAATCTAGGGCTGTATCACCAACTGTGCAGCACTCTTCGCTGTTCATCATTGTACTGTGTAGTCCCCACAGCAACCCCCTCTCTGAGAGCCTATAAATTTCTGCAGCCACCCCATAGTCCTGCATGAAGACCTGCATCAGAGACCTCATTCATGCCTGCTTTCCCTCAGGTCCCAAAACCAGCAACAGCATGAATAAGGGAAGGGAGAGGAATGCCAGCTTTCAGTTTGTATTCATGAAATATTTATTATTACTTTCCTTCCGTAGCAGGATCCTTCACTAGAGTAAGTTTTCCTCACTTACAGTCTTTCTTAAATATTTTATTCTGTTGTGAAGCAGCATAAAGACCCATCTACATAATTATGTTACCTGAATACTTTATTACTTTGTGTGTTTGTTTGTTTTTGTTTTTGTTTTGGTCGCCATCCAGGCAAAAACAAATGATACTCAAGCTGAATAATGTGAAGAGAATTTAAGAGAGTAATTACCAAATACTAATTACAAAGGTGTAGGCAGGTGCAGAGAAGCAAGCATTAGAAGGTGACTCTCTAAGCCAACACCCTTAGGAGCCACTGCTACCCCTAGGCTTGAAGTATCGAGATGAGGAAGTGAACATCTCTATGTACAGTAAAAGTAGAAGTCTTCTGGACACCCAGTTCTATTCCCCAGGGATATTCTTTCTATGGACCCATTCAAACAAACAAAAATCGTATTTTAATTTGAGCACATGATGAAATATCCCACCTTTAAAAAAAAAAAAGATTTTATTTATTTATTTGAAAGAGAGAGAAGGAGAGAGAGAGGGAGAGAGAGAGAAAGCATGAGCTGGGGGGAGGGGCAAAGACAGAAAGAGAAGCAGACTCCTTGCTGAGCAGGAAGCCCAAAGCAGGCTCCAAACCCAGGACGCCGAGATGATGAAGCCTGAGCTGAAGGTAGATGCTTAACCTACAGAGCCACCCAGGTACCCCTAAAATATCCCTTCTTAACAACAAATCATTATGATTTTTAAAGTTATATTTTAAAAGAAATAATAAGTACATTGCGATTTGTGAAAAGCAGAGTAAGGAATTTCGTGGACCAGAAATTATGCAAAAAAAAAAAAAAATCCCCGTACTCTTAGATACTGTCTCTAATTTATCATAGATGGACACTTTGCCTACCTAGCCTTTAGGTATGTTACATCCTTATTCAGTGGTGTCATTGCAATGTCACCCCATCCATAAAGCCATTCTATATAGTCTTATCTAGGGACACTCCTAGGATTTGGCCCTTATCTATGTCATGTTACCTACTACTCTCTAGCTTGTTTTAAGATTATATGTGTAAATGTCATCTACAGTACTAGATTTAACTTTTTGACAGGGGAATTGAAATTGGATTTAAAATTTTCTCTCTCAAAGTCTAAGAAAGCTTTGTCAGACTGGGGCGGGGGGGGAAGAGCAGGGTATGAGAGTTATGGGCTCCGAGTTCACATACTGGCTTGGTCTCCTCAGAGTTGTGGCCTTGGGCCAGAGCCTGCCATCTTCAAAGCAGAGTTGCCAATAGGATTCAATAAATAGGTAGGACAATTTAAGTGAAATTAAAAAAAAGAAAAAGGAATCAATCACAAAAGTCACATGAGACTTAGACTTACAGAGAGACCAAACGTAGCCACCACTTGGACAACACACAGTGAATGAATACGTTAATATATTTAGGTTTACTGATCTAAGAGTTACAGAAGAAAGTCATCTCAACTCTATGTCACAGCAGAAAGATGAACAGACTTTTAATTTAATTCACAATCAAGTCATAATAAAAGGGCATTTCTCCAACCAGATTCAATTTCTCTACTATTATAATTTTGCTTCGAACATTTGTGTACTCAGTTATCTCAACCAAAACCCAATTCTCACCTGTACCATAATTTTCTTTTAGTTTTTTATATCAAATTGTCCACTTCAAATTCTGATAGTATCCCATTTCTATTCCTTTGGATCATATGAGAAAACTTGTAGGAGAGAAGCCATACCTTACCACACTATCACCAAATTCTCCTATATGCATTTTACAACTATTTTTACATAACAAGTTATCAATAATTGTCTTAAATAAACACAAAAGCAGTTGTTCTGGTGCATTTCAAAAAGGTCAGGTTTACAATTGCCGTGTAATTACCTTAGTGCCTACGGACATGTCACATGTTTTGTAAGGAGACATCAAGCTTGTCCTGCATTGTTTATCCTGCTCTGTATTGTTCGTCCGCTACCACACAAACCCAACTGCAGACTTCACTTGCACCTACAGATCAACCGCACTCCTGATGTCAGGACACATAGGGGATTAGATCTGACAAGGCCATGGCCTTACTCCGTTCTAGTGCACTGACAATGCTAGGTAGGCCTTGGGATTGCTAAATGAAGATTTCAGAGAGAAACCTCAAAGTAGGCTGAAAACCAATTAAGTAATACAATTAAAAATGCTAATTAGCCCAATTTTTTCATCTTCCACCTCACTCTCCTCCTCCTCTTTTTCTTCTTCCTCTTTTGTTGTAAGCCAGGGAAACTTCTCAGATTTTAGTTTCCATTACACTCTATATGTTAGTGAAGATCACATGGTAAAAATCATAGGGGTCTCTTTTGGGTTTCTGACAGCTAAACTTACTATTAACAGCAAGCAGAAGAGAATGAGAAAGAACATGACTTTTATTTATGGTCATAAGAAAGTTTAAGTTTATTCTTATTTATTTTTTTAAAGATTTATTTATTTTAGAGAGAGAGAATGAGCAAGAATGGTTGGGTGTGGGCAGAGGGAAAGAATTTCAAGGATACTCTCTGCTGAGCATGGAGCCTGGCATGGGGAATGAACTTATGACTCTGAGATCATGACCCTGAGATCATGACCCCAAGATCATGACCAGAGCTGAAATCAAGAGTCAGATGTTTAACCAACAGAAAAGTGTTTTTTTTTTTTTTTAATTTTATTATTTATTTATTTATTTATTTGATAGAGAGAGATCACAAGTAGGCAGATAGGCAGGCAAAGAAAGAGAAAGGGAAGCAGGGTCCCTACTGAGCAGAGAGCCTGATGTGGGGCTCCATCCCAGGACCCTGGGATTATGACCCGAGCCAAAGGCAGAGGCTTTAACCAACTGAGCCACCCAGGTGCCCCAGGTGCCCTGAAAGTTTAAGATCATTCTTGAACTAAGACCATTGTTTTGAAGGCACCAAAACATTCATAGTAAAAGGCAAATCATTTAATAGGAGGAAATCACTGACTGGACACTAGTAACAACCCAACTGGTTGTAATCTGTCTTCTCAAGAAGTGGAATGATTGAATTAAGAATGAAAATTGTGAGGAAGTCAAAAAGTACACACTTCCTGTTATAAAAGAAATAAGTCATGGGGATGTAATGTACAGTAACTCTAGTTAATAATACTATGTTGTACATTTAAAAGTAGCTAGAAGAGTAGATCTTGAAATAAGCTGTCATCACAAGAAAAAAATTGTAACTATGTATGGTGATGGATATTAAGTAGACTCGTGGTGATCATTTCACAAAATATGAAAATATCAAATCATTATACTGTACATCAAAAACCAATATAATCTTGTATGTTAATTATACCTCAATAAAAAAAGAGAAAAATGAGACTTGTAATATTTTCTGAAAACCTATAAATCTTTTGTTTAATTTTTTACTGTCTTCATAGAGTGGATGTTGAAAATTCTTAAAATAACAGACAAATAAAGCTAAATGCAAAAACAGGTCAAGCATCAGCTATTCTACACAGGGTTCTCCATGCTGTGGCACCTATCAACCGCTCATCTTGAATCACTCCCTCACCTTCACTTTGCCCTCAAACACCACAGAAGAGTGTAAAGTTCTGCAGAGATGCTGTGCTACTTCATACCTTACTTTTCCTATAGGCAACACAATGGCAAAGTCATAAGGGTCTTTCTTGAGAATACCATTGCCCCATCAGGACATGAGGACATTATCCTGAGGATACTGGGAAGCAGCTGAGGAGGTCGAACTGAGACCATTATTGAAATTCGACTTTAGAATGACCATCCTGTGCCTAGTTTACAGAAGGTAAAACCAGATCATTGCCAGAGACATCAGTTAGGACACAATCGTCCTAACCCATGGTGACAACTCATGGAAGCCTGAACTAGGGGAGTTTATTAGGACTGAAGAAAAATGAGCAATTTCACAGCACATTAGGGAACAATTTTAGGACTCAATGTTAAATTATGTATGGGGTAAGGTAAGAGGAACCACACTGTAATGCCAAGATTTCTGGCTTCAACAACCTGGATAGAGGTTCCTTGCTGTGCTAAGGAATGTAGAAGTAGAAAAATGTATGTGGGGCACCTGGGTGGCTCAGTTGGTTGAGCATCTGACTCTTGGTTTTAGCTAGGTCTTGATCTTGGGGTCGTGGGATGGAGTCCACATCCAACTGTGTGCTTAGCTTGGAGTCTGCTTGGTGATTTCTCTCCTTCTCTCTCTGTTCCTCCCCTGACTCATATTCTCTCTTTCTCTCTCCACTCTCTCTCTAAAATAAATAAATCTTAAAAAAATAAAAGAAAAACGTCTGATGGCTTACAATTAGATTTCTTTTGGTAAATATTTATAGGTGGGGACTACAGGTGTCCTTCACTCAATCTTGGTCCTAGGTTAGAAAGAAAACATTCTCAGACAGATGCTGCCATAGAAATAGACATTTATAGTAATGCCTCTTTATCCTTAGGGAAGTGTCTTGAGACCCCCAGTAATTGCCTGCAGCCACAGATAGCACTAAAACCTATGTATACTATATTTTTTCTTTGCATACACACACACACACATAATTTGTAAATTAGGAAAAATTAGAGAGTAACAACAACAATAATAAACAATAATAAAATAGAGCAATTACAACAATATATTGTCATAAAAATTATGTGAATTTATCCTTTTTCTTTCTCTCTCACAATATTTTATTGTACAGTCCTCACCCTTCTTGTGATGATGGGAGGTGATAAAATGGCTACGGGGACGAGATGATGTGAAATGAATGATGTAGGCATTGTGATGTAGCTTAGGTTACTGCTGCCCTTCTGACATATGAAAGAAGGAGAATCATCTGTTTCCAGAATGCAGTTGATTGAGGGTAACTGAAACCCTAGAAAGCAAAACCTCAGGTAAGGGAACACTACTATCTTAGCAATAAGGCTCAAAAACAGACTACTGAGGGGCACCTGGGTAGCTCAGTGGATTAAAGCCTCTGCCTTTGGCTCAGGTCATGATCTCAGGGTCCTGGGATCGAGTCCCGCATCGGGCTCTCTGCTCGGCAGGGAGCCTCCCCCCCCACGCCTCCCACCAGCTCTTTCTCTGCCTGCCTCTCTGACTACTTGTGATGTCTGTCTGTCAAATAAACAAATAAAATCTTAAAAAAAAATAGACTACTGAATCTATTCTGTAAGTGTAAACAACTCTGGCTGGCTGTCCTTTTGGGGACCCCTACAGCGGCTTGCGTGAAAGGTTCACTTGAGGCAAACGTGCTACTATTCCAGTGGCAAGATTTAGCCAACCATGTATTTGGAGGGAGTTGTCCCAGAATCTTCCAGTGAATTTTGGATTTAAGCCAAGAGCACTCTTCCTACAGGTACAGACCACTGGTCTCTTTTGCTTTTTAAAAATACTTCCTAGCTCATTTGCATATCTTGAATACTACTAATTTCATAAATAAAACCTCCTCCTTAACATCCATTATGCTAATTAATAAAACCTCTGATCTTGTTTGGAAACAAAGAGAGTTGAATCACTTGAAGCAACCCTATCTTTTAATTAAATGCCAAGACTCACCCTGGGAGTATTTTCTAGATTAGGGCAATTGACTATCTCTAGGGTGTGGATGAAAACTAACACACATGTATCACACTGACAATGCTAAAGTGGCTTAAGCAGATTGCAGACAACCTAACGGAGGAAAAATAATGTGTTCAGTTTGGGACATGCTTACTGACAAGTGGAGACAGCTCAGTAACAAATGTTAATTGTACAGATCTGATATCTGGGAAAAAAGATATGGCTGCATAGTCAATTTGGAAATCACTAGAGTATGCTTCAATTTGTTATTTTTGTTCATAAGAAAGTGTAGCACAATGACATCATTTGCTTATCCTATTTTTTTTTTTTTTTTTTACTCAACATTTATTAAGTAAGTGTCTGTTATGTGCCAGATGCCAGATGCCAGTGTTTGGTCTAAGAATAGGAAGTCAAAATCACAGACCCTTCTTTCGAAAATCTCATGTTCTAAAGAGAACATGAGTAAGTAATATACAATTTAGGTGGATTAATATAAGGTAGTCCCTCTCCCATCATAATAAACGACTATGAGTGAGAACAGACACGTTTCCTAGAATTTAACTTTTTAAAATTGTGAATGATATCAGTAAAATGTAAAAGACAATTCTGTAAACTGCGTTTAAAATATGTCTTAGAGTTGTAAGCAAATTTCTTCAGGAATGGGTTTGCCAGGAGACAACAAATGCTGGTGAGGATGTGGAGACAAGAGAACCCCAGTGCACTATTGGTGGCAATTTAAAATGCTACAGCTACTATGGACAACAGTATGTGGGCACCCTAAAAAATTAAAAATAGAACTATCTTATATTTCAGTGATCCCACTTCTGGTTATCTAACCAAGGGAGATGAAATCACTCTCAGGAAGAGTCACCTGCATTTCCATGTTCATTGCAGCATTATTTACAATAGCCAAGAGTGTCCACTGGCAGATGAATTGATAAAGAAAATGTAAGACACCCATAGGAAATTCTGCCATTTGCAACAATGTGGATGGACCTTGAGGGCATGATAAATGGAGACTAGAGTTAACAATACTGTATGGTATACTTAAAAGTTGCTGTAAGAACAGTTTTAAAGTTTTTACAATAAGAATTGAAATGGCAATAATGTGAAGTGAAGGATGTATTAACTAACCATATTGTGGTAAATATTTTGTAATATATACGTGTATCAAATCATCATATTGTACACCTTAAGCTTACATAATATTAAGATGTCAATTATATCTCAATAAAGCTGAAAAAAAAAGAATGAATTAGGACTATTTATAAAAGGGGGAATTTGAAGAACTATAGTAACAATCTATAGCACAGGCCATGGGACATATCCTGCAGTAATCTCCCATGAAGATAATTTTGTGACAGAAAGGCTTCATTTCCTCAGGAAGTGAACACTTGAAGATGAGCCTCCAGGTGTTATGAGAGAGCAATAGCTGGGTAAGTAACGAAATTTTTTCCATATTTAAAAATTTTAACAACAAATTCATTGATCTGTGGTTTAAATTAGTGAGGTTACATAATGTTTATTGAGTTCTCACTGGAGGGGAAAAACTGAGGTGAAAATTTTACACTTGAGGGACACCTGGGTGGCTCAGGCAGTTAAGCGTCCCACTCTTCATTTTGGCTAAGGTCAATGATCTCATGGGTTGTGGGCTAGAGCCATGCATTGGGCTCTGCACTCTGCAGGGAGTCTTCTCAAAGAGTCTCTCTCTATGTCCCTCCCACAGTTCACGTGCATGTGTGTGCTCTCTCTCTCTCTCTTTCTAAAAGAAATAAATAAATCTTTAAAAAAGATGCTTTGCACCTGAAATTGTAAAATAAGGAAAATAAATGAATACACACACATATACATTTCATTTCACATGTGTGTATATTTATTAGCTTTTTTTTTTTATTGAAAATGGAAGAACCTGCCTGTTTCAAGTTCTGAAAAACATCTTGAATGCCTTTAGAAACGTTACCAAATATCCAAACTGTTTTGCTAATCACTGTTCCTTAATTTTACAACTTAGGTTGCTGTCAAGGGAAATTTAATCCTTATGTTTCTGATTCTTTCGTATTTGTCCCATCCAAGTGTTTCCTAGGAACCATTTGATGTCTAAAGGGTCTAAGAAGGCCTTTTGTTTTAAGCACATTTTAAGATGGTTTATTCAGAGTTAAGAGGCATTTTATCAGGATCATATGGAAACGAAACTCATAAGCCTTAAATTATTTTGAAAACTTAAAGACTGATAAACATCATCGATTTTTATTTAACACTTGATGGTTTGCTCTAGCCAAAATGTAAACATACCAAAGGTACCTTAGAACATTTAACTACTGTTTTAAAAAATTTATACTTTTGTCTTTATGAGAAAGCAACAGAAATTAGGATAAACAACTGTATGAACAAAAACCAAATTGGATCTTACATGGTATGAGCTGAATGGTCCTGATAATTGTCTGAACATGATAAATGAAGATATTTACCCTGATATCCAAGATCACCTGATCCTTAACTATTTTTTCCTCCCCCAAATGATCCTTAGGGAAAACATATGTAGGAGAACTGCAGCTAGCGAAGGACCTGTCTCTTTGGCTATTAAAAACTTTGATTCCGACATGGAACACAAAACTCTATGATCCAAGTTGAATCCTGTAAATAATTGCTTTTAGCCTAAGGAGGCAGTTTTGCATTGTATGGGCTCTGTATTTGCGTTTTTTGTTGTACCATTTATTAACTATAGGATCTTAGGTGAGTTATGTAATATCTTGAAGCCTTGGATTCTTTAGCTGTAACATTAGGATAATCACATTTCCTGCTTATTATGATATCTGTAATTTATCTTCAAATACTTTAGTAGAGGTGCAGTTAGTGGTATGTTCAGGAATGACAGACCAGGAAACCATACTGAAAAGCAGCTAATTGGATTCTTCTGTTGTTGATAGTTCAATCAGCATAATATACCTTAATTAGCATGGTGAATGTCAGAAATAAGTTGTTATCCATAAATCGGTGGCTTGGTAATTAGTATGATGAATGTTTGAAATGTGCTTTATGTAGAAAAATTAAAATTATAAAATACATGGATTGACCTAAATATTTTAAAAAACATTACCCATGCTCCCATTTTTGGGCAAACAAGACAGGAAAATGTAGGGAGTTTTTACCTTTAGTGTTAGTATCTATATTGTGCCTAACTGGTTTTTGTGGGAGAGGGGTCTTTAATTGATGCCAACTTAGTGTGAATGAACCTCTCTGCTTTTATATCATCATCTTCCTTAAACAGCCCATTTCTTCAGGTTGGAAGTGGGAGCAACTAAAAGGACAGACTTGGGGTTAATTAAAACTACAGAATAGGCTGTATGAACTGTTCTGTATCTGCTTCCTAATAATACTTATTTAATTACTGAATTTATTATGTGGCAGAATTTGAAATGAGCTTTGCTTTCCTTATAACCTGGTCGAGATGTTCTAAGAAAGTAGCTAACACACACATCTCAATTGTTACTGTGTAAATTATCTACCACAGAGAATAAAGAGTTAGTTTCACATTACCTAATGGGCTTACTGTAGTAATGAGGCAACCGTACATGGTAGGTGCAAGAAATAAGGAAATGATTGATACTGAGCACTCAGGAATGTACTGATGCAGAGTCAGAACTGGGGAAATGGTTGCTACTACTGGGTTTAAAGAGACCTAGAATGGAAACAAGCTGTAAGCCTTCTATGTCCTCTGTACATGCCTGAGTGTCAGATTTACCAGAAGAACTATAGAGAAAGCCTTTTCTTTTTCAGAAAAAACCTGAGTTTTTGCCAACACACAGGCAAAGATGGTCCTAGCCACCCATCTCGGGCCTTCTCAGACCAAGTGGAGTTGTAGGCTATGGACTTGTCTCATAAAAAAGGTAGGAGCTGGGCAGAGGTTATATTTCTCTAGCTCCGAGAAACGAAGAAGTCCTTACAAATCGTGTAACATACCAGTAAATTCCTGAGCCTCTGGAACTTGAGCTTCATAAGACATCAGGGAATGTAACCAATCTACCTTGTTTTCTTGAATGAGAATGTAAGTGTGGGAGTGGGAGAGATGACTTCCTTTTCCAAAACAAAAAAGAGCACTGACAAGATCTACATGCTTTATACTTCAAGTCCTGGTTTGAGCGATGCAGTGCATTAAATTATACATTATATATATATATATATATAAAATTTTATTTATAATATATATTATATTTATATGTATATCTATTTAAATTTTATTTATATATATTTTATTTACATATTATTTATTTATATTATATATTATTTGTATAAATAAAATTTATATAAATATATAAATACTTATATAAAATATACATATATACACATGTACATAGGTGCACACATATATAGCATAAACATACACACATACATGTATATGAATATATATACATATATATGCATCATAAAAAATGGCTATACGGAAAGACACTGAAATGTGATTATCTAATTTTGGGTGCTTTTAATTATTTTGCTTCTTTATGCAAATAACTGTATTGTTCAATGGACATATATAATTAAAATGCTTGCAATAAGTTCACAAATAAAATAAAAAAAATAATTTTTCTTGTATTTCCTTTTTTCCTTTTTTATTTTTTTGAGATTTTATTTATTTATTTTGGGGAGAGAGAGAGAGCATGAGCTGGGCTAGGGGAGGGGCAGAGGGAGAGGGACAAGTAGAGTCCTTGCTGAGTGGGAGCTAGACACAGGGCTGGCAGGGCTCCAACCTAGAACCCTGAGACCGTGACCTAAACTGATATCAAATGCTTAACTAACTGAACCATCCAGGCACTTACCTCTCCTGCTACTTTTTTTTAATATGCATTCTCCCAAAAAGAACAAATTAAGTCCAGGGTAAGTTTGCATGAATGTTTTTGTCAAAATGACATCTCTTTTTATTTATAAAATTAGTAGCCCTTAAAGTGATCTGAGGTTGACTATAAACTGGGAGTCAGGAGGGAGGATCTGAATCTCACAGAAAATGAACATAAACTATATCAAATCAAGAAATCTTCCCTCTATTCAAATCTGTCCCAGTAAAGGAGCTGTCCAGGGCAATTGGGAAAAGTTTGATAGGTTGAACTTTTATTCATTTTTAAAGTTTAACCCTGAGTCATTTCACCTAAATCAAGAAGCTATTTTTAGAGTCAGATCATGTATGCTTTTCATAAGCAGCAGAGGTATTGCCTATCTGTTCCAACTCAAATTTTGGAAGCAGTTATTCTTCTTGAAAGTTATTTTTTTCCTGTGGCATTTCATGGAAAACACTTGCTCTAGCCAACAAGTTATGGATATTTTTTTTAGACTGAAAAGATTCTTAATATGAATAAGCTAATTGAAGCCATGGGAAAAAGTGCAATTAAAGACTTTTTGGTTTATAATATGGTCATGTAGATGGAAAGAATCTTGAGAAGTCACTGACTTCAACTCTTGTTTGGAGGTTAAAGGGCATCCCCAAGCACACCTCTCTCCAACAAATGGGTATCTGTCCTGTTTTCAAAACAATTTAAGTAGGGTAAAATAAACCCACCAGGAAAATGCTGCCCTATAGTATTTCTTGGGATTGTGAAGTTTTTTAGATATCTTTTGTAGCAAATTAAACTAAAAACACCACAAAAATATAAGCCATTTTAAAAAATCTTATTGTATTATCATCTGTGATCTGATTCTGGGGTCTCCATATATCTTCTACCCTACTATGTTTCATTTTCTATGGTTTCCATTTCTTTCTTGCATAAATTAAGAATTTCTTGTTACCAATTTGTTATAAGCAACAAAGATGCATCTGAGTTCGCACCACCTAGTGACAACTTTGTAATAGTCTAAAGTAATAACCATTTTGGCTGGACTGAATTAACATTTCCCATAATGCCCCTTAATGATCTGTTTCATTAGGGTCATATACAAAGAAGATTTTCTCCAGAGGCGGAGAAAGGAAAGCAGGCAGGAGCCATTTTGTAGGAGACATATGTTGTGGCTGATTTGCTGCCTTACCCCCTTGGTGAGAAATAGCAGCTTGTCCTGCAACTGCTCTCTCCCTTACCTCTGGATCTTCTGTCAGTTCCTCTGGCTTCTGAACCAGGTGTGTTAACGTACATGTTCAGCACCTTGAGGAAGGGCTCTGGCTTACGAGGTCAGCGGCAACAAGAATGGACCTCAGTTCTGTGTGGATTTCCAACTTTTCCTCTTGGGGTTCCAGTTGACTGGTGATCTTCTCTTCCAGACTGGCATCCCTGGGAACTTTGGGCTCTAACTTGAGATGTGGAGGCAGCCTTGTGGAGACTTCTTAGCCAGCTGCCATAATTAGGTAAGCAGATACCCAGAAATAAATTCCTTAACATACACCTCTATATCATATTGGTTCTGCTTCTCTGGTTGAAACCTGACTGTTACATGCGGGAAACAGAATCAGAGACCAAGAATTAGGATTAGAAATCCAGACTGGCCCTCATTTCTGTTTTTCCTTACTCTACCTTCCAGTTTCTCTTTACACCATGCATTTCCAGAAAACAAGTTGGGAAATATGGCCCTGAGAATTAGTAGAATCACTTATATGTCCAACTACCTGAAGAGACATGAGTTCCCTTATTCAGTATCTATCTTCCTGTAGTGACAAATTCTAAATCTCAGGACACAGACTGTGTAGAACATATCGGAATCCTACACTCTAGCCTTGAGCAATTCTCTGTTTCTGGGGAAGCAGACTATATGGAAGGAATTGGACTGTGTCTGGTGCCCACCACTAGTCCAAATGACTGTGTCAAATACAGCAGGGTTAGGCTGAACAGAATGACTATGGGAGTTGCAACGGTATTTTCACGAGGCAGGAGAAATTAGGGACCAATGTGTTTACTGTTGGCCAGGGCTGATAGTTACCAGAATATACGATTAGGGTCATGATGCTTGTTTCCAGCTGGTGCCTGTTCTTATTAACTGGTTCTTGTGCCATATAAGCTGTTAAACATTTTCAATATCACACCTGTCCACAGATTTAACTTAATATAACTCATTCATTGATGCAAAACATATTTCAAGGGTTTATAATTGGCATAAGCACACTATTGGTATCAGGGCAAACAAAGGTGAATAAAGAGGCAAGTTTGTAGTCTAAGAGTGTATAATTCAGCAGGACAAACAGATACTTCCAACTTCAAATGAAGGAAGCCATGGTTCACAGTCAGATAACTTAGATTTATTCTTTGCTTTATTCATTTATTACCTTTTTGGCCATGCAGTTTTACAGTGTGGTTAAGTCTGTAAGGAAACAGACTACTTTCATTCTACATTCCAACATCATGACTTAACAATCTGTATGAACTTGGGCCAATTATTTAATCTTCCCATCTTTTGTCTCTAAAAAATAGGGATAAGATTGGTATGAAAATCAAACAAGGAGAACCTGGGTGGCTCAGTCAGTTAAATCTCCGACTCCAGCTCTCAGTTCAGGTCATGATCTCAGGGTCATGAGATTGAAGGACCTGCACTGAGTATGCAGCAGGCGTAAGATTCTGTTCCTCTGCCTGCCACTGCTGCCCCCCTCCCCCCACCTTGCCCCTGGCTCAATTGCTTTCCCTATCAAAAAAAAAAAAAAAAAAGCCAAATTATTGTATGAAAGAATGTATGATAACAGCAGCACCTTTCCATTTATTTTCATTTCATTGGAGCCTTTTGTTTTTAATGGTATTTGATTTTTTTAAAACGAAGAATGCTATTTTTTTTCAAATTCCTTTTCAGCAGTTAGAAGTATAATTATAATTTTTAAATTTAGCCATTAATTTAATCAATTATATAAATAGATTTTTCAATATTTAACCATTCTTATGTTTGTAGAATTAACCCATCTTGATTTTTCATTATTCTTCTGGATTAAATTAACCAGAAATGTATTTAAGGTTTTTTTCTTTTTTGGGGGGTGCCTGGGTGGTGCAGTTGGTTGAGCATTTGACTCTTGGTCTTGCCTTAGGTCATGATCTCAGGATCTTGAGATTAAGCCTGCGTGGGGCTCCAGGGTCAGTGGGGAGTCTGCCTAAGATTCTCTCTCCTTCTGCTCCCCCCTCCTCCCCATGCACATGCTCACTCTCTCAAATAAATAAATCTTTAAAAAAATATTTTTTAATCCATATGTAGTGGATATGATCTTAATGTGCAAATTCATTTGTGAAAAAAATCTGTTTTTTTTTTTTTAAGATTTTATTTATTTAGTTGGCATAGAGAGAGACAGTGAAAGAGGGAACAGAAGCAGGGGAGTGGGAGAGAGAAGCAGGCCCCCTGCCCAACAGGGAGACTGATGTGGGGCTCAATTCCAGGACTCGGGGATCATGACATGAGCCGAAGGCAGAAGCTTAATGACTGAGCCACCCAGGCATCCCTTATTACCTTTTAAATCAATTTAATTCCAACTTTAAGCACATATGCCCCTAGCTTAGCAGGAAATTCAATGTCAGTTATTCCGGAGTGTCTTTTCTATTACGAGGGGAGTGGTAAGTGTCCAGGGTCTCACAAAGTACCAAGACATTGGAGGAAACCCCTTGGGCTCAGTCATCCCTGGTCCTCAGTTGCTACCCAGCCACCTATGACTCAGTTCTGGATCCCTAAGATGCCATTTCCTTCAGAGGTTTTACTCTTTTTAGACCAGGCCAGAGCGGAACTCAGGTCCCTGATGTTTTAGAGACTTATGAGTCTCTCCTTTCTCATCAGTTTGAGGGAGTACCTTTTCTTCCCTTCAAGTAAAAGCTGATCTCCACCATAAAAAACACTTATCTAATTTCTTCAATGAAGTTTTTTGCAAAAATGGAGAGAGGATCAAAAGCCTTGAGATAATGAATTACAAATCATAATAGCTCGGGACTGAGTGGGGCTGAATGAATATAGGGAACAGCAACACGACTCGATAACATGCATTGTGACACTTTCCACCTCTTCCATGGTTGGGAACAGCTTCAATAGCACAAAATTATCAGTTCCTTCTCCGAGTTTGGAAGAATTTCTTGCTAAAATCATTTGAACTTCATGCCTTTTCAAAGAATAACTCTTTTTATGAGTCTGTCAATTTACCACATGGTTGTGGATATATTCAGATTTTCTACTTTGTCTTGAGTTGATTTTGGTAGTCTGAATTTTTCTAGAATAGTTACTAATTCCACTGGAGATTAAATGTGGATTACATGGGATTACATATAGATTATGCACAGCATTATCATTTTTTTTAATCTTATTTGTTTCTGGAGTTGTATATTTTTCTTATTTCTAAATAATAATGTTTTCACTTTTCACCTGATCAGTTTACTTAGAATGGTTGGGTATGTTTCTGTTAATTTTATAAGGTCAGCTCTTGGATTTTTCTTATTAATTCGAATTTAATTTCTCTCGTTTCACATTTATTAATTTCTGCCTCTAATTCTTTCTCTAAGTTTGTTTTCTTTTTCCTTTTCTAACTTCTTGAGTTGAAGGATTAAATTCATTTATTTCCAAGGAATCTTGTTTAATAAGTTATGCATTAAATGTGCATATGCTTCTCATCCTCTTAGTGATCCTAGCTTAGATTTGATGTGGCTTGTTATCACTTGTAGTTGTTTTGTAATAACAGTATTGTATTTTGTATTTTTTAGGAGAATATATAAAATTCTTCATTTATTTGTTACATTTGTTTTATACATATACATACACACATTTTCTGTTGTTTTTAGTGAGTTGTGGTCTGCAAACATATTCTCTGAAATTTCAGTTTTGAAGGGTTTATATTATCTCATACTTTTAATATTAATGGTATATTTTAATCCTCACTTTCTCTTTCCTAAAGAACATATAACAGTGGGGTTAAAAGTTCAAAACTAGTTCTAGAATTTTCCTACATGCATTGCACTGATTTGTTCTCCTATGACTCGTTTTTGCTTCAGGAACTTCACTGCTGATTACTCATTAGTGTCTTATGCTCTGGTAGAATGTTGGACTGTCATTATTTCATGGAACTTTTGCTGCCCTTGACTCATGAACCCTTAACTCCAGTTCTCTTTATGCCTCCTTAGTTATTATTCTTCAGACGTTTTATTAGCTATTCTTTCTCTGTGCATTCCTTTATTGTAGGTTTCACCAGAATTTTTGTCTTTGGTTCACTATGTCTCTCTTTTTTTTCTACAAATTACATTGTGTTGGGCAAGCATTTTATTTCTATAACATCAACTAAATCTATTTTGTTTTCTTATCAGTAGCTTACTGCCTACTGCACATAATCACCAGAACATAATGTTGTGTTCTTGAAATTAATATAATATCAAACATAAGTTAATAATAAAAAAGTGACTTATATCACATGGAGTTACAATATTCTTGAAGACATCAACCTTAAGTATGTGAAAAGTTTCTTGATTACTCTCACATAATCTATGCTAAAGAAACAGAATGTCTTTCACACAATAAGTATAGTAATAGTAATAAAAAATAAAAGATGGACCTGAATTCATGTTAATGTTTTACCATTGATTATCTGTAGGCTTCTCAGGTCAATTTCTTTCTATTATATCTCATTATCATCATTAAAATGAATTTATCTAGTTATAGAGAATTCTGGGATTTTTGAAGCTATGCTTTAGATCATGAATGAAAGATATAAATGCAACCAAGACTTCAATATCAATCTCCATAAAATATTGAGTTATCTTTCCTATCTCCAAGTCATCACAGGTAAAAATTTTGTGAACACTATTCACCAACCAGTTATGCATCAGCCTAATGGGTATGTTATATCCTCACCAGATCATCCTCACTAATCAGTATGCATTGCATGGCATCCAAAGTTGTATGACAAAATAAGATGTCTTATTAAAATCAAGGTAATTAAATCTTTTTCTTTTCCTAAATCTTCCATGCCTATCAATCTTCAACATAAGCTAGATTAGTCAGACATATGTGTTCTTTAGCAAATTACACTAATATTTATCTAGCTTCCAGGTTCCTTTTGATGTTCTCAAATTTACTTTAAAAGCAGTATAATTTAGACTTTTTTTGAACTCCAAATCTCTTTTCAAGTGAATATAAGCAAAATATGCATTTTTAACTAACTAGTAGATTATATTAACTGTGTTGATGTGGTTAATTGATGGATTACTTATAGGACAAACATAAATTACTCTTAAAATAAATCACTTTTGACTCCCAGTTTCTCTTCTCATCCTCTTCCCTTTCTGGACAGATTAATTGATGGTCATATTTAATATTTGACAACTTGGTAAAAAGTGTATTTAAAAAAATTCACCAGGTCTGGCAAGAACTTTGACAATAGTTTATTACAATAGCTATATGACCATTGCAACAGTGGACTCTGATATAATGGCAGCTTCTATATTATCATTGCAAATCTGCTTATTGAAAGTATTTTATTATGTGTTTCTTTGCTTTCTTGCCAAATGACCAACTGTCTATTTACCATTTCAATCTGAAATCAAGTCCAGGTATCCAAAAAAAGAAATTCCTTCCTCTTTTCTTTAGCTTTGCTTTGAAAATCATGCTTAGGTTCTCATTGATATTATATAACTGTGGATCATGTAGAAATGATAACAGTAGCTAGGCTGGGTTCATGATTGTCCAAAAAGAAAATTATTTTCAAGCAAAGATTTCAAGGAGAGAGCATTCAGGTTTTGCAAACATTAATTCATGGCTTATTTTTGTTTGCACTTTGTTTTATTACTTATTTCCCATAGATAGTTATTGGCTGAGGCTTGGGGAAGGTGCTTATGGCTCCAATCCCAATGAGATTACTAGATGGGTAGATACAGTAAGTGAGGTCCTGAAGGAGAATAAGATAAGGAATCAGAAAAACATTCCATCAAAAAGGATAGAACAGTTGTTTTCAGTTTTTATTTCTATCACAATATACATAAGGGGACAACATTCACAAAAGATATTTAGGGCAGTGAAGATACTCTGCATGATACCACAATAACAAATACATGTCAATATTCATTTGTCCATACCTTTAGATTGTGTAACACCAAGAGTGAACCTTCAAGTCAGCTAACAATTTCAGGTAATTATGAAGTGACAATGAAGGCTCATCAGTTGTAACAAATATAACATGATGGTGGAGAATGTTGATAATGGGGGGGCTATGTGTGTATACTTGGGGGTATGTGGGGAATCTCTATATCTTCTGCCCAATTTTGCAGTGAATCTTAAGCTACTCTTAAAAAGCAGTCTTAAAAATGAATAAATAGAGAGACCTGGGTGGCTCAGTCATTAAGTAGCTGCCTTTGGCTCAGGTCATGATTCTAGGGTCCTGGGATCGAGCCCTACATTGGGCTCCTGCTCAGTGGGAAGCTGCTTCTTGCTCTCCCTCTCCTTCTGCTTATGTTTCCTTTCTCACTGTCTCTCTGTCAAATAAATAAATAAAATCTTTAAAAAATGAATAAACAATAAATTTAGAAAAAGAAACTTACTGGAACTTGGAAACACCTGGATGATAGCATTGTGGACCTCGGTAGACTATTTAGTCCTCGGTGCATGCGGTAGACTATTCTATTGGTGCATCCATTGGACTACCCATCCTAGTATTCAGATACGTGTATAGGCAGTCCCCTCCCATGTTGCATCTGGGTTAACAGGCTTTAGCACGTGTGATGCAACAGAGTCTTGAAACACACTAACACAATTAGGCTTTTTTTTTTTTTTTTTTAACAATTGTGCTTTTCTGATTGGAACGTTCTTTTTAGAACTAGCCACCATGCTTTAAGTTGTCTTAGCTATCTTGCTTGAGAAAAATGCTATAAAAGAGGTCCTTCACGATGAAACAGTATATGCAGAGGAAGCACACTGGAAGAAAACTGAGGGCAGCTCATGAGCTCCCTAGTTCATGAGTAACCCCTGCCAGCATGCATGCAGGAGAAGAAATTCCCTGTCAATTCACAAACATTTGAAAAAATAATAAATAGTTTTTTAAAAAAGGTTTTATTTATTTATTTGAGAGGAAGAGAGAGATAATGAGAGGGAGTGGAACAGGAGGGAAGGGCAGAGAGAGAAGCAGGCTCCCTGCTTAGCAGGAAGCCCAACCTGGGGTTCAATCCTAAGACCTTCAGATCATGACCTGAGTTGAAGGCAGATGCTTAGCCAATGGAGCCACCCAGGTGACACAAGACAAGTAATAAATTCTTTAAGCCACTATGTTTTGATGTGATATGCTACCCAGCAATAATTAACTGATAAAGTCTATTCAGTTTCAGATCCTTTTCCAATAACCTTATAAAATGTCGCTCCAGGTACTATGAGTGTCCTACCTTCTTTCCTGTACTCTTTGATCTCTGCATCTCCAAATTTCCCTCTCCTAGACTTCAATCTTTAGTAATTCTCCATCATTCTTTCCCTGTTTTTTTTTTTTTTTTTTTTTTTTAAGTTTTGCTTTGTATCTTGATCCTAACATTTCATCTGCTGAGCGTTGGAGTGGGGTGTGTCCCTAGAATACTTACAGGGGATCATATTAGATTCATCTGGAAGATTTTTTCATCAACATTTAAAGAAGTTTGGTTAAGATTCCAGCTCTCCCACTCTATCTCTTCACATGGAATAATTTTTTTAGGGAGATATTGGCCCTGAATGGAATTGAGTATTGAGTGTCTCCTCGAGTATATTATAACTAGAATAAAAATAAAAAATTACTGTTCTTTCCACTTTGATTGACTATTTTCTGGGCTCTTGATCTTATTTTTTTCTGGACTTCACTTACTAAATCTGCCCACCTAGTCATCTCATTAGGATTAGAATAATAAGCCACCTTCCCTCCACCTCAGCTGGCAACTATCTGTGGGAATTAAACAATAAAAACAAAACACAAGTAAAATGACATTAATAGATGTTTCCAGAATCTGGATTTTCTCTTATTGAAATGTTTGCTCTAACTGCTGGCAACCACTGATCTTTTACTGTCTCTGTAGTTTTGCCTTTTCCAGAATGTGATATAGTTGGAATCATATAGTGTGTAACCTTTTCAGATTCTTTCATTTAGTACTATGCCTTTAAGTTTCTTCCATGTTTTTTCATGGATTGATATCTCCTTTCTTTTTGGTGATGAATAACATTCCGTTGTCTGGATGTATCACAGACTATTTATCCATTCATCTCCTGAAGGACACGTTGGTCAACTCCAAGATATGGTAATTATGAATAAAGCTGCTATGAACATCCATGTGTACTTTCTGTGTGGACATAAGTTTTCAACTACTTTGGGTAAATACCAAGGAGTGTGATTGCTGTGGGACCATAAAGTAAAAATATGTTTAGTTTTCTAAGAAACTGCAGAACTGTCTTCCAAAGTGGTTGGAGCATTTTGCATTTCCATTGGGAATGTATGAACATTACTGTTGCTCCACATCCTTGTCAGTGCTTGGTATTGCCAATGTTCTGGATTTTGGCTATTTCAATAGGTTCGTACTGGTGTCTCACTGCCATTTTAATTTTTATTTATTTCCTTGATGACATGTAACGTGGAGCATCTTTTCATATGTTTATCTGCCATCCATTATCTTAGTTGGTGAAGTGTCTTTTAAGATCTCTGGCTAGTTTTTAATTTGGTTGTTTTCTTCTTGCTGAGTTGTAAGAGTTCCTTGTATATTTTTGCACAAAATTATTTATTCAGATGTGTCTTTGCAAATATTTTCTCCTGGGCTGTAGCTTTTTTTCTCATCCTCTCAACGTCTTTCTCAGAGAAGAAATTTTTAATTTTAATGAAGTCTTATTAACAATTGTTTCTTTATGGTCATGTTTTTGATGTTGTATCTAAGAGATTATTGCCATACCCAAGGTCATCTGTGTCTCTCCTATGCTGTCTTTTTGGAATTTTGTAGTTTTGCATTTTCTATTTAAATCTATGGTACATTTCCTGTTAATTTTTCTGAAGGGTGTATGTTCTATGATTTGAATTTATTCATCAGTTTTGTAGTTTTCCTTTTTTAGAACTTGTATGTATTTTGTTAGATTTAAAGTGAACTATTTCATTTTGGAATGCATTAATATAAATGGTAGTGTTCTTAATTTCAAATTCATTTCAAATTCAAATGACTTTTGCATACTAACCTGTATCCTACAACCTTACTAATTTCCCTGTTAGTTCCAAGAGGGTTTTTGTCAGGTTTTTTTTGTTTTTTTTTTTTTAGGATTTTCTACTTGGATGATCATGTCATTTGCAAGCAAACACATTTATTTCTTCCTTCTCAATCTGTATGCCTCTTCTTTTTTTCTTTTTTGCATTAGCTAGACTTCCAGTACAATATTGAAAAGGAATGATGAAAGGAGACAGTCTTTCTTTGACCTTACTTGATCTTGATCTTACTGGGAAATCTTCAAGTTTGTCACCACTAGATATGATGTTAGCCATGGGATTTTGTAGATAATCTTTATCAAGTTTGAAGAAGTTTCCCTCTATTCCTACCGAGAGTTTTTATGATGAATATGTATTGGATTTTGTCAAATAATTCTTCTGCATCTGTTGATATGTTCATGTGATTTTTCTTTTTAGCCACTTAATATGATGGCTTATATTAGTTGGCTTTCAGATATTGAACCAAACATACATTCTCAGGATAAATCCCACTTGTTATACTGGTGTATAATTCTTTTTATACATATTGGCTTCAATTTGCTAATATTCCAGATTTTTGCATGTATTATCATGAAAGATATTGGTTAGTCTTTTTCTTTTCCTATAAATCTTTGGATGGTTTTGGCATAAGTATAATGCTGACCTCATAAAATGAATTAGGAAGTATTCCCTCATTTCTATCCTCTGCAAGACATTTTAGAAAATTGGTATAACTTTAGGAACACCTGGGTGGCTTAGTTGGTTAAGCATCTGCCTTCAGCTCAGGTCATGATCTCAAGGTTCTGGGATTGAGTCTTGCTTCTGGCTACTTGCTCAGTCGGGAGCCTGCTTCTCCCTCTGCCTGCCATTCCCCCTGCTTGTGTTCTCTCTCTCTCTCTTTGACAAATAAATAAAGTCTTTAAAAAAAATGGTATAATTTCTTTCTTACATGTTTGGTAGAATTCACCAGTAAGCCCATCTAGGCCTACTGCTTTCTGGTTTATAAAGATATTATAATGGGCTCAATATCTTTAAGAGATGCAGGCTTAATCAGATTGTCTATTTCTTTGTGAATTTAGCAAATAGTACATTTCAAGGAACTTGTCCATTTCCTCTAGGTTATCAAATTTGTGGAAAGGGGGTGTGGTCCAAGATGGTGGAGGAGTAGGAGATCTAAATTTCATCTGCTTCCAGGAATTCAGTTGGATAGCTATCAAACCATTCCAAATACCTACAAACTCAACAGGAGATTGAAGAAAAGAAAGCAGCAACTCAGTGAACAGAAAAGTGACCACTTTCTGGAAGGTAGGATGTGTGGAGAAGTGACTCTGAAGTGATATAAGGGAAGATAGACTGCGGGATAGCCTCCATCAGTTGGCTACTGGCAAGTGATAGAACAGAGGAGCACAAAATCAGAACTTTTAGAAGTCTGCTCCCGTAAGGCACGTTGCTCTGGTGGCTAAATGGGAAGTAGAACCCTAGCTGGTACAGTATGGTCTCAGGGCTCTCAGTGTCACAGAAAGACTGAGGATGACTGAATGTGTCAGAGCTCTCAGATATTGGAGCAGAGACACTGGCCAAAAAGAGTGAGCCCAAGAATGGGCTCTCAGCTTGGGGTTGCCATAACTGTGATCTCCGGCATGGTCAGCTTACTGCTCTTTTAGAAGGGGCTCAACAACTGGCATATCCAGGGAGACTCCCCTTCCTTCCTGAGGAGGAGCAGTGTGGGAGTATGCTGCAGGAATCTCCTGGGTTTGGAGACTCCAAACAGGGTCATGTCAGAGACAGAAATGATCCGTCTCGGGCTGGGTGAGCATGAAGCATGGCTGGAGACCAGGGAGACAGGAGTAATTATTTTTCTCCGAGGGTGAACTGAGGAATGGGGCCCTGAGTTCTCAGCTCCTCTGGGGCCAGAGATAGGAGGCTGCTATTTTCATTCTCATCCTCTAAGGCTGTGCGGAAAGCCTTCAGGGAAAAAATACTACAAAGAACAAATGGGAACAGGTTACTTAGCTTGGCCCCTGGCAAGGGTGGTACAATTTGAACTAGGACAGAGACATTTGAGAATCAATGCAACAGGCCCCACCCTCCAGAAGATCAGCAAGAATACCCAGCCAAGACCAAGTTTACTGATCAATGAGAACTGCAAAATTCCAGCGCTAGGGGAACACAGCACATAGAATTCATGGTTTTTTCCCTATGATTCTTTAGTCTTTCAAAGTTAATTTTTTAAAATTTTTGGTATTTTTTCTTTGTCTATATTTTTTAAATTTTTCTTCTTTCTTTTTTCAACCAACTTCTTATCATTTCCTTTTTTAAAATCTTTTTTAATTTTCATTTTTACACTCATATTCTCTTCATTGTATTTCTGCTTATGTGTGTGTGTGTTTCTTTCTTTAAAATTTTGAGAAGCAGTTTCTTCTTAAAGACCAAAATACACCCAGACTCTAGTGTGTGGCTCTGTTCTATTCACCAGCTTGATCATACTCTTTTTTTTTTTCTTTCCCCCTGTTTCATGTCTTTTCTGATTTGTTTAGTGTCTATTTTTCTGAGGTCATTGTTACCTTTTAGCATTTTATTCTCTTGTTCATCTATTCTTCTCTGGCCAAAACAACAAAACAGAAAAACTCACCTCAAAAAAAAAAAAAAAAAAAAAAAAAAAAAGGAACAAGAAGCAGTACTGACTGCCAGGGACCTAATCAACACAGACATTAGTAAGATGTCAGAATTAGAGTTCAGAATAATGATTATAAAGATAATAGCTGGGCTTGGAAAAAGCATAGAAGTTAATAGAGAATCCCTTTCTGGACAAATAAAATCTAACCAAGTCAAAATCAAAAAGGATGTTAATGAGATGCAATAAAAAATGGAGGCCCTAAGTGTTATGATAAGTGAGGCAGAAGAGAGAAGTAGTCATATAGAAGAACAAATGATGAAAAATAAAAAAGCTGAGAAAAAGAGAGATAAACAATTACTGAACCACGAGGAAAGAATTTGAGAAATAATTGATACCATAAAGTGAAACAATATTAGAATAATTTGGATCCCAGAAAAAGAAGAAAGAGAGAGAGGGGCAGAGAATTTCCCTAATTTGGGAGAAGGAAACAGGAGTAAAAATCCAGGAGGTACAGAGAATTCCCCTTAAAATGAATAAAAATAGGTCAATAGCCTGACATCTAATATTAAAACTTACAAATCTCATAGACAAAGAGAAAATCCTGAAAGCATCTAGGGATAAGAAGTCTATAACCTACAATGGTGGAAACATTAGATAGGTCTGGCAGCAGACCTATCCACAGAGACCTGGCAGGCCAGAAAGGACTGGCATGATATATCCAGAGCACTAAATGAGAAAAATATGTAGCCAAAAGTACTATATCCACCTAGGCTGTCATTGAAAATAGAAGGAGAGATAAAAAGCTTCCAGGACAAACAGAAACTAAAGGAATTTGTGATCACCAAACCAGCCTTATAAGAACTATTAAAAAAGACCCTCTAAGCAAGGAGAAAGCCTAAAAGTAACATAGACCAGAAAGGGACAGAGACAACATACAGCAACAGACATCTCAGAGGGAACACAATGGCACTAAATTCATATCTATCAATAGTTACCCTGAATGTAAATGGGCTAAATGTCCCAAACAAAAGACACAGGATATCAGATTGGATTAAAAAAAAAAAAAAAAAAGACTCATCGATATGCTGTCTGCAAGAGACTCATTTTAGACCCAAACACAACTCCAGATTTAAGATGAGGGGGTGGAAAACAATTTACCATGCTAATGGACATCAAAAGAAAGTTGGGGTGGCAATTGTTATATCACACAAATTAGATTTTAAACCAAAGACTATAATAAGAGATGGAACAGGAAGGACACTATATCATACTTAAAGGGTCTTTCCAACAAGAAGATCTAATAATTTTAAATATCTATGCCCCTAACATGGGAGCAGCCAATTATATAAGCCAATAAATAACAAAATCAAAGAAACAAATGACAATAATACAATAAGAGTAGGGGACTTTTACACCCCCCTCACTGAAATGGGCATATCATCTAAGCAAAAGATCAACAAGGAAATAAGGGCTTTAAATGACACACTGGACCAAATGGACTTCACAGATATATTCAGAATATCCCATCCCAAAGCAATAGACTACACATTTTTCTCTAGTGCACATGGAACCTTCTCCAGAATATATCACATCCTGGGTCACAAATCAAGTCTCAACTGGCACCAAAGGATTGGATCATCCCCTGCATATTTTCAGACCACAATGCTTTGAAAGTTGAACTCAGTCACAAGAGGAAAGTTGGGAAGAACTCAAATACATGGAGGCTAAAGAGCATCCTGCTAAAGAATGAATGGGTCAACCAGAAAATAAAGGAATTTAAAAAATAATGGAAACAAATGAAAATGAAAACACAACTGTTCAAAATCTTTGGGATACAGCAGAGATGGTCCTAAGAGGAAAGTATGTGGCAATACCAGCCTTTCTCAAGAAACAAGAAAGGTCTCAAATACACAATCTAGCCCTACACTAAAGGGGCTGGAGAAAGAACCACAAAGAAAGCCTAAACCCAGCAGGAGAAGAGAAATAATAAAGATCAGAGCAGAGATCAATGGAATAGAAACCAAAAGAACAGTAGAACAGATCAACGAAACTAGGAACTGGTTCTTGGAAAGACTTAATAAAATAAATAAACCCCTGGCCAGATTTATCAAAAAGAAAAGAGAAAGGACCCAAATTAATAAAATTATGAATGAAAGAGGAGAGATCACAACCAACACCAAGGAAATACAAACAGTTATAGGAACATATTATGAGCAACTATATGCTAATAAATTAGACAATCTGAAAGAAATGGATGCATTCCTAGAGATATATAAATTACCAAAACTGAACCAGGAAGAAATAGAAAACTTGAATAGACCCATAACCAGCAAGGAAATCTAAGCAGTATTCAAAAATCTCCCAACCCAAACAAGAGTCCAGGGCCAGATGGTCTTCCCAGAGAAATTCTACCAAACATTTAAGAAGACTTAATACCTATTCTTCTGAAACTCTTCAAAAAAATAGAAATGGAAGGAAAATTTCCAAACTCGTTTATGAACATGGATGAAAAATTCTCACCAAAATACTAGCCAATAAGATCCAACAGTGCATTAAAATGATTATTCACCATGACCAAGTGGGATTTATTCCTGGGCTGCAAGGATTATAATCCTTATTCAACATCTGCAAAGCAATCAATGTGATACCCTACATTAATAAAAGAAAGAACAAAAACCATATTATCCTCTCAATAGATGCAGAAGAAGCATTGACAAAACATCCTTTCTTGATTAAAACTCTTCACAGTGTAGGGATAGAGAATAAACCTCAATATCTTAAAAGCCATCTATGAAAAACTGAGAGCAAATATCATTCTCAATGGGGAAAAACTGAGAGCTTTCCCCCTAAGATCAGGAACATGCCAGGGATGTCCACTACCACCACCACTGTTCAACATAGTCCTAGAAGACCTAGCTTCAGCAATCAGACAACGAAAAGAAATAAAAGACTTTAAAATTGGCAAAGAAGAAGTGAAACCCACACTCTTTGCAGACGATATGATACTTTGTGTGGAAAACCCAAAAGACTCCATCCCAAACCTGCTAGAACTCATATTCAGTAAAGTGGAAGGATCTAAAGTCAATGCACAGAAATCAGTTGCATTTCTGTACACCAATGAGATGGAAGAAAGAGAAATTAAGGAGTTGATCCCATTTACAATTACACCCCAAAATATAAGATACTTAGGAATAAATCTAACCAAAGAGGCAAAGAATCTGCACTCAGAAAACTATAGAATACTCATGAAAGAAATTGAGGAAGACACACAAAAAATGGAAAAACAGTCCATGCTCATGGATTAGAAGAATAAATACTGTTAAAATGTGTATGCTGCCTGGAGCAATCTATACCTTCAATGCAACCCCTATCAAAATATCAGCATTTTTTTTTCACAGAAATGAAATAAGTAATCCTAAAATCTGCATGGAAGCTGAAAAGACCCTGAATAGCCAGAGGAATGTTGATAAAGGAAAGCAAAGCTGGTGACATCACAATTCTGGACTTCAAGCTCTATTACAAAGCTGTAATCTTCAAGACTGTATGGTACCAACACAAAATCAGACACATCAATCAATGGAATAGAATAGAGAGCCCAGAAATGGATCCTCAACTCTCTGGTCAACTAATCTTTGACAAAACAGGAAAGAATATCCAATGGAAAAAAGACTGTCTCTTCAACAAATGGTGTTGGGAAAATGGGACAGCCACATACAGAAGAGTGAAACTGGACCATTTCCTTACACCATACAGAAAAATACACTCAAGATGGATGAAAGATCTAAATGTGATACAGCAAACCATCAAAATCCTTGTGGAGAGTGGAATGTTCTGTATATATCAGTGAGGTCCATCTGGTCCAATGTGTCATTCAAAGCTCTTGTTTCTTTATTGATTTTCTGCTTGGGTGATCTATTACTAAGAGAGGCATGCTAAGATCCCCTACAATTAATGTACTCATATCAGTATGACTCTTTTTATTTTGATTAACAGTTGGCTTATGTAGTTGGCTGCTCCCATATTGGGGGCATAAATACTTACCATTGTTAGATCTTCTTGGTGGATAGACCCTTTAAGAATGATGTAGTATCCTTCTGTATCTCCTCCTACAGTCTTCAGCTTAAAATCTAATTTGTCTGATATGGGAATCACTACCTCATCTTTCTTTTGAGGCCCGTTGGCATGAAAGATGCTTCTCCATCTCTTCACTTTCAGTCTGGATGTATCTTTAGGTTCCAAATGTGTCTCCTGTAGACAGCATATGGATGGGTCCTTTTGTTTTATCCAATCTGCAACTCTGTGCCATACTATGGGAGCATTTAGACCATTCACATTGAGAGTGATTACTGAAAAATAAGTCAAAGGAAACAAAAGTGAAAATGATCTTTTGGGACTTCATCAAGATCAAAAGCTTCTGCACAGTAAAAGAAACAGTCAACAAAACAAAGAGGCAACCTACAAAATGGGAGAAGATATTTCCAAATGACACTATAGGTGAAGGGCTGATATCCAAGATCTATAAAGAACTCCTCAAACTCAATACACACAAAACAGATAATCATGTCAAAGAATGGGCAGAAGACATGAACAGACCCTTCTCCAATGAAGACAAAAATGGCTAGCAGACACATGAAAAAATATTCATCACCATTAGCCATCAGAGAGATTAAAATCAAAACCAAATTGAGATACCACCTTACACCAGTTAGAATGGCCAAAATTAACAAAACAAGAAACAACAAGTTTTGGAGAAGATGTGAAGAAAGGGGGACCCTCTTACACTGTCAGTGGGAATGCAATTTGGTACAGCCACTTTGGAAAATAGTGTGGAGATTCCTCAAGAAATTAAACATAGAGCTACCCTAGGACCCTGCAATTGCACTACTGGGTATTTATCCCAAAGATACAGATGTAGTGAAAAGAAGGGCCATATGTACTTCAATGTTCATAGCAGCAATGCCCACAATTGCCAAACTGTGTAAAGAAAGAAGATGCTCTTCAACAGAAGAATGGATAAAGAAGATATGGTCCATATATACAATGGAATATTATGCCTCCATCAGAAAGGATGAATACCCAACTGTTGTATCAACAAGGACAGGACTAGAGGAGATCATGCTGAGTGAAATAAGTCAAGCAGAGAAAGTAAATTATCATATGGTTTCACTTACTTGTGGAGCATAAGGAATAACATGGAGGACATTAGGAGAAGGAAAGGAAAAGTGAATTGGGGGAAATTGGAGCGGGAGACAAACCATGAGAGACTGTGGACTCACAAATTAGCTGAAGGTTTTGGAAGGGAGGGAGGTGGGGGGATGGATGAGCCTGGTGGTGAGTATTAAGGAGGGCATGTATTGCATGGAGCACTGGGTGTGGTGGATAAACGGTGAATCTTAGAACACTGAAAAAATTAAATTAAATTTTAAAAAAATCCTTGAGGAGAACACAGAAAGCAACCTCTTCAACCTCAGCTGCAGCAACTTCCTCCTAGACATATCACCAAAGGCAAGGGAAGCCAGGGCAAAAATGAACTACTGGGACTTCATCAAGGTAAGAAGCTATTGCATAGCAAAGGAAACAGTGAACAAAACCAAAAGACAACCGATAGAATGGGAGAAGATATTTGCAACTGACATATCAGATAAAGGGCTAGTATCCAAAATCTATAAAGAACTTATCAAACTTAATACCGAAGGATCAAATAATACAATCAAGAAATGAACAGAAGACATGCATAGACGTTTCTGCAAAGAAGACATCCAAAAGGCCAAAAGACACAAAAAAGTGCACAATATCACTTTGTATCAGAGAATTACAAATCAGAACCACAATGAAATATCACCTCATTCCAGTCAAAATGGCTAAAATTAACAAGTCAGGAAATGACAGATGTTGGTGAGGAGGTGGAGAAAGGGGGAACCCTCCTACACTGTTGGTGGGAATGCAAGATGGTGCAGCCACTCTGGAAAACAGTATGGAAATCTTGCCATTTGCCAGGATATAGATGGAATTAGAGGCTATTATGGTAAGTGAAATAAGTCAGTCAGAGAAAGACAATTATCGTATGATCTCACTGATATGTGGAATTTGAGAAACAAGGCAGAAGAACGTAGAGAAAAAAATGAAACAAGATGAAACCGAGAGAGGGACACAAACCATAAGAGACTCTTTTTTTTTTTTTTTTTAAGATTTTATTTATTTATTTGACAGAGATAGAGAGACAGTGAGAGAGGTAACACAAGCAGGGGGAGTGGGAGAGGGAAAAGCAGGCTTCCCTTTGAGCAGGGAGCCTGATGTGGGGCTCAGTCCCAGGTTCCTGGGATCATGACCTGACATGGAGGCAGACGCTTAATGACTGAGCCACCCAGCCACCCCCAGAAGAGACTCTTAATCTCAGGGAACAAACTGAAGGCTGCCAGAGTGGAGGGGAGTGTGAGAGATAGGGTGGCTGGGTGATGGACATTGGGGAGGGTATATGCTATGGTGAGTGCTGTGAATTGTGTAACACTGATGAATCACAGACCTGTACCCCTGAAACAAATAATACATTATGTGTTAATTAAGAAAAATAAGTAAATGGAGAAAAAAAGAAAAAAAAAACTTTGTGGAGAGTTGTTCATAATATTTCATTGTCCTTATAATATCCATAGGGTAGGTAATGATGTCCTCTCTTTCATTTTTGATATTAGTAGTTTGTAGCCTCTTTTTTTTTTATTTAGCCTATCTAGAGCTTTATCAATTTTATTGCCCTTTTCAAAAAACTAGCTTTTGTTTTCACAGTTTGTTTTTTATTTAGGAAATATTGCTGTCATCTTTTTATAGATTATAATTCATCTGTACTCTGCTCTACTCACCTTCTTATGTATAAGAGATGACAATAAAGTGTAGAAAATTGTCCTGCATATCACATCTGATTTTTTTCTCAGGTCTATAAAGATTCTAAGTGGTTTTTTTTGCCATAATCTGTTTACTTGGAGTAACACGACATGTCTTCAATTTTGCACAATATTAATAAAATTTCTGCCTCCACATAAATCTTGTTGGGACATGGAGTTCATTGTCCTAAAAACACTATTGTACACCTGGCTTAGTTGCTTTACTTTTGTAACAGGTGTTGCTAGGGACTGAACCTTTCATTTGTTTCCTCAAAACTTCAAAAGCTAAAACCTAATCTCCCGTGTGATGGATGGGATTTGGAGGTGTGACCATTGGGAGGTGATTAAGCCATCCAGGTGGAACCCTAATGAATGGGATTAGTGTCCTTATGAAAGAGACCTCAGAGAGCTCTCTTGTTCTGCTTAGGCAATGTGAAGAGCTGTGAAGATGGTCATTTATGAATCAGGAAGTGGGCTCTCACCAGACACCAAATCTGGCATCTTGATCTTGGACTTCCCAGCCTCCAGAACTGTGAGAAATAAATGTTTGTTGTTTAAGCCACCCAGTCTATAGCATTTTGTTACAGCAGTCCAGATGGACTAAGTTGGTATCTTGAGAAGGTTTATTTTTTTTTAAATTTGATTCATAAATATCTAGTTTATGGAGAAAATTTTTCAATTGCTCTGATTATGCTTCCTAGTAGTATCAGATTTATTGTGCTTTTTTTTTGCAGCAGGTTTTTTTTTAATGTTACAAAGATTCCATCTCATAATTAAATATGTATCTAGCACTTAATGTTTTCAATAAACCTGGCAGACATTGCTAGCTATCCTTTGAACAAGACTGTGAAGTAAGTTACTCTTGAGTTGAGAACATCATCTTTTAAATAAAGGAGATGAGGCTTGAGAGATTGCCCAAGGTCATGTAACATATTAATGACTCTCCGAGGTTAGAATTCTCAGCCTCCAGTTTCTCTGCTTTCATAAAATCAGATGGATCTGAGCTGAATGTCTCCTTAAATGAAGAAAAAAAATTTCAAGGAAGGGGCATGTGACTGTAGCCTAAGGAATGGCAATTTAGCAATTTAGTAAATGTGATTTTAAGAGTACATTTGTCTTCCATTCTGATGTGGATTTTTTTTTTTTACCACTCCTTATAATTTCTTGTGTGATAATCTTATCATGAAGTGATCTAATGTTAGATGTAAGAGATGTAAATAGCCTAATATGTAAAGTAGGCTGCCTTTTGTAAGACTTGAGTGAAAGAAGGAAGCATTTGAAATGATCATGTATTTAATAAAGACCCACTTCTTGCTTTAATTTTTGTTACTGACAAACACCCTTTCTCCAAAGAAATTACACGTTGTCCATCTAGAGTATTTTATAAGTGCATATCAAGTTACCTTTGCTAATATATATTTGGCTATTTTACTACATTAATTTCTACTATTTTGGGGGCAGATGTGTAAAGCATAGTATCAAAGAAAATAGAACCCTACTAGAATCTACACTTTTATTTTTGCTCAGTATTTTGTTTATTTTCACTGATTCATTTTAGTAATGTGCTCTAAATTAATTAGCTGCAACAGAAACTTTGAATAATTCAAAAAGGCACTTTAGGAAAATTGCATTTTCCCCTAAATTGGCTACATCATAAGTTTGTTATGATGAATAATAGTGAGGCAGCTGCTTGGGTTGATTTATTGTTCTTACATCAGAAATTCATATTATAATTTTTTGCAGAAATGAGGTTATTTATAGTAATTACCTTTTTCAAAGACATCACTGCAGAGATGCAAGGGAATTGCAATAGTACTCATTCTGAACCTTAAAAGATCACATGTCTTACAGGATCAAGAGGAAGCAGGAATCAAAGTTATACTATTCCATCTAGTGTCTTGTGACTGTGATAAATATGTTGAATCCAAGAACATCTTTTATATTTTTGCTTTTACTGTGATTTTTTGACTCAAAGCATTTTTTGAAACATGTTAATTTTCTTAATGTATTTCTATTCAGTCTTTTGCTCCCAATTTTGCTCATTAAAAAAAAAAAAATCTGTTGAAAATAATTTCCTTGGTGTGCTGGTTTTTATCTGTTGGCTGTCCCCCACCCCACTCCATTCACCCATCCTGACCACATGCTCACCAGATTTCCCATCTCTGCTGGTCTTTGCATTGCTCTCTGCCATGGACTTCTGCCCTCTATAGACTGCAGCACTTGATTCTTTTATTCTTTGAATTCTGGGTGTATTTGGCCAAGAGGGCATAATGTGAAATGGAAAGGTTATAGAGAAAGTTGAAATATTTAGTTTCCATTCCTCTTTTGCTCCAACACCCCATTTCTTTCTGTGTACTGGGCTCTGGCAGTGTCTTTCCTCTACAGCCACATTGCCTAGTGACTTGGCCCCTCTTCCATGGAATCAGAGCTCACTGAGGGCTGATTACATAATAATCTCTTCCTCTTTGGCCCTAGGGATAGTAATGGCTTCCCATGGTTACTGATATCTGGATACTTCCTCATCTCTTGCTGGTTTTGTTAGCTTTGTGCACATATCTGTGAACAGCCCTTTCATTAAATTTCAGGTAAAACCTCTTGAATGGGCCATTTGGTTTCCTCAGGACACTGAATTTGTTTATATAAATTGTTTGTATAAAAATTGAATGTATCTCCTATATGTAGAGAGAAAACCACTTTTACCATATCAGTCTATTTCTAAATTTTTTCATATATTATATTCTTTATCTTCCTCAAATCTGTGTTAATCTATGGCTTGGGCACGAGAAAACTGGAGTAATAAACAGCCCATGACACTCTCCCTCTGCTTTCTGGTCTTTGGCTGGTGCCTGCCATTGACTGAATCTAATCAGCTAGAGTTTAAGGGAATTTATTTATACAGTCTAGGACATAAATCAGGGAGAAGAGCAGATTGTGGACCTCAAGGGACAAATAAAACCTACTTAGTACAGTTTCCCTCTTTTCCCTTTCAATATCCACTTTTATTTATTTAAAATCTTGTCCAGATATAAAAAAATTGTATGTTCCATATATAGAGGACATACAAATCTATCTATTACTTTATTATCATTGACTGATAATTCAGCTATACTCTTTGATAATTCAGCTATACTCTTAGTCAAACTTGAAACTGTTTGCTGGCAATATTCTTCATAGAAATTAGTAGGTAATGAAACAGATTAAAAATAAGGTTAAAAAAGTTAATGTAAAACATAGTGTTTTTAGCCCCTGGTTCAGTACCGTGTCCTGAATCCTACATTTTCTTCTACCATCACCCACTTCGCATTTTCCTTAGCTTTACCCATAACTGGATGGTGGTCTTTATGTGATGAGTGACACAAATATTTATTCTCTCAAAATCCGAATTTTTAATGATTCTATCTTTATTAAGTTGCTGATGCTTCCTATCAACTACTGGATAAGGTGTATTAAGAGTTGGCCTCATGAATTCTGTGAGTGGCAAGTAGACTTGTTCTCCAATTTGTGGAGATGTAATCCAGTATCCTTTGGTACACTGCAGTGAATAATGTGCCTGGTGTCTTAGTAGCATAAAGAATATAAAATAGTCAGGATGAAGATTTATCTTCCAATATAACCAAAATATGACTGTTTTCCCTGGTGGAAATATTTCTTCCTTGAACACTATGACTAAAAATACACCAAGTCCAAGGTTTCAGGGACAGAAAGCAAAAATTCCTTAAGGAGGCTATTTGGGAAAATCATGAATTTTGACATCTGTCCTATAACCTGTCCTATAAGCCAAGACTTCTGTAGTTCTTCAAGACTGCTGCTTTTGGAAGATGGGCAACTTGGCAAAACCAGTGAATTTCATGAAATGAGCCCAAGGGCTCACTTCTGTTGTTAAACATTTTACCTGGTTGGGAGGAATATGTGAAATGCTAGACAATGGGTACAGCATTATTTAAGTCCACAGTTGTGGTACTAGCAGAAGTTTTATGGGTATAGATGTAAACATACATCCAGAGAATGAGTCAATTTCAATTGGGATAAGTTCAGGCTCTGTCTCCTGGATGGCCATCTGGTCCACCTGAAGATGGTACTATATCAGAATTCAGAATTAAATTCAGCTATTGGCAGGCTGATCAAATAGAACCTATGTATACTATTAGTGTTGTCATGACCATTTTGCACTTGGTCTTTTGAAAAAATGTTATGATAGCTGGGAAGCAAACCAGAATATCTATAAACCAGGACATCTTGACATTCTGATTTTTGATCTCACAGTGGATAATTTTCTTGCTCTTGATCAGTCTGGCTAGAAGTTTATCAGTTTTATTGAATTTTTTTTTAAAGATTTAGTTTTTGGTTTCATAGATTATATTTTCTCTTTCATTGATTTCTGGTATAATTGCCATTTTGTAATTATTTCTTTTCACTTACTTGCCTTGAGTTTAATTTGCTCTCATATATTTGTTTTATTAAGGTAAAAGGTGAAATCACTAATTTGGGAAATTTCTGCTTTTGTAATAGAACTATTCAGTACTATATATTCTAAGTATTACTTTACTTATGTCACACAAAATGTTGTATGATGGATTTTAACTTATTTTAGTATGTTTTATTTCAATCTGTTTTGAAGATGTTTCAATATATTTTTATTTTCCAAATTTCTTTTGGTATCTTCCTGGGTTCATGTATGATTTAAAAGTGTATTTGGTTTCAAAATTTAATTTCCAGAGGTCTTTGTGTTATTGATTACAAACCTAACTCCACTGTAATCAGAAAGTGTTTGATTTGAATCCTTTCAATTTTACTAAGATTCTTTTATGGCCTAGATTATGGACTTTGTTAGTAAATCTTCTGTGTGCACTTTTTCTTTTTTTAAGATTTTATTTATTTATTTGACAGAGAGAGATCACAAATAGACAGAGAGGCAGGCAGAAAGAGAGAGGGAAGAAGCTCTTAGCGGAGCAGAGAGTCCGATGTGGGACTCAATCCCAGGACCCTGAAATCATGACCCGAGCTGAAGGCAGCGGCCTAACCCATTGAGCCACCCAGGTGCCCCTTCTGTGTGCATTTTTAAAACAGCATGTATTCTGTTATTGTTAGGTCGAATGATATATAAGTTTAGGTTAAATTGGTTGGAAATGTTATTGTCTTCTATATGTTTCCTGATTTTCTGTCTAATCATTCTATTTATTATTGGAGAGGGATGTTAAAATCCAACTCTTACTTTGGATTTGCCTATTTCTGCTGGAAGTTCAATAAATTTTTGATTTGTGTACTATAAAGTTCTTATAATTATTATGGTATATAAATATTTAGAAATATTATGTCTTCTTGATGAATTGACCTCTTTATTGTATGAAATGGCTTTTTTTAAATCTCTGGCTCTATTCCTTTTTTCAATATTTACTATGCTTAATACTAATATAGTCATACCAAATTTTTTATTGTTAATGTAGTTTATCTTTTACAATAACTTTTACTTTTAATTTCATTATTTATTTATATCATGTTTCTTTTTTTTTTTTTTTTTTTAAAGATTTTATTTATTTGACAGACAGAGATCACAAGTAGGCAGAGAGGCAGGCAGACAGAGGAGGAAGCAGGCTCCCTGCTGAACAGAGAGCCCGATGTGGGGCTCGATCCCAGGACCCTGGGATCATGACCTGAGCCGAAGGCAGAGGCTTTAACCCACTGAGCCACCCAGGCGCCCCTATATCATGTTTCTTAAAAGTAACATGCAGTTAGTTATTTTTTCCTACAACTTAGTGATCTCTATTTTTCAATTGGGATGTTGAGACCATTTACATTTGATATGATTACTTGTATGGTTGGCTTTAAATTTACCACATTGCCATTTGTTTTCCATTTATACCATCTGTTTTTTGTTTCCTTTTTCTTTTTTTTTCTGCCATTTTTGTAGTGAGTACATTTTATGATTTTATTCTATTTTATTTGTTGACTTATTAGCCAAAACTTGTTATTTTGGTTTATACTATATATTTTAACTTCTCACTGTGAAAATTCAAGTCATATTACACTTCACATATAAGAATCTTATATAACAGGGAGGTGCCTACGTGGCTCAGTTGGTTAAGTGGCCAACTCTTGATTTTGGCTAAGGTCCTGATCTCAGAGTCATGACCTCTGGGTCCTGAGATCAAGCCCCATGTTGGGTTCTGTGCTGGGCATGGAGTCTGCTTGGGATTGTTTCTCTCCTTCTCCTTCTTCTTCCCCTCCCTGCCCCAAGAAGAAAAAAATCTTACAACAGATTATCTCCATTTCTCTCCTCTTGGTATTTCTACTATTATATATATTTCAATTCTACTTAATTTGTTGATCCCAAAATATGTAGTTTTAGGTTTTTTTTTATTTAACATTCAAACATGTTTTAAATAACTTAAATTATTGAAAAGTTTTTTATGTATTTCTAAGTAGTTACCATTTACAGCACCCTTCATTACTTTATGTTGATTTGTATTTTCACCTGGTATAATTTTTTCTTTCTTTTTTTTTTTTTTTAAGATTTTCTTTCTTTCTTTATTTGACAGAAAAAGATCACAAATAGACAGAGAGGCAGGCAGAGAGAGAGGGGCTTGATCCCAGGACCCCGAGATCATGACGTGAGCTGAAGGCGGAGGCTTTAACCCACTGAGCCACCCAGGAGCCCCACCCCTTTTTTGTATAATTTTCTTTTAGTGTATTTTTTAAAGATTTATTTATTTATTTTTGAGAGAGAGAGACAAAGAAGAAGAAGAAGAAGAAGAAGAAGAAGAAAAAGCATGAATGGCAGAAGGAGAGGGAGAGTCTCAAGCAGACTCCATGCTAAGCACAGAGCCACATGTGGGGCTCAATCCTAGGATCCTGAGATCAGGACCTGAGCCAAAACCAAGACAATTGATTTTTGGACACTTAACTGATTGTGCCACCCAGGTGCCCCTATAGAGTATTTTTTTTTAATAGTTCAGGTCTTGCTTATGAATTTTTTTAGTTTTTATATGTCTGAAACCTTTATTTCCTCTTTGTTTTTGAAAGCTATTTCCACTAGGTATGGAATTCTAGGTTGGTAGTTTATTTTCTTTCAGTACATTAAGTGCGTTTCTCTACTATCTTCAGGCATGAATTTTTGTTGTCAGATGAAAAATTCATCTTATCTTTGTTCCTGTCTGTATAATGTATCTTATTTTGTAAGCTGCTTTTAAGTTTTTTCTTTTCATAGGTTTACTGAAATTGATTGTGATATTCCATGGTTTATTTTTCTCTTATTTCTTGTGCTTGAGGTTTATTGGTCTTATAACTATAGATTCATAATTTTATCCATTATGGAAAATTTCACTAATTTTTTTAAAAAATGCTTTACCATCTTCCTTCCTCTCCTTCAAAGACCCCAATTAATTACATAATGTCCTTTTGAATTTGTACAGTGGTGTTAGGTAAATTTTCTTCAGTCTTCTCTCCTCTTTGTGTTTATTTTGGATAGTTTTTGTTGCTACTCTTCAAATTTACTCATTTTTTCCTTGCAATTTCTAACCACATTCAATTATTTGTTATCTCAGATGTTGTAGTTTTCATGTCTAGAATATCAATTCAGTCCTGTTAATGTTCACTCATTCCCCCACCCTCTCAAACATGTGGAATATAGTTATAATGATAACTTTAAAGTACCTGTCTGTTATTTATATCATCTGTACTATTTTTCAATGTTATCAATTGATTATTTTTTTCTCTTATTATGGGTAATAAATTTCTTGTTCCTGTAAATGCTTAATGATTTTTAAATTTGATGCCAGACATCAAATTTATTATGAATTTTACCTTGTTTGGGATAGATAGGTATTTTGTAGCCTCATAAACTTTATGTCTATAAATATGATTAAGCTTTTCTCTGTGATGCAGTAAAGTTATTTTATTTTCTTTACAGATTATTTATTTATTTATTTATTTGAGAGAGATTGAGAGAGAGAGAAAGAGATAGCAAGAGAGAGCATGAGCATGGGGCCAGGAGAAGGAAATGCTGGTTCCCCACTGAGCAGGGAGCCTGACAGTAGCCTAGCTCCTAGGACATCTGGATCATCATCTGAGCTGAAAGTAGACATCCAACTGATCCAGCCACTCAAGCACACAAGTAATGTTATTTTATAAACAATATGATGTTTTTGGTCTTTTTGTAATTTTGCTAGCAGCAACATTTAGTCTAGTACTAATTTTGGCTAACTGACAAGGTCAAACCATTTTAAGTACTCTAACTCATGTCCCTTAAATTATGAGGTCTTCTAATCTGGTTTGTGGAAACTATTTCAAGCCCTCCTCGATCCCTATCTGATGATTATTCTATATAATTATTTCAAGTGATTTCTTTTTGAGTCTCATATAGTTTTCTTACATGGGTACACTGGTCAATATTCAGCTGCAGTCTTCAGACTTCTGAAAATCTTTTGGCTCTTCCTTCTCTTGGTTTTCTGCCCTCTAAACTCTAACTGCTTTCTCCTGCCCAAACTCTTTCCCAAACTCCCAAACTTCCCAAACACTCTCATCAACTCAGGGAGATCTCTAGTTTCCATTGAGGTTTGTTGTACCTTCGATTCAGCCTGGGAACTCTCCTACCAGTAAGTTGTGGCAATCACAGAGCTTATCTTACGTGTTTCTTTTCCTTTAGGGATGATTATTTTTCATTGCTGATGTTCAATATTTTGAAAACGGTTTTCATATGTTTTGTGCAGTTTTTCAGCTGTTTCAGAGGTGAGGGTAAATTCAGTCCCTGTTAATCTTTAACATCTGATTTTAATTGAATGAGATAATAGCCATTTCATGATAAGAAGTTCATTTCTCACAGACCTATGGGTCAGATAAAGGGTCTAAAAGCAAAAGTGAAGCTGGTTTTCAAATGAATATGAGTTTTTGGTAGAAAAGTGTAAATGATTTTCCACCAAAACTATGGAAATTTGCATAATTATTCTCCTTTTTAGAATTTGCTAGAAGGTCCATATAACTTCTTTTTCTCAAGCAGCTGCATTGGCTGATCATAACACACAAATGGTAGTATAGTTTGCACTGAAGCATAGACCATCCAGGCCCTGACCTAATGTCTTGTGATGTCATATGAATTAGCCAGTGAATTAGATCAGTATACATAAATGTGGTATATTTTGCTTCCACAATTTTAAAAGGCTCAACAAGTTTTATACTTCTTAAAATTAGCTTTTGCAGGTTTCTGTTATGCATCTCTTATTTTAGAAGAAATAACCTGTCGTAAGCCAGGCCACTAAAATTTTGTAAACCTGTCAGTATGGCAGGCTCAGGTTCTTGAGCTTTCATAAGGTTTATCTCTCAACTTTGGTACCCATATGTTAGAGGAAGCCATCCTGTCCTTGCTACCTCTTCCTTACAGATGCCATTAGCATAAGGTCATCAATGTAAAGACCAGTTTGATATTTTATGAGGCATAAAAATGATTACGTTTTTTCCAGTTTATATTATAAAAGATAACATGAGAGTGGACTAAAAAGTGAAGAGAAGTTTCTACCCTTGCCTCGCAGAGGCAAATTGCTTAGGAATTGGAAAAAACAGCATTATCTAAGACAGTGTTTCTCCAACAGGAAAGTGCAAAAGAATGACTTTATGGCTTGTTAAAACAGGAAGTTTTGAACCCTACTTGCAGAGTTCTATCTTGAGTGAGACCCAGAAATTTGCATCTCAAATAAGATTTCAGTGACGCTGAAGCTGCTGGCCCAAGAACTACACTTTGAGAACCCATTCAAGTGGCAAGGGTAATATTAATTTTCTCCAGTAAATATATTACATCTGGAAACAGAGCTGCTATAGGCATTAATGCCTGATTTTGTTTGTAATGATCCATAGTCAGTCTCCTGACTGGCTTTCCAACAGCCAAAATATGTGAGTTAATTGAGCATGTGTTTAGAATCCCTCATACCCTTCACCACACACATCTTTCTAGTGTTTGATGATGATATTTCTCTGCATTACAGCCAGGGATGGAGAATTTCTTTTGATTTACTATTTTGGCATTGAATGCAGTTGTAAAAGCTTCTACTTACTTTATCCCAGCAGAGCAACCCAAAAATAACCCATAGGATCAGTCAGTGGTCCCATTAGACTCATTCTGATATGAAGGGAGTTGAGATTTCTCCTATCACCTGACCTCAATACATGCCCACTATCAGGGAACCAGGCTGCTTTGAGAGTCTTTAGTGATTAGCAGAATCTCAGAGTCTTTAATTAATAATCCCACAGAAGTTCTGAGTATTTCTCTTTCACACATCCTCAGCTATCCTTGTAAATGGCTATAGCTCACATAAAGAAGGTTTGGGGAATACATATAGTATTTATTAATGGCTCCCCTTCAATGGAGGGGTTCCTGGCCTATGTCTTGGCTTAGGTTTTGGAACTGGATAAGAGACTATGAATCCTCATTATAATGACTTGATTTAGATTTTTAGCACTAGAGCCCCAAATTTTCTGCTTTTATATATTAAGCCACACCTCGGTAGGCTGCTCATCTGTTTCATTTTGAGGCACCTAGTGATCAGAAAGCCACTGACACAGGTTAATGCAGGTCAGAGCACTATACCAATTCAACACTTGCCTTATCAATGTGACTTTAAGTACCTTGTTTCTGATGGTTAGACTCCTTGATCTGGCCTCTAATATATCGGCATTCCATTATTCCACTGAAATAAGGTGCCATTTCTATTGCAGCTTCTCCCACCATCAGTCATCTTTGGACTATAAAGACATTCACTGCAGAGATTTTCAAAGATGCTTTAGGAGGGGGAGTGTTCTCCATCAGATATTCAGGGTGATTGGTAGAGGGGAGGTGAGGTGATAACACATAATAAATCTACTCTAAAATTCCCATATCCCTAAACCTTCAGATTTTGCCTTCATCATCAATAATTTTCAACTAAGGCTGCAGCTTCAGAAACCCAGTGCCCAGGATCGACACTAGAATGTTAAAATCACACTCCCTGTGGGTGCTACCTAGACATTAATTTTCATTTTTTTTTTTTTACGGCTTCCTCTGTGACTGAAATGTACAGCCAAGGCTGAGAGCCACTGTCAGAAAATTTCTAGCATTTCTTCCTCATTGATTATAAACCACTGTTGAGCTCAAACTTCAACTAATTAGACTTTGGGATCTGAAAACCACTCCATGGGTAACTAAGCCCAATTCATTACCTTTCAAATCTCAGTTGAGTATACCTGAAATTCAGAAATTTGAAATGTTTATCTTTTCCCTTGTCTGCCCAAATATTACAGGGTCTTATTCTTTTTTCAAGAGTGCCCTTACCTTAGCATAAGATATGTGGCTGATTTTTTCATTTACTTGGTTTTAACAACCTTGCAATTATATTCAGTCCTTGGGCTTGATTCTCATTCATATCTGCCCCATAGCTACTGGAGATAAGGGACTCTTTCAAGTTTCCATAGGAGCTTTCTGATTTTTCATTCATGGTCTGAGGCAGACCTTTAATTTTTTTCTTTGCTTTGCTACAATCTTTGTAATAACCATTGTTGCCATAGTGACTAAGTGCCACAGCCACTTGATCTCCCAACGCCTTCATTGCATCTGTACTTCATCTCATGCCACCACCAGTGATTATTTAACTAATCACGATGTCACAGCATGCCAGAGATTATCAGTGTCCCATTTCCCAAAGCAAAGAAGCTATCTGTGAGCTCTCAAATATGCTAGCTACCCATCCCAAGGACCTATTTTAAGAGTGTTTCCTGGGGCCACTTCTTGTGCCAATTACTGAATCACTCAAGATCATGGCAGGAAACAGATGGTGCATTCAAATGGACCAATTAAGGAGAGTCTAATAAAGGACTATTTACAGAAATCTGCTTGGTATAATAGAAACCAAAACCCAAAAGGAGATGGAAAAGCACTCTAGGGCTAGCAAAGCCTGGGAGCTTTTACTACCCCTCAGCATGAACTTTCTTTCCTTCCATTCTCTGATCTGGAATTTCCCACTGAAAAAACAACCAGGATAACCTTGCCCAAAGATCAAGAGATACAGTTATATGATGCATCTCAAGAATTTACTCCTTTGGACATATAAAAAGAAGGAGAGGATATGGGGTATATTTAGAGGCACTGGAGTAAGTCTAGCAGACTCTCCAAATTGGATGCTTCATCTGTGCTCCAAAATGTTTGTAAAACTCTTATTTGATTTCTTCAACTGGAAATCTTAAAGACATCTATGAGCCAGTTGATTGAAATCCACCTGAATCCAGTATGCCTAATGTTGAAAAGAAAATCTGATTGACAGCAAGCAAGAAAGCTAAAGGTAATCCTTAACATCATCCTCTATTTGCTTTCGAATCCAGTTCTTGGTGGATTTTAACTTAAATATTTCATATGTCTCTTTACTTCTTTCTATCACTATTACAGCCCTGTCACTATTGCAATATTTCCAAATTATTTTTCTTCTTTTGTGTTATGGGTAGAATATATTTGTTACTATTAAAAAATTGTATAGACTTTTATTTTGAAATATAACATAGATCCGGAAAAGTGCATAAATTCTAAATGTAGAGCTCATTGAATGATAGCAAAGTGAACACTCAGGTAACCACACTTGGTCAAGAAATAGAATATTGTTAATATACACCAGCAGTTCCCCTTGAGTTATTTCCAACCATTCCCTCCTCCTTTCTCCCCTAAAGATGACCTGTTATTTTGACCACAAAGGCTATATAATACTTTAGTTTTTCAGGAAGACTTCTTTTTAATAGCTCTGTTGAAATATAATTCACTTATTTTAGAATATTTTCGTCACCCCAGCAAGCAACTCTGTACCCATTAGCAGTCACTCATCATTTCCCACATTCCTCACCCCAGACTCCTAGGCAAACAAATACTAATCTACCTTCTGTCTCTACAGATTTACCTATTCTGGATATTTCATAGAATAGAATCATATAAAATGTAGTCTTTTGTGATGGCTTCTTAGCATAACATTTTCAAGTTTCATCTACATTGTAGCATGTATTAGTAGATCACTCTTTATTGCCTAATAATAATTGCATTTACAGACTTAGTATATTTTATTCATTTATCAGCTGGTAGACATTTGAATTATTTCTACTTTTTGGATATTTTGGATACTAATTATGAGTATTTGTGTAAATGTTTATTGTGTGTGGTGCACTTATTATTGAACTTAGGTCATATCAAAAGAATGAATCAACAGACTAGTAGGGAAAATAATGGCGCTGCAAATATGTCCATGCCTTAGTCCCTAGAAACAGTGGATATGTTACCTTACATGGCAAAAAGGACTTTATAGATATGACAGAAGTTGAGGATTTCATCATGGGGAAAATATCCTGGATTATCAAGGTGGGATTAATCTATTTTAATCTCTCAACTTTCTCTTATTTCTCTTGATTTATCTGTATCCCACTTCTCATTCTGTATGTCCAAAGGAAGCTGTTATTTATGAGATGTATGAACTGTGCTCCTTGACCTTTGAGTGGTTGTTCTGGCTAAATTTGTGTTATCATAATGTACCAGTGGTATCAAAGAGTTAAAGAAGAGTAAAGTTGTATTATTTGTTCTTCTGGCTCCTTCCAGTTCTGGCTATGAGTTTGCAGCGATGCCATTTTTCTGGTGCCTTCTCCTAGAGGACCTTCTCTAAAAGACTATTCTTTCCCTATTGAATTATTTTGGCACCACTGTGGAAAATCAATTGACCATAAACCTGAGGGTTTATTTCTGGGCTTTCAACTAGTTCCATTTATCTATATATCTATTGTTAGTCAAGCACCATAATGTCTTGATACTGTAGCCTTGTACTAAATTTTGAAATTAGGAAATGTGAGTCTTCCAACTTTGTTCTTCCTTTCCAAAATTGTTTTGGCTATTGTTGGCCCTTTGCCATATGAATTTCAGGATCAGCTTGTCATTTTCTACAAAGAAGCCAGGTGGGATTTTGACAAGAATTACATTAATCTTTAGATCAATTTTGGGGGTTTTGCCATCTTAATAATATTAAGTCTTCTAATCCTTGGTTACGGGCTGTCTTTCTATTTATTTGGATCTACTTTAATTTCATTCAATAATGTTTCCTAGTTTTCAAGGTGCAAGTGTTTTGCTTCATCTGTTAAATGTATTCCTAAGTATTTTATTTTTATCAATTCTACTATAAATGATTGTTTGTTTTATAGTTTATTGTTAATGTATGGGAACATGATTTTGTATGGTGATCTTGCATTCTACTACATTGTTGTATTCATTTATTACTTTTTTTTTAAAAGATTTTATTTATTTATTTGACAGACAGAGATCACAAGTAGGCAGAGAGGGAGGCAGAGAGAGAGGAGGAAGCAGGCTCCCTGCTGAGCAGAGAGCCTGATGTGGGGCTCGATCCCAGGACCCTGGGATCATGACCTGAGCTGAAGGCAGAGGCTTTAACCCACTGAGCCACCCAGGTGCCCCCATTTATTACTTTTATAGCTTTGTTTTTGTGGATCCTTAGGAAATTTTATACATAAGTATACTTGTCATCTGCAAGGAGAGACGGTTTTACTTCTTCCTTTTCAATATGGACTCCTCTTATTTTTTTATTTTTGATTAACTTTCTTGGTTAGAATGTCCAAAACAATGTTTTATAGAAGTGGGAAGAATGAACATCCTTATCTTGTTCCTGATCTCAAGGAGAAAGCATGCAGTTCTTTTCCATTACTTTGTTGTTAGTTGTGGGTTTTTGTACCTCAACTTTTTATTAGGTTATGGAGTTCCCTTCTATCACTAGTTTGTTGAGTTTTTTTAATCATAAAAAAGGTTTTTATTAAATTATTTCTATGTTTATTGAGATGATCATGTGATTTTTATTCTCTATTTTATAAGTTAGTGTATGAATTTCATTGCTTTTTGTAACTTTGAATTCTTGGGATAAGTCTCACTTGATTATGATGCATACTCTTTTTTATATAATACCAGATTTAGTTGGTGATATTTTGTTGAGGATTTTATATCTATGTTCATAAAGAACATGATTTGTAGTTTTCTTATGATGCCATTGTCTGGTTTTGGTATCTGGGTATATTGCCATTATATAATAAATTGGGAAGTGTTACCCCTTCTATTTTGGGGAGAACAGTTTGTAATGGATTAGTGTTAATTCTTTAAACATTTTACAGATTTCACCAGTGAAACCATCTGAGTCTAGATTTCTTTATTGAAAGTTTTAAAATTACTAATTCAAAGTATTTTCTTGCTATAGGTCTATTTAACTTATCTATTTTTTCTTGAGTCAGTTTTATTAAGTGTTTTTCTAGGGATTTTCTATTTGTCTAAACCTTTTAGTTTGTTGACATATCCTTTTATGCGTAACGTGTCTTTATACTTAAAGTAGAGTTCTTGTGGGTTATATACGGTGTATACTTGGGTCTGCTGTTACATTTCATCTAAAATACTTTTAATTGGGGTGTTCAGACCATTTATTTTTAATGTGATGACTCATATTTATCATCTTTCCATTTGTTTTCCTTTTGTCATGTTTGTTCTTTGGGTTTCTTTTTTTACTTCTTTTGTATTAATGATATATTCTGTATGATTTAATTTTCTTATTTGTGGGTTTATTAGTTATAAATTTTTGTTTCTTTAGTGTTTGTTCTAAGTTTTTAGTATACATCTTTAGCTTATAGTTTATGAATAGTAAATCATAGTTTACCTCCAAGTGATATTACACTATTTTACATATAACAAAAGAATCTTACATCAGTATACTTCCATTTCTCTTCTCTTGGTCTTTGTGCTACAGTTGTTATATATTTTAGTTCTGCTTATGATATACACCCCATAATGCATTCATATTCATTTTGTTTTAAACAGTCAAATATCTTTAAAAGGTCTTCAAGTCATAAAATCTTTTTTACATTCAACCACATAGTTATCATTTCTGAGTTTCTCTGGTCCTTTATATAAATCTATATTTCAGTCTGATGTCATTTTCTTAGTGCCTGAAAGAATTTCATTCACATTTCACATAGTGCAAGTCTATTGGTTATAAATCCTTTCATCTTTTGTATGTCTGAGAAAAATCTTTTTGCTGTTGTTATAGAGAGTTTTTGTTTGTTTTTGGTTTTTGTTTTTTGTTTTTTTTTTTTTTGCTAGGCATAGACTTTTAGGTTAAGAATTATTTTCATTTTACTATTTTAAAAATTTTAAAAGTTTTGCTCTATGATCTGGCTTGTACATTTTCTAGTGAGAAGTCTTTTGTCATTCTTATGTTTATTCTTCTCTAATGTGTCTTTTTTGCTCAGGCTAATTCTAAGGTTCTCACTTTATCACTGCTTCTGAACTACTTAATTATAATGCAACCTGATATAGTTTACTTCATGTTTCTTATGCCTGGATTCCATTGGATTTTGTAGACCCAAGGGTTCATATTTTTCATTAAATTTAGAGAACATAAACATTTTTTATGCTTCTTTCTTTATTTCACTTCAGGGATTTTAATTAAATGTGTATTAGGCTGCTTCAAGTTGTCCCTGACCCTATGTTCCTTTATTCTGTATTGTTCTTTCTGCATTTCATTTTGGACAGTCTCTACTAATTTGGCCTTAAATTCACTCATTTTTCTTCTATAAATTATAATTTGCTGTTAATTCTATTTATTTATTTATTTATTTTTACTGTGTTACATTAGTCACCATACGATACATCATTAATTTTTGATGTAGTGTTCCAAGATTCATTGTTTGCATACAACACCCAGTGCTCCATGCAATACATGCCCTCCTCAACACCCACCACCGGGCTCACCCATCCCCCTATCCCCCTCCCTTCCCAAACCCTCAGGTTGTTTCTCAGGGTCCATCGTCTCTCATGGTTTGTCTCCCCCTCTGATTTCCCCCAATTCACTTTTCCTTTCCTTCTCCTAATGTCCTCCATGTTATTCCTTATGCTCCACAAGTAAGTGAAACCATATGATAATTGAATTTCTCTGCTTGGCTTATTTCACTCAGAAGAATCTCCTCCAGTCCCGTCCATATTGCTACACGAGTTGTGTATTCATCCTTTCTGATGGAGGCATAATATTCCATTGTATATATGGACCATATCTTCTTTATCCATTCATCTGTTGAAGGACATCTTCTTTCTTTTCACAGTTTGGCAATTGTAGACATTGCTGCTATGAACATTGAGGTACATATGGCCCTTCTTTTCACTACATCTGTGTCTTTGTGGTAAATACCCAGTAGTGCAATTGCAGGGTCCTAGGGTAGCTCTATGTTTAATTTCTTGAGGAATCTCCACACTGTTTTCCAAAGTGGCTGCATCAACTTGCATTCCTGCCAACAGTGTAAGAGGGTCCCCTTTTCTTCACATCTTCTCCAACACTTGTTGTTTCTTGTTTTGTCAGTTTTGGCCATTCTAACTGGTGTAAGGTGGTATCTCAATTTGGTTTTGATTTGAATCTCCCTGATGGCTAATGGTGATGAACAGTTTTTCATGTGTCTGTTAGCTGTTTGTATGTCTTCTTTGGACAAGTGTCTGTTCATGTCTTCTGCCCATTTTTTCCCTTGATTTTCTGTTTTTCAAAATCTTAAACGTTTTTGTTTTTATTTCTAGATCTTTTATGTTTCCACTTAACACATTCAATTTTCTTCTGGCTTCTTGAATATATAGAATACAGTTATAACAACTGTTTTAATGCCCTTATTTACTAATTCAATCATTCATGTCATTTGGTGATCAGTTTTGAGTGACTACTATTTTCCCTCATTATAAGTTGTATTTTCCTCCTTCTTAGTATACCTGTTAATTTTTCATTAAATGACAGATATTATCAAGTTTCCCTCTTTGGCTACTGGGTATAATTATGTTGTTTTAATCCTCTTGTTTTTGTTTTGTTTTGCTTTGTTTTGCTTTCCCCCCTGGGATGCACTTAAATTATTTGGAAACATTCAATCTTTTAAGTCTTGATTTTAAGCTCTGTTCTGCAGGACCAAAGCAACACTTATTCCAGGGCTAATTTTGCCCCATTACTGAAAACTCACTACTAGTCTGTGTATTCTATCCAGTGTTCCATGTGATAAGAGGTTTTTCAGTCTGTTATGTGGGAACTGGAACTAGTCTCTACACTCTGTGAACATCAGGTATTGTTCCCTCTGATTCTTTATGAATATTCTTTTCCTGGCCTCATCTGCATTTGGATGTCTGTACTTAGCTAAAGACTGAAGAGTGACCCTCTGTAGATCTCTGGAATCCTCTGCATGTGCAAGTTTTTCTCTCCCCTGCTATGCCTTGAAGACCAGTTATCTTGGCATTCCTAGTCTCTCAGCATAGTCTTCAACTCAGGAGGACTGGCAGTCTTCATTGGTTTCCCCCTCACTGTGCTATGGCCTGGAGGCTTTCTCCAAATAGTAAGTAGGGCAATAGTAAGGCCAAGTTTCACTTTTACCATCTCTTAGGGATCACTACCTGATATCCCATGCATTTAAAACTCGTTTATCACTTTCTCTTGTCTTTTACCTGTTTTGGATAAGAGTATAAATTTGGTCTCTATTATTCTATCTTTGCTGGAAGTGGAAGTCCACTGCCACATTTTTTAAAAACTCATTTTCACTTTTACATCAATGCCAACTTTTATAAATTTAGTGCAACTTTAAGTCATGAAATCTGGTACTGCTTGTTTCTTGACTTTATCCCCTTTCTATATTTTTAAAAGATTTTATTTATTTATTTGAGAGAGAAAGACAATGAAAGAGAGAGAACATGATAATAGGGAAGGTCAGAGGGAGAAGCAGAATCCCTTCTGAATAGGGAGCCCAATGCAGGACAAATTCCTGGGACTCCAGGATCATGACCTGAGCTGAAGGCAATCACTTAACCAGCTGAGCCATCCAGATGTCCTCTATATTGTTTTTAACTATTTTTTGACTATTTTGAATTTCTTGCATATTCATTTAATTCTTGGAATTGTCTCATCAATTTCTACCAAAAAAAAAAAAAAAAAAAAGAAAAAGAAAAAAGCATTGACAGGAATTGCATGAATTTATAGATCAATTTGCAGCTGATTTCCATCTTACCAACATTAAGTTTTCCAACTATGAAGTCAATTTATCTGTTTACTTACATATTTTCAACTTATCCCAGCAATGTTTTGTAGTTTTTACCATAGAAATCTGGGTTGTCTCTCATTATAAAATTTGGCTGGGTATATTAAGTTTTGATCCTATTATAAATAGCATTTTATATTTTATTTTTCATGTGTGTGTTGTTAGGATGTAAAAACAATTGATTTTTAAATATTTATTATTGAAGTGTAACTGTATACAATATTATTTAAGTTCCAGGTATACAACATAGTGATTTGACAATTCCATACATTACTCTATGCACACCATGGTAAGAGTAGTCACCATCTGTTACCGTACTATGTACTGTAATAGTCTTGACTACATTCCCTACATTGTACTTTTCATTTTATAACTGAAAGTTTGTACCCCTTAATCCTCTTTACCTATTTCACCAGTCTCCCACCCACTTTCCCTTTGGCAAGCATGAGTTTGTTCTCTGTATTTAAGAATCTGTTTTTGTTTGTTCATAACAAATAAATTTATCAAGTTTGTTGTACTTGATAAATTTATTTGTAAGTTCAAAAAGTTCTTTTAAAAATTTTTTGCATCTTCCATAAACCCATTCATGTCATCTGTGAGTTATGTCTTATTTCTTTATTTCCATTTTGTTTGCTTAGCTTTTAAATTAATTTCTTTATTGCACTAGGTAAGACCTCCAGTATTGTGTAGAGTAGATGGAAGAATTATATATATTTTGTATATTCCTGTATTTTGAAAGAAGATATTCAGTATTTCACCACTGATTATGACATTAGCTATAGTACTTCATAGATATCCTTTTCAAGATGATGTAATTTCCTTTTTATTCTTAGTTTGTTGAGAGGTTTTTGTTTTTTTGTTTTGTTTTGTTATGTTTCATATTTTTAAATCCTGAACCGATGTTAAATTTTGTCAAATTACTTTTCTGTGTATATGCGAATATACATGTATATTCATAGTTACTAAGTCTTTACCTAAAGTCTGTTCTCTGATTCAGGTTTCTATCCAGGAAACCATATTGCAGTTAGTAATCATGTATATGTAATCATGTCTCCTTGACTTCCTCTTGGCTGTGAGATTATCTTAGACTTTTTTGTTCTTGATGACCTTGATACTTTTGAGGAATATTGATCCTTTTATAGAATGCCCCTTAACTGGGATTTGTCTGATATTTTATTCATGATTAGACTGAGACTGTGGGCTTTAGGAGGAATACCAGGAATACCAGGAATACCAGAATAGCAGAGGAATACCAGGAATACCAGAAAATGCCAATTGCTGTTTTCATTATGTCATATTAAAAAAAAAATGTTTTGAATGCAGTTAACTCACAATGTCACATTAATTTGAGGTATACAACATAGTGTTTCAGCTTCTCTATATGTTATGCTATGCTCACCGCAAGTGTCATATTACAGTACATGATGTTAATCTTGATACCTGGCTGAGGTAGTTTGTCAGACTTTGCAATGTAAATTTAATCTTTTCCCTTATTATTTCTATACTATATTCTTTGAGAGGAAGTCACTAGCCAGTACACACTTAAGGAATGGAGAGTTATGCTCCATTTCCTTGAGGGGGCAGTATCTACATAAATTATTTGGAATTCTTCTGCACAAAATTTTTGTTTATTCCCTTCCATTTACTGATTTATTCAAACATTTATTTATATCAAGATAGACTCATGAATATTTATTTTATACCTTAGGTAATAGTCTAATACTGCTTTATTATATTGGTTAAAATTTTTGGCCATTAGGAATTTTTTTGGTTGGCTCCTGTGTTCTCTGATACACCCTTAAACATTGCGTGTCTTTTTTTTTTTTTTCATTTTCTTTTCCTTTTTCTTGTTTTTGAAAAGGGGAGTGGTGGAACACCTCTTTACTTCCTGAAATTACAAGATGTTCCAGAATCCTTTGGTGTAGTCCCTGGTCTAGTGTTAGAATTTGTCATTTCTCCAAGGATTTCTGGTTCTTTAATTGAACAATGATATTAGTAACCAAGGTCTGGGCACTAGGTGTGCTCATTTTTAAGGGTCTTATACTTCTAGGCCATCTAAGGTAACAAAACAATGTAATATATGTGTGTATACTAATCCATGTATACACCTGTATATAAAATTATTTGTGTATGGAATAATCTACATCTATGATAAACTAAATATGAGTTTCTACTTATGTCTCTGTCTCTAATCCATTACGTATGGAACATTCTATCCTCTTTTCCTTGTACCACTTCAAAAATGAGAAAAGTTGCCTCACTCCCACCACCTATAATCAATTAACTTAATTATTAAACTCCAGTATACATATACGACAGAATTAGTCCTTAACTCACACCCCCGTGAGAAATAACTTTATCCAGTAGAGTACAATGCTAATGTGCAGTTCTTTTTGCCTTTAGTCTTACAGATGTCTTTGATTTTCAAAGTTAATTAGGTCAATTTTCTTCCTTTTGTCTTCTGTGAGATTGTTTCATATATTTGTAATATAATTCGGTGTTTTGCTTACATTCTACATTCTATCTTAGGAACCCCTGACCTTCTTAAATTTGCATAAGCTTTATATGCTGCAAAATTCTATGAGCTTTGACAAAGTACTTTTTGTCATGTATCTAACATTACAGCTTCCTTTGGTTTCTTTTAGTTTTCCACTTATTTCCTCTATTAACTCCTTAGCTATATTGTTTTCATACATTTATATATAAAAACATATATAATATGTATTTATTTTTATTAATAATATCTTTGCAATCATAACATACAACATTAACCTAACACTATTTTGAGTTAATGTAATGACAATTCACTATTACAATTAGTACAATTAGTACAATTAGAACTAGTACAATTCCATTTACTTCTCATTCTTCATACTATTGTTCCATTTATTTTATTTCTGTGTGTTATAAACCACATAACATATTATTTTTTAACTTTAAATGTCATTGTCTTTTTCAGATTTTGCTAAAAGGAAAAAAATATGTACTTACATTTTCTCACATATTAACCATGATTGGTTATCTTTATTCCTTACTCTAGATATCAGTGTCTATTTGTTATTAGTTACTTTAGCCTGAAAACTTCCCTTTAACTTTAATTGTAGTGTTCATATATTGAAAATGAATTCTTGCAACTTATTTTTATCTGCATATTTCTTTATTATGTTGTTTTTAAAGTATATTTTCGCCAGATATGGAATTCTACATCGATATTTTTTTATTCTCAATAGTTTTAAAATGGTTCCCTATGGATATCTGGCTCCCCCTCCCTGTTACACATGGTGTCTTATTTATTTGATGGTTGCTTTTAGAATGTTCTCTTTATATTTGTTTTTAAAAGTTTGACTATGCTGCACTTAAGTGTGAGTTTCTTTGTTTTTATTTTCCTTGGTGTTTCCTGTGCCTTTTTGTTTGTAAGTTGAGATTTTTTAAACCAAGTTTTGAAAGTTTTTGGCCATTATTTCTTGTAGTATTTTCTGCCAAGTCTTTTATATCCTCTCATTCTGGAATCCAAATGACAAAAGTGTTTACTAATTTAATATATTCCCATAGGACTCTAGTCCCTTATTTAGTTTTTTTTCTAATCTTATATTCCTTGTCTAGTTTTATTTAGATAATTACTACTGATACATCTTTATGTTCAACAATAGTTTCTTCTGCTTTTTTATTCTATCTACTGTTAAAATAATCTAATACATTCTATGTCTGTACTTTTCAATTAAAAAACATCAGTTTGATTATACATTATTTATTTGACATCTCTTCTAGAATCATTCATATTTTTTTATTTTATACCATAAATTTTTTAGCACTTTTATAACAGTCATCTTAAAATCCTTGATGACTAATTATTCCATCTGAATTACCTGTGATTTTTCTTCTATTGACTAATTTTCCTCATGATTATGGGCTATATTTTCCACTTCTTCATATCTTTCACAGGGCAGGATAACATGTGTTGTGTCCAAAAGAATAATGGATACTAAATTGTTATGCCTCTATCTCTGGGATGTGCAATCTCATTCTTTAATCAAGCAGCTAAGGTGAGAGGCTGCTCTGTCAGAGTCCACCAAGACCTGCACTGAATATTTTTTTTAAATTTTATTTAATTTTTTTCAGTGTTCCAAAATTCATAGTTTATGCACCACACCCAATGCTCCATGTAATACGTGCCCTCCATAATACCCACCACCAGGCTTACCCACTCCCCCATCCCTCCAAAACCCTCAGTTTGTTTCTCAGAGTCCACAGTCTTTCATGTCTTATCTTCCTCTCCTATTTCCCCCAGCTCAATAGTAGGGTATCTTAACACACCACTCTCAGTAATAAACCGATAATCCAAGGAGAAAATCAATAAAGAAACAAGAGCATTGAATGACACATTGGACCAGATGGATCTCATAGATATATATAGAACATTCCACCCTAAAACAATAGAATACTCATTTTTCTTGAGTGCACATGGAACTTTCTCCAGAAGATACCATATACTGGGTCAGAAATCAGGGTCCAACTGATACCAGAAGACTGAGATTATTCCCTGCATATTTTCAGACCACAATGCTTTGAAACTGGAACTCAACCACAAGAAAAAGTTTGGAAGGAATTCAAACACTTGGAAGCTAAAGACCACCCTGCTTAAGAATGTTTGGATCAAACAGGAAATCAAAGAACTTAAGCAATTCATGGAAACCAATGAGAATGAAGACACTTTTGTCCAAAACCTACGAGATATTGCAAAGGCAGTCCTAAGGAGGAAATACATAGCCATCCAAACCTCACTGAAAAAAAATTGAAAAATCCAGAATACACCAGCTCTCTTTACACCTTAAAGAACTGGAGAATCAACAACAAATTAAGCCAACCCCCCACACAAGAAGGGAAATAATCAAGATTAGGGCAGAGATCAATGAGATAGAAACTAGAGATAGTAGAACACATCATAAAACTAGAAGCTGGTTTTTTGAAAGAATCAATAAGATTGAAAAACCATTGGCCAAACTAATCCAAAAGAAAAGAGAGAAGACTCAAATTTATAAAATTATGAATGAAAGGGAAGAGATCATCACTAACACCAAAGAAATAGAAATAATCATCAGAAATTTTATCAACAGTTATATGCCAATAAGTTAAGCAACCTAGATGAAATGGATGCATTCCTGGAAACCTATAAACTTCCAAAATTGAATCAGGAAGAAATTGACAACCTGAATAGACCAGTATCTAGTAACGAGATTGAAGCAGTAGTCAAAAGCCTCCCAAAAAACAAGAGCTCAGGACCTGATGGATTCCCTGGAGAATTCTACCAAACACCCAAAGAAGAAATAATACCTATTCTCCTGAAGCTGTTCCAAAAAATAGAAACAGAAGGAAAACTTCCATATTCTTTATGAAGTCAGCATTACCCTGATCCCCAAACCAGGCAAAGACCCCACCAAAAAGAATTTCAGGCCAATATCCCTGATGAATACAGATGCCAAGATTCTCAACAAGATCCTAGCTAATAGGATCCAACAGTATATTAAAAAGATTATCCACCATGACCAGGTGGGATTTATCCATGGGATGCAAGGGTGATTCGACATTCACAAATCAATGTGATAGAACAAATCAGTAAGAGAAGAGAGAAGAACCACATGGTCTTCTCAGTTGATGCAGAAAAAGCATTTGACAACATACAGCATCCATTCCTGATTAAAACAATTCAAAGTATAGGGATAGCTGTAACATTCCTCAAATTCATAACATCTCTCTATGAAAAACCCACAGTGAATATCATCTCAATGGGGGAAAGCTGACAGCCTTCCTTTTGAGATCAGGAACACAACAAGGATGTCCACTCTCACCACTGTTGTTCAACATAGTACTAGAAGTCCCAGCAACTGCAATCAGACTACAAAAAGAAATAAAAGGTATTCAAATTGGCAAAAAAGAAGTCAAACTCTCTCTCTTCACAGATGACATGATACTTTATATGGAAAACCTAAAAGACTCCACCCCCAAACTACTAGAACTCATACAGCAATTCAGTAATGTGGTAGATACAAAATCAATGTACAGAAATCAGTTGCTTTCTTATACACTAACAATGAAAATATAGAAAGGGAAATTAGAGAATTGATTCCATTTACTATAGCACCAAGAACCGTAAGATACCTGGTCTGAATATTTTTCAAAGGACTTAATTTTTTAGAGCAAATTCAATTCACAGTGAAATTGAGAAGAAGATACAGAGACACCCGACATATTCTTTACCCCCACACATGCATAGTCTACTGTTATTAATATCTCCCACAAGAGTTGTGCTATTTTTTACATCTGATGAACCTACATTGACACATCATAATCACCCAAATTCCAGAGTTTACATTATAGTTCATTTTTGGTGTGTAAATTCTGTGAGGTTGGACCAAATGGATGACAACATATATCCACCACTATAGCATACAGAGTATTTTCACTGCCCTAATATTCCTCTGTGCTCTGAATACTCATCCCTTACTCCACTCCTGAAGGCTTAATTGGGTTGTGTTCACAACTGGTTTCAAATAGAATTATAAAGACTGTACTTTTTTAAAAAATTTCATTTTATTTTTTCAATGTTCCAAGATTCATTGTTTACACATAACACCCAGTGCTCCATGCAATACATGCCCTCCTCAATACCCACCATGAGGCTCACCCATCCTCGTGGGCTGGGAACCACGAAGGTTCCAAAAACCCTCAGTTCGTTTCTCAGGGTCCATTGTCTCTCATGGTTTGTCTCTCCCTCCATTTTCCCCCAATTCACTTTTCCTTTCCTTCTCCTAATGTCCTCCACATTATTCCTTATGCTCCACAAGTAAGTGAAACCGTATGACAGTTGAATTTCTCTGCTTGACTTATTTCACTCAGCATGATCTCCTCCAGTCCCGTCCTTGTTGATACAACAGTTGGGTATTCATCCTTTCTGATGGAGGCGTAATATTCCATTGTAGGTATGGACCATATCTTCTTTATCCATTCTTCTGTTGAAGGGCATCTTGACTCTTTCCACAGTTTGGTAATTGTGGACATTGCTGCTATGAACATTGAGGTACACATGGCCCTTCTTTTCACTACATCTGTATCTTTGGGGTAAATACCCAGTAGTGCAATTGCAGGGTCCTAGGATAGCTCTATATTTAATTTCTTGAGGAATCTCCACACTGTTTTCCAAAGTGGCTGTACCAACTTGCATTTCCACCAACAGTGTAAGAGGTTCCCCTTTCTTCACATCTTCTCCTACACTTGTTGTTTTGTCAATTTTGGCCATTCTAACTGGTGTAAGGTAGTATCTCAATTTGGTTTTGATTTGAATCTCCTTGATGGCTAATGGTGATGAATATTTTTTCATGTGTTTGTTAGACTTCGGACAAGTGTCTGTTCATGTCTTCTGCCCATTTTTTTGACGTGATTATCTGTTTGGGTTTTTTTTTTGTTTTTTGTTTTTGTTTTTTTTTTTTTTTTTGAGTTTTGAGTTTGAGGAGTTGCTTATAGATCTTGGGTATCAGCCCTTTTTCTGTAGTGTCATTTGTCACTACAGTCATTGTAGTGTCATCTTCTCCCATTCCGTGGGTTGCCTTTTTGTTTTGTTGACTGTTTCCTTTGCTGTGCAGAAGCTTTTGATCTTGATGAAGTCCCAAAAGTTCATTTGCATTTTTGTCTCCTTTGCCTTAGGAACAGGTCGTGAAAGAAGTTGCTGTGGCTGATATTGAGGAGGGGTTACTGCCTATGTTCTCCTCTAGGATTCTGATAGATTCCTGCCTCACATTGAGGTCCTTTACCCATTTTGAGTTTATCTTTGGGTATGTTTTAAGAGAATGGTCAAGTTTTATTCATACACAGCTGCCGGATTTCAAGCTTTACTACAAAGCTGTGATCACCAAGGCAGCATGGTACTGGCACAAAAACAGACACTTAGACTAGTGGGACAGAGTAGAGAGTCCAGATATGGACCTGCAACTCTATGGTCAAATAATCTTTGACAAAGCAGGAAAAAATATCCAGTGGAAAAAAGACAGTCTCTTCAATAAATGGTGCTGAGAAAATTGGGCAGCTATGTATAAAGATTATACTTTACCTCTTAACTTAACTCCCACTTTCAGAACAACAACCTAAGAGGGGCTAATCCTTTGATCTTTTCAGGATTTTCACTGTAATTAGTTCAGGGTTTAACCTTAGTTGGTTTTGTTCATTTCTGTATTATATTTCAGCAAACCCTGGAATCTGAACACTGTGAGACAATACACACACTGTTTTTGAGGCCTCATTCATTTCTAGTTCCATCACTTTTTCTGCCATTTCCATCAATACTTCTGGGGGAGGGAATTATTGAGATGAAATATTTATTTTTGCATTTGGAGTTTTTCCAGATAAAAATTTCTCTTGCCACCATTGCTGTCATGTAAAATTCACCCTATTTCTCCTTATAAAGTCTATCCATCTAAGGCATGACTCTCATCTGCACACTTGCATTCACACCAGACACTTGTCACTATTGTGACAAGGATGATGCATCTACACTTCTTTGTCTACCTTTGAAGATTTCATCCCTTTTTGGTATTAATTTATTATGGCACTTTCTAACAGCTATTTGGTATTAATTTATTATGACACTTTCTAACAGCTGTCTTTTTTATTTATTTTTTTTTTAGAAAAGCATGCTTTACAGCAAGCATAACATAATGTATAGATTTGTTGAATCTTACCTTGTACACCTGAAACTAATGTAAAAATTTGTACCAGTTATCCTTCAATTAAAAAAAAAGTGCTATAGAAAAGAAGAAAAAAGAAAAGAAAAGCATGCTTTATATTTTATTAGTTTTTTTTTCTTGTTTTTAACATAGATGATATGTTCTTCCTTATCCTACTATATCTTAATCCAAAGTGAAACTCTCCACAATCATTTATTTCTTGGGCTTCTCTACTATCCTACTAAAGTGTTTTATCTCATCTACTCTTTCTCTTTGTTTCACAAAACAACGCATTTACAACAATACAACCAAAACCATCTTAAAAAAAAAAAATAGCATAAGCCTGTTTATAGTTCCCTAGTGAGTAAGTGCTTTATTTTGGTATGGGGATCATAAGACGCTTCCTCTCTGGAATCCTTCAGGCAAATGCCACTTCATAATGAGACTTTCTTTAGTTACCAGTTTATCTTCTAAAGTAACTGCAGCCTGTAGACATTAGATTTAAAACTGACAGATGAACTTGATTATTCTTCAATTGTTTGATAGTTGGTGTATTAGTCAGCTCAGGCTGCCCTCCACCCCCCCCCCCCCCAAAAAAAAGAAATCACAGACTGGTGGCTTAAACAGAAGAAATTTATTTTCTCACAGTTCTGGAAGCTAGAAGTCCGTGGTCAAAGTGCTGGCAAATTTTATTTCTAGTGAGGGTTTTCTTCTTCGCTTGTAGGTGGTTATCTTTTTGCTGTGTCTTCACATGACCTTTCTTCATGAACACTTGTAGAGAGTGAGCTCTGGTGTCTCTTCCTCTTCTTAAAAGAGCACCAGTCCTATCAAATTAGGGCTCTATCATTATGACCCCATTTATCCTCAATTACCTTCATAAAGGCCTTATTTCCAAGTACAGTCATATTAGGTGTTAGAACTTCAACATATGAATTTTGGGACAACACACAATTCGTGGCAGTTGATTTCAATGTTATATCCAAAATGAAAACATATATTTGACTTTTATCTGTGTATTTTATTTGTTAATTTGCATATTACTTATGCCTGGTTAGTCAGGAATTTGAAGGCTTTGCCATGCTCAGTTTCCTGGATTAGTACTATATAGCCTTAGAAAGAAAGGATCTGTAGTCTTTTCTTCGAACTATCTTGAAGCAACAGGATGAACATTCAGTGAACTCCATCACTGTCTCACTGTAATTTACACATAATTAAGTGAATCAGGACAGACTCAATCTCAATCTCATTCAGACCTCTGAATGATAAGGAGGGTGAATCAACCCTCCTCTATTATTGGTGTACATGGAAGCCTACCTAGGATAGGAAGGAACTCTAACTCTTAACTCTCTTGAATAAATCCTTCCATTTGTTTCCATTGTGTCTATTTTGGGTGGAAGGTAGTCTAAAGCCTACTTTTACTTTATGCATAGGTAGTTGTCATTGTGACAAAGACCCATCATCCATTCTACCATCAGTAATTTGTCTAAGCCAATTATAATTCTGTCTCCTTCCTTGATTTTACCCAACTTCAAATATCCATGTGATTCAGCTCTGGCCTTTGGGATATAAAAAGAAGTCTCCTGGTTAGGTTATTGGAATTAGGTTATCATTCTTAAGAGAGCCAAAAGAACAGGTGTATGAGGTCTTGACTGAATATGAGGCCAGCAGCCATTTTATTTTTGCCAGTTTAATGATGAATCTAACACTGAGAGTAGCAGAGCAGAGTGATAGAATGAACCTTTTCCTTGATAATTTTTTTTAATATTTTATTTTATTTATTTGATAGAGAAAGATCACAAGTAGGCAGAGAGGCAGGCAGAGAGAGAGAGAGAGAGAGAGAAGCAGACTCCCTGCTGAGCAAAGAGCCCATGCGGGGCTCGATCCCAGGACCGGAGATCATGACCTGAGCCGAAGGCAGCGGCCTAACCCACTGAGCCACCCAGGCGCCCTGATAAATTTTTGAACCACTGAGTTAGTCAGTCTTATAGCTTACTCTACCTCTTGGTCTCCAGTTATGAGTGACTTAACAAATTTCATGGCTTCTGTTACTTGCAGACTATGTCTCCAAAATAAGATACCATAAATGTGAGTCTGTCATGTATATATGTCAACTAATTTGGAGGATAAAAAAACCCGGCTTTTACCATCACCTCTAGAAATAGAAACATTATTTCTTCATCAGACTGTATCCTCAAGGGCTTTCCCTGCTCTTAGGATGTTCTTAATATGGCCCATAAAGTCCAGCATGGCTTTGACCCTGATTCCTATTTTTCATATGTGGTAAAGAGCCACATAAGTCTTTATTTAACTTCTCAATGAATCTGGCTGTGTTCTACAGTAGTACCTATTCACAAGCTGTTCCTTCCCCTTTCATGGTCCTCCTACCTGATTCATTTAGTTAATAGTCATTTTTAAATTCTGTGACAAACTTTCTCCTTGCTAACTCCCTGGAACAGGCCAAGCTCCCTTATTCCACGCCCTTATAGCTTCCTGGAAATCGCCCTCTTAGCCCCTTCTGGGTTTGTAGCTATACATTTGTATAATTATTTCTACATTTATTTTGCTTCATAATTATGTCTTAATCCTCAAAAAGTGAAGTCTTCTTAAGAATATATACTCCATACACAGTGTTTTTGTTAGTTTGCTCTGGTTGCCATAATAGAATACCATAGACTGAGTGGTTTAAGCAACAGAAATTTATTTCTCCCAGTTTTAGGGGCTAGAAATCCAAGATCAAGGTTTTAGCAGTTTTGCTTTTTTTCTGAAGCATCTTTCCTTGTCTTGTAGATGACTGCCTTCTTGCTGTGTCCTTCTATGGTCTTTCCTCTGTGTGTATACATCCCTGGTGTGCGTGTGTGTGTGTGTGTGTGTGTGTGTGTCCAAATTTTCTCTTTTTAGAAGAATACCAGTTATTCTTCTAACTGGGCTCACCCTAAAGGCGTCATTTTATTTTAATCACCCATTTAAAGAATTTATCTCCAAATACATTATATCCTGAGATACTAAGGGATAGGGATTCAGCAAATAGATTTTGGAGTAACACAATTCAGTCCATAACAGTGCCTAATATAGTGCTGGTCATAGGAAGAATTAATCTTGTCGTATTGAACGTATGAACATAGAGTCATAGTGAACAATATGACTACAAAGGCAGAGATTGGATTGATGCCATAAGCCAAGGAATACTAATTGCCACCAGAAGCGGGAAGAGGCAAGGAACAGAGACTGCCTCCACAGCCTAAGAGGGAGTTTGGCCTTGGAGACCAGTGGAACTGATTTCACACTTCTTGCCTTCAGAACTGTGGGAGAATAAATTTCTATTGTTTTAAGACACACACAAAAACATTATTTGTTGAAGGAATAAATACAGGGATGGATTTTTCCATGTATAACATAATTAAAGCTAACTACCATGCTCATTTCTTGCCTCTGGTCTGGTAAGTATGCATCCCTGTCTTAGTGAAAAATCTAGACAAGGCAAAATAGTTCACTTATTATTTGCCTTTCTGTAGAGTGTGATTCAAAGTTTTCATATATGACTTCAAACTCCATGATCTTTCCCACCTTTAGATGGACACAATTGAAATGAGGTATGTGAATGGCTGGTAAAAAAAAACTAACAAACAGTGGTGCCTGGGCAGCTCAGTGGGTTAAGCCTCTGCCTTCAGCTCAGGTCCTGATCTCAGGGTCCTGGGATGGAGCCCAAGCCTCACATCGGGCTCTCTCCTCAGCAGGGAGCCTACTTCCCCCTCTCTCTCTGCCTGCCTCTCTGCCTACTTGTGATCTCTCTCTCTCTCTGTCAAATACTGGCTCAGGTACTGGATGTAAAAAGTGAATGATTTACAATACTTTCTTTTAAGACATAGCCTGATGAAGAAGACAGACAAGTAAAGAGGAAAATACATCTAAGTACTTTTTTTAATGCTGAGAAAAATAGAAATTACAGGATATCATGGAAAAAAATACTAGAAAGACTACCTGACCTAATCTGGGACATTTCTGTTGTGACTATTTTGATTACAAGTGATAGAAAACCCACTCTGAACTGGCTTTTTCTTCTTCTTCTTCTTCTTCTTCTTTAAGTGGGTTTATTTGATTCAGAATCTGAAAATTCCAGACATACAGTGCTTTTGAAAACTGTTGGATTCAGGGCTCAAAGAGTGCCATCGCCCTGAATTTCTGTCTCTTGGTTTTGCTCAGTTGTTTTTCATTTGTTAGCTTCTCTTCATGCTTCAGGAGGTGGACTCTTGCAACAGCCACCCTAATCTCATATATTCTTGCTTACAAGTCCGGGGAAGAAAGGCTCTCTTCTATAGCAGCCATCACTAACACCAGATTATTCTTATGGGATTAGCTCACGTCACATGTCTGCCACTCAACTAATAACTCTGGCCTGGGTCATCTAATGAACTGACTCAATTAGTAACCACTTACTAAAAGGGCTGAAAATGGAAAGGTACTGAAGTCCCAGTGAACACTTTAAGAATGTTCATCCATCCATTCCATAGGTCTGTATTGAGCACCTGTTCTGACCAGGATCCATTCTAGGTGTGACAATAGAAGCCAAATAGAATCTCTGATCTCATGAAATTTATATTCTACTGGGGCAATGAAAAATGAATAAGAACATACATAAGTAAATATGAAGTACACCAGACGGACACAAATATTATGGAGAAAAATAGAGTTGGGCAAGAGGTACAGGGAGTATAGTGGTATTGGCAGAGAATTTGCTACTTAAGAGAATGGCCAAGAATGATTGTTCTAAGAAAATCTGAAGTGAGCATCCATTCATGAGCTATCTGAATGAAGAACAGTGGTGCAGATGGAAGAATGATCAAGGCCATGACCTGGGAGCTTGTTTGTTATGTTTGAAAAAAGCATATGGACCTAGAGCACAGTAAACGATAAAGAGAGAGGGGATGAAAAAAAAAAAAGAGAGAGAGAGGGGATGATAATAGATTTGGTGGAGAAAAGACAAATAGCATCTTAGAGGCTAAAATAAAGATGTTGGCTTAGTGAGATGGGAGCCAGCAGAGGGTTTTGGGAAAGGAAGGCATTCTTTCATTTGTGTTTTAAAAGTATAAAAAAAGTTGCAATTGTATAAATCATAATCTGTGGATGGATAATAGTGTAGGTGGACCAATTTACAGACTACTAACATAATCCAAACAAGAGATCATCTTGACAAATAACACCTTGGCCTATAGTGTTATTGGTCAAGATGTGGACAAGGTGTCTGATACAGGGTACATTTTGAAAGCCAAGCTCACAAGGACTTGCTGACAGATATGAGGTGTCTGAGTAAAAAAAGGAGTTATGGATGATTCCACATTTTTTTCCCCGTCCAACTGGAAAAAAATGGGATTGTGGTTTTTATTTTGTTTTGTTTTGCTGAATGGGCACTATTGTAGGAAAGACAGGCTTTGGGGAGAATATCAGAAGCCTAGTTTCAGACATGCTAATTTTGAAATGTTACTAGCAATTCAACAGAAAATACCCAGTAGGTTGTTGGAGATGTTGGTTCTGACTGTGAAGCAGAGTCCTAGGTGGGTTTCAGAGTTTGTGCATTATAGCACATAGGTGTTAGTTAAGCCAAGAGACTAGATAAGATCCCTTAAAGAGTAAATATAGATGGAAAAGAGATGAGGAATGAGAACTGAGGCTTGGAAACTAACAGTAAGAAGACAAGTTGAGGAGAAGGATCTGCAAAAGGATCCTGTGAAGAAGGAGTGGCTTGAGGGTAGAAGGAGAAGAAAGAAAGCATGGCATCTAAAATTCTAAACAAAGAAAAACCTTTTAGAATGTAGGAGTAGGGTGCCTGGGTGGCTCAGTGGGTTAAAGCCTCTGCCTTCAGCTCAGGTCATGATCCCAGGGTCCTGGGATGGAGCCTGGCATCGGGCTCTCTGCTCAGCAGGGATCCTGCTTCTTCCTCTCTTTCTGCCTGCTTCTCTGCCTACTTGTGATCTCCATCTGTCAAATAAATAAATAAAATCTTTAAAAAAAAGGAAAAAAAAAGAATGTAGGAGTGATGAGCTGGGCCAAATTTTTCTGATAGGTCCAGTATGATAAGAATGGAGAATTGACAGTTGTATTTAGCAATAGGTAGTCTTCAGTAATGAAAGACAAATAATTGTGTAGTAGAATCAATGAGTTAATGACTGTCTGATTAAATACAATTGTGGGAATAATAACTCATTTGCAAGGATTTAAGGGAGCAATGGGAGGGTGGAATTTAGACAATGCACATAGACCACATTTTTAAGAAGGTTTTTTGTTTTTGTTTTTTTGTAAAGAGAAGCAAAAAATTGTGGCAGTTGGAGACAAAAGAGGTAGCATAAGATGCTTATTATTTAAGAGGGCCAAAATAATGTGCTTTATGCTTATACAAATAATCCAATAAATAAGGAAAATTTGATGATTGCACAGAGAGGAAACTAGTTGATGGAGCATTGTCTTTAAGAAGGCAGGAGGCAATGGATAGATTCAAGGAGTTGACTTAGATAAGAATATGAATAGTTCTTCTGTAATAATATGCACAAAGGACAAGGCAGGATAAATGGGCAAAGAAGTAGGTAGGTGGGTGAATGTGTGGATGGGAGCCTGGAAGTTTCAGGCTCATTGCTTCAGTATTTGTACTGCTGTAGGAAACACAGTCATGGAATAGTAACAAAGATACGACAATACAGGCTTGTAGAAGAGACAGGTTGTAGAAGAGGTTGTAGAAGAGACAGAAAAGTATGAAATTGTCCACTGGGAAGTGGGACAATGACTGGGCCCAGCAAATAGAACAGTATCACTGGATATCTGTGAGAGCCCTGTTGGGTCACAAATACTTCAATCAGCACAGCTGTGTTTTCCTCCAGGGATTTTTCAGCTAGGAAAAGGCAAGTATAGAGTGGTAGAAAATTGGATTTAACCAGCAGTAGAGTTCTCCAAGTACTAAGAATGCAGAGATTGGTGGGGCAAGTTTGGTGCATGCAAATGAGTAACTATAATTTTTGCATGGTCCATGGAATAGAATCTGAGTCAATATAATATAAAGTGAGGACATGTTTTTTTTGGCTTTTTTTTTTTTTTTTGGAAGAAAGGGCCATGTATTCTGGGAAGAACAAATTTCTATGCCAAAACTGACCTTTCCAGACTTTGCATCCAATGTTATCATATGATACTAAAGTTCAGCAGTAGAATGACACACATAGACATATATCATATTAAATCTCAATATTTTGAAATTATATAAAAATATAACACTATAATGCCTTAAAACAACTGAGAGTAGTCAAAATTGAAACATTTGTTCATTAATTTCTTCAAAGTCATAGCAGCATGAATAACAAGAATGTTAAAATAGTGTGCACTTTTAAAACAACTGGTTTTTGAGAATAAGCACTTTCTCTTGCAAAGAACCACTCTAAATTTGGTGCAGATACAATAAATCCAACTGTAAGGGTTTTACAGATTTTCTTCTGGAATAGTAAGAAAAATAACCAATATCCATAGAACATAGTGGAAAGTGATGCATGTTGATAAGGAGGTCCAGATAAAATGATCTGATGATTCAGAAGAATGAAGGTATCAATCCGAAAAAAAGAGAGCGAGACAGAGAGAGAAAGAGAGAGAGAGAGAGAGAGATAATGATACAACCTCATGGTATGAAATTTAATCATTTTCTGAATAATCTTGTTTCAAACAAATTAAATTTAGATTTGACTAGAGAACCTGGAGATTGTAAAAGTTATGATAAATTGGCCACCTCATTATTTTTTTTCCAACTTCTTTCTAGTTTTTCTTCTTGGACTGAAAACTAAAATTTCCTCAGACTAATTTTCACCAAGTTTCTGTATGTCTACCAACCCAACACAACTGCATGGGAAATGAATACAAACCTAAGGTGGAGAGAGAAGCTGGTGGTGGGGCTTCCATCTTGCTTGTGTGGCTGGCAGAGGCAGCATGGTTCAGGAGCTGGAAGCTATCACATCAGTGTCCTGATATAGCAGCTTCCTTCTTGGGAAGCCCCTGATGTTAGGAGAGGCAGAAACAGTACTTTCTTGATTTGTTGTCACTTTGAGGGTTGTTCCTTTTATCTATTTTATCTTGCTTCCTGAGAAAGTCATTCAACACCCTGTAATAAATCTCTCTCTGTTCAAACTAGTTCAAATGGATTTTGTCTTCTGCATCAGAACCTCAATGGAAAAAGAGAAACAGCCATGGAGAGCCAGAAACTTGATCTGACCAAGGAGTGCCTCACACATCACAATCACCTTGAATCTATGCTGGACAATCACATTCCTGGGATACAGTCTGTGACTGAAGCAAAAGTGATCGAGGAATCTCTATTTTTAACTAATGCCCATATGTGATTCTGATGTTGCCAATTCCTAGAGCAGTGAAAATTTGGTGTCCCTTGATCCAGAGAAATTTTTCAGAGGTCTTCATAAAATTTAGTATGAAAAATGTGCCTGCAATTTTTCTGTGGTGTGGGTTGAATTCATAGGTGAAAAAGAATCATTTATAGGCAATTCTCAGATCTTTGGCAATAGTAAGTTTAGTGATATCCCAACTCATTGACCACAGAGGTGTCTGTGCACTCACAAACTCACATACACACCTCAGACACCTTTTAATATTTGTTTTAAGATAGTTAGATAGATAGTTATAAGATAGTTTTAAGGTAGTTAGATAGAATGTATGATATTAGGTAGTGCTTTGTGCCAGACATACAGTTAAAGGAAAGGAAGATTTTTGTTTTGTTTTTACACTAAGGAAATTTCATCCTCTTATGGAAAACAGTATGTTGAAAAAATTTATGATATTTCAATCTGTCTCTTTGGACATTTACAGTTCTCTTCCCCCAATATTTTCTTTTAAGAGTGGCTTTTTAGGAGTACATTTTTCTTTAATTTAAAAATTTAACTAATCTTGCAGGTTCGGCACCTGGCTAAGTCAGATGGCAGAACATGTGACTCTTAATGTAAAGTTTGTGAGGTCAAGCCCACATTGGTGTGGAGCCTACTTAAAAGAAGGAGGAGGAGGAGGAGAGGGAGGGGGAGGGAGGGGAAGTGGAGAGGGGGAGGAGGAGGAGGAGGAGGAGGAGGAGGGGAGGAGAGGAGGAGGGGAGGGGAAAGGAGGAGGGGAGGAGGAAGATCAAGAATGGGAAGAAAGAGAAGAAGAAGAAAAATAATTAATCATAATTTTAGATGTCCCTGGAAATCTAAAAAATATATATATATATTCACCATTAAATAATTACTGAACAGATAAAACCTTTCCTGTTTGCCTCCTTGTTCATACACAATGCTGTAATACCTTTTATCACATTTTCTGATTTTTTCTATAATTAATTCTACATAATGAAATGTCCCATTTACTGAGCATTTTTTATGTTCTAGGCAATTTTCTAAACAAATTAAGTATATTAAATACTTTTTACATACATCAATACTACGGGGATGTTCCCATTACCAATTCCATATTATAAATGGGAAAGCTGAGTTTCAGAAGTTAAGTGAGAAAATTTTTCAAGAAAGTACAGATTCAGATGCCTATGATATCATGTCTCATTAGTATTGTTGTATTTATATAATTGTCTTTTCAATATATGTCCTACAGCAAGGAAATTAAGGATGTATTATATAATAAGATTTAACCATCTTTTTACTGAAGATCACCTATCTTCTCATCTCTGTCTTCCTAGATGCATTCTGTTGCAGAAAGATATCAGTTTAGTGCAGTTATAATAAAAACTAATAAAAGCACATTCTAATTATGTTTCAAAATGCAAAGTTGATTAAAAATAAGAAAATTTCTACATAGTAAAACTGACAAAATTATATTATATGCATTTTTTTGAAGTTATTGAAACTTAAGGAATAAAATTATGTCTTTTGTGCATACTTCTGAATAAAATAAAGTTACTAGTTAGAATTTTAATAAATTAAAATGCTATATTAATACCAAAAGATACTATAAATATAAATAGAAACTTTTAGAGTCACAATGGATATACAAAAAACCTCAAAATTTGGTGATGTGATCTTTTCATACCAATAGTTTTGCCTATCATGGGAGGAAAAAAAAACTAACAATTTCAAAATTACAATTATTTTCTATTATTATAACAGAATTTCAATGGACAGATTTTCTTTCTTTTTATCTACCCAAATGTATGAAAACTGTATGCATATAAACACTCTGATTCTATCCTTAGCAAACTTACAATATTCATGAGTCTAAAATCACTCTTCTTCATGTTTAGTCCAATAATGCCTCTTGTTCTCTCAAAGAAAGCGTCATATCCCCCAGATGTAAACATTGCTTTAAGAGCCAATGCCATATGCTGACAGATGGCATCCCATCTGTGATTCAGTTATTAAAAATAAATTTCTTGGCTATGTTCAATAAATATAAGATATTCTTATCCGTTTTTTTTTTCCAGAAATGTTTAGTTTTCAACCATAGGTTTAGCAAACCAAACCACAAAGCTCAATCCTATGTAATAACTTGAGTAACAAAATAAGTTTTATGTCAGACTAAAACTATATATTTAGGCTAAGATGTTCAGAAGAGAAAACTATAGAGAAAGATAAATGCAGACTTATTTCTCTAAGTATTAGACTTTTCATTTGGCTCAGCTATTAGAGAAGAAATTAAAAAAAAAAAAAAAGTTCTCCCTTCTAGGAACTAAGCATTGGTGTATAGGGAGCATGAAATCCAAACTTCTTGAAATGTTTTCCACATTGCATGTACTCCAAAATGCTTGTCAGTAGTCCCTTTGTTGCTATGTCTTTGCCCCTCCAAATTAGTCATTTTTTTTCCATGTTTCATTGTCAAATAAGACTTTGAAGGGGGATGTAAGTAATATATTTCTTCTCATCATAAACTGACAGAATTTTTTTGGATAGATAGTAAAGGAAGAAAGGCAATGTATGTTCTCACAGTGAATGATAAGGTAGGTTCCATAGTCAGAACGTTGATAACTGGTGATGTCAGGAGGAAGAGATGGGTAGGCACAGCAAGTGAGAATCATGTTTGAAAACTTGAAAAAAAAAAGAAAATCAAGATCTTGGGTGTGAAAGCCTTTGATACCCATATCCATGTTTCTCCTTCTCCGCAGTATCTTGGTCTTGGTAAATGAAATTGGATATTCTTTTGTCCTTCCCTTTTTCTTTTCATCTCTTTTCTTCCTTCTCAGAAGCAATATGCTACCTATAACTTCTAAGGTATATTTGTCATTCAATCTTTGTTCAATAAAGTTTGCCAATAATTTTTGCTCAGAAGGCCCACAGTATGCAGAAACATGAAAATATTCATTGGAAGTTGTCTTCCAACAGAAATTAGAAAATGATTAATTAACACCAATAGAATGGTGGCCAGTAGTGAATCCAAAACTAAAATCTAGTCTCCCAACTTCCCATTTCATGATCTTGACATTCTATCATGCATGTATTATGTGTCCTTATAGGAGACTGAGAGAATCAGTGACTGAGGGAACTAAGAGTTTTGGAATAATATATCTATCATTCCTACCAGTTTGGAGCTAATATATCAGAAGCTAGCAGACTCAGATAGGGGAATAAGGGAAAGTGGTTAACTGCAGCTGAAGCTATACTTTGAAAATATTAAACATTAATACATATATTAAAGCATATATAAAGAGAATAAAGCAAAGGTCCATACATGATCATGATTAGGATTAATTTTAAACTCCAAACAGATAAGGCAGTATAAAATGGAAAATGATATGCCAATCTCACTTACAAACATGGTAAGAAAATCCTTAAATAATGTTAGGAGACTGTGGTAAGCATTTTATTTTTTATTTTTTTTAAAGATTTCATTTATTTATTTGTCAGAGAGAGAGAGAGAGAGCGAGAGTGAGCACTGGCAGATGGAGGCAGAGGGAGAAGCAGGCTTCCTGCCGAGCAAGGAGCCCGATGTGGGACTCAATCCCAGGATGCTAGGACCATGACCTGAGCTGAAGGCAGCTGCTTAACCAACTGAGCCACCCAGGCGTCCCTGTGGTAAGCATTTTAAAATGGCCCACAAGATGCTACTCTGGTTTTGATTTCTCCCCATGAGTGTGAGTAGATTCTGTGAATATAATGAGTTATCACTCCCATGCTTATGTAACAACATATGGCTATGATAACAGAATCTTGCAGATACAATTGAAGTCCTTGATCAATTTACTTTGAGTTAATCAAAAGACATATCCCAGGTGCATCTCATCTAATCAGGTGAGCTCTTTCATGAGAGAGTCTCTGGCTGGCTTAGAGTAAGTCTCTAAGAGCTGAAAGTGGCCAGAGCCAACATAGGAGGAAAAAAAAATGAGACATCACTCTTATAACCAGAGAAATGAATTCTAGTGACATCCAAGGAACTTGAGGACCCTGAATCCCAGCTGAGATCATCACTTCTACCTGGTAAGACCCTGAGCAGAGGGCCCAACTCAAATCCGAACTGACTAACAGAAATGGAAACTATGGTATAATTAATTGTGTTATTTAAACCACTATGTGTGTGGTCATTTGTTATGTAGTACTAGAAAGGTAATAAACAAACCAAATCCAGAGTATATTTGAGAATAAAATTTATTATCTTTAATTTTAATATATATTATATAAATAGTATTTTATATTTTAATATATATTATAAAATATAATTATATATTTAATATAATCACAAAGAGTAATAACTGATCGGTATTAGAAGATATATTCAAATAACTTATCATATTAAATTAAAAAAGAAAAATCATATAGTCATCTCATAAATGCAGAAAAAATTGATAAAATTCTGTGGATATCCATGATAAAAACTCTTTAACACCAGGAATAGAAGAGAGGATACCCCTATTGCTGTCTCTATTCAAACTGTAGTAGACAAATTAGTGAATATATTAAAAAAAGGTAAAGAAATAACAGATGTAATGTTTTGAATAAGAAAAGATGAAATTATTGTTTGCAAACTATATGATTGTCAAATCAGCAATCCATACAATTTTATGGATAAATGATTATAATTAATAAAATAACCCAGCAAGTTTAGAGAATATAAGAACAATATACAAAAATCTCTCATGATTCTATGCACAAGTAATACACAATTACAAAAGGTACAAAATGTAAGAAATAAACCACATCATTTACAGCAACAAAATCATAAAGTTGTGAGGAATAAAACTAATCGAATATACAAATGTAAGACAAAAGCCCTAAGTAAATGGAGAGTTAGGCCATTTTCTTAGGAGAAAACTCTCAAAATTATTAACATGAGATTTATCCTCTAATTAACCTATAGATCATTTCAGTCAATCGTTTCTCATGAAATCTGAAAAAGTGATTATAAACTTCAAATATAAGGGGAAGGGCCTAAAAATTGATAAAAATAATCCTTAAGGAAACTGAGGGAGGAAATAGCTCATTAGATTCTAAGTTGTTCAAAACTAAATAATTAAACTGCTCTTTGTGCAAGTGTAGAAAAATTGAGGAAATAAAACAGTTTTAAAGACTTTTTAAAGACAGTTTTAGATTTATATGAATGTTTGGTACATGAATTTAAAAATAGCATTAGAAGGGATCAATAATTCATAAATAATGCCCAGACAACTGACTATTCAAATAAAACTTAAACCAAATTCTCACATCATTCCAGACACACAAATATATTTCATATGTATTAAAAGTCAAGTTGTGAGAATCAAAATGATAAAAAAAAAAATTGGGATGCAATTCAGAGCTTATATATATGTCATTAGAATGAGAAATGATTCTGAAGAAAAACTAAATTATAACCTATAAAGTAATAGATTGGTATTTTGATTACATTAAAGTAACAACAACTCTAATAAACTGTTATGCAATGAAACACATCATGAAGTTTAAAGAAATGCCACAGACCGGAGAAGAGGCTTGTAATGTGCACAGGTAAGATTAGTAACCATAATATATAAAGAATTTCTACCAATCAAAATGAAAAAGAACACCACTACCCCTCCCCACAAGAAAAGGGCTTCCCATAATATACAAAAAAGAAACAGGAATGGCCAATAAGTCATTTTTGTGCATAGAAAGATGCTCAACCTCACTAATAATGAGCAAAATTAAAATTAAGTAAATAATTCATTACCCAATAGATGGTAAAAATTAGTAAGCCTGATAGCTTCAAATTCTATGGAAGATGTGGGTACACAAAAGCTACTATATCTTGTGGCATGAGTGTAAATTGGTAACAATTCTTTTTTAAAACCTAGGAGGGAGACTTGGTGATGCCCATAACCTACTCAGGCAGACTGATTTCACTTCCAGATATCTAAGGTAGAGAAACTCTCACTCACATGTGTACAGAGAATATGTGTAAAGATATCCATTGTAATACTGCCTGTTAAAAATAATGTAACAATCTTACACAGGGCAAATGGATACATGTCAAAAACTTGGGCTAGGAAAGAAGTAACCAAAAGATTCTTATGTAGAAAACATTCACAAATGAATTATGAATGGATAAATGGGTGGTAAAATTACATAATTACACATGGGGCCAAGGCACAGCCATTTCAAAATAATGGTTACCTCTGAGAAGAAATGCTGTTATGGTAAGGATAGAGTGGAACCTTTACTGTCTGTAACATTGTGTTCCTTGAGAGGGATGTATGGAATAGAGGAAGAAGCGAAGGGAAGAGGAGAGGAACAAGCAGAAGGAGCAGAGCGGAGGGCAGACAGGAAAAATAGGTTAATGTGTATTTGTGTGTAGGTATCTCTGTTACTGGATTTGTTTGTTTTTAACTTTTTGGAAAGGTAGACAATTTCACGATTAAAATAAATTTTATAGCGACTTCAAGGGGAGAGAATCAGAAGAGTCTGCTTAGAAATGATACTTTCTTCTAGCAAATGTTAAAGAGCTTTTTGAGAAGGTAAGTGGCCTCTATTGGCTTTCTAACATTGTAGGCTGAGACTCAAGGCAGAAAAGGCATTTTACCTATTAACCCAATATATCCAAAAGTTTTACAAAGCACTAGTTAGCCTTTATTATGCTAAATACTCTAGCTGTTCTTTTGTTCTGCTTTGCGCTGCTGTTTTCCAGTCTATATTACTCTATGCTGTGTGTGCTATTCTGTCATGTTTTTCTCCATCTTCTATTTCTTTTTACGAAATGCCAATCCTGAACAATTATATTGACTTTGAGACCCACTGGTGGATTCTGGCCCGGAGTTGAAAATAGTGGTCTCATGCCAAGAAAAAGACATTTGAATTAGATCTGTAATTTAATTCTGACTTTGACATTGTCTGTAAAGTCTGTATAACTCAGTTAACTGTGTTGGCTCAGTTTCATTACAGGAGAAACAGAACTGACAGTGGCAAAGGGGCTTGTTCATTTGTTACTTACTGAGCATCTACCAAGTGCCAGGTCTTTTTCAAATACTGAGATCAAGATAGCTGATGTTTATTGAGAATGCTTTTCATTAATGAAAGGACTATGCTATTTTCATTATTTTACAAAAAAAGAAAAAAACACACCAAAAAAACCCATTAGAGATTCAGCAAAATATAGAATCAGTCTCAGACCAAAAGATTTTTATAAGATCTGGAAGTCTCAAATGTAGTCCTCTGGAGAATGTCAAACATACGGATATTGGAAATAAAATGTTTTACAGGAAAACTTTTCATGGGATGTATTAAATATGAATTGTACTCTTTAATGCTCTGGAGAGTAAAAACGTGGTAACACTTTCAAAAATTAAATTAAATGTTATTCCCAGCTCACCCTTGCTAGAAGGGGGAGCAATTTAACCTAATTTGGGCTTCAGGGGATCTCTTGACCTCACCTTTCACCTCCTCTAAGTCACATTCATGGTGAGGTGTTTGTGGTGTTTGGAAAATAAAAGACTTTAGTCTTCCCTTCATTGTGTGTGCTGCTGAGGTGCCCTGGGGTCTTTTGCCAAAGTGGGACAGGGGACTCTTTCCTGGAGCTCCCAGCAGGATGGCCCTTGGGCTCCATAAACCTCAGTGTCTATAGGACAACTTATTAGAGACTTAAGGGTGATGTGGATCTTCACTCTGTAACCCCAACTGTTACCACCATAGAAAAACACACACAAGAACCAAATCTTTCTACCTCGATCTGCCTTGGAAGCTGCCTGCCAGCTTCTGTCCAAACCCCAGGGCTTTTCTCCACCCTGTGGAGTGTGTTAGTTCTTATTGAACAAACCAAACCTCTTAAACATGGCTGGAGGGGAAGTCACCAGCACATAGTATCCTGGAGCGTATGCAGGGGGTGAATGGAAAAGGAATTCTTATTACAGGTATCTCCTGCTTTCGGGAAGGTCGCATTCCACCACTTTACTTTTACAAGAGACCTACATTAGTCCCTGTTTTTGCTAACTGAAGGAAATCCATGTGATTTTCAGCTATAGGAAAAAAGCTCTTGTTGAACTGGTATAGGTTTTTGGTAAAAGCAAAGTGGCGGAATATGAACTTTTGGGAAGTTGGGTTTATGCTTTGCTTTACAATTTTCAGCTTAAAAAGTTTTTGGAATGCTTTACTTGGGACAGCAAGGAAAGGCTATATTCCTGATTATTCTGCAGCTATAAAACATAATACAAATTAATATCTCAATAAATTATTCTGAAACATTTGTGTGGTATATAAGCTTAAAAGCCTGTAGAAGACAGTGCTTTCAAATGCAACATTTGAGGAAGAATAGTTTTTGCTTTTAAAAATGGTTTATTTTGCCATTTCTAATAATATACTCTGATCTAACAAGAAACAGGGACTCAAATTAACATACTATTAATTGATCTATTTATTAATTACTCAGATTGTGTTCCAACCTTCCACTTTGAAGTTGTCAATATTTTTCTTTATATGTGTTGTGAATATTACGTGGGTAAATACTGGAAATTTTTATATTTTCCTTGTGGTAATACATTTTATCATAACTCAGAGCTCCTCCATCCATAATAATGTGCTTTATTTATTATATCTGTGGCAAATATAGGTATAGCAGCTGTCTTTTGGTTTACATTTACCTCTGTTTTCCAATCTTTGATATTTCAATGTGCTTTTCAATGTCCTTATATTTTAAGCATGTGCCTTGTAAATAACAAAACATTTCTAAATCCAATGTGACAGTCTTGGCTACTAGTAAAAGGAGTCCACTCTTATTTTAATTATTGATTTACTTCTATTATTATATTTCATGCTTTGTAATTACTCTGATATTTTAATGTTCTCCATTTTCATTTTTCACTTCTGTCACTGAAGTATTTTTCTATTCAATATTTTTCTCAACTACTTGGCTGTTTCAACTTTATTTTTTGTCTACCTTAATAATTATAAGCTTACATAATAAACCCTTAGGTTAAACAATAACTTTAGCCTTCTCCCAAATAATACAAGAAAGAGTGCATTAATTATAATCAAACTTTTCTTAGTTTTGTTCATTTTCAGTTCCATTTTCTTAGTTTTCCTCTAAATTATTTATTTTATTATAATCCCAGCTGATGAGCGTTCATTTAAATTTACCCACATACAGAGGCATTTAGTTTTATACCTTTGTTTCTTGTAATTTGCTCTTTACTTGTGTGCGGGGTTCATTTCTCTCTTTTTAAAGCATATCCCTGTCAAAGAACTGTTCAAAAAACGATTTTAAAAATTTCTTCGAAAATGGTGAGCATGTGATAAAGTCTTATTTAACTCACTGGTAATGGTAACATGACATAGCTGGTCCAAAGGACAAGTTTAGAAACATGGAGGTACACAGGCCCTGAGGAGAGAGGAATGCCCACTCGAGATGCTGTGTTACTTGAGCCAGAGCAACGTTCTCTAAGAAACAAAACGTCATCCTACCTTAACAGTTCTACAGGATTGTGAAATGTCTGAACCTTAATCAGTTTTGCAAACAGGATTGTATTCTCTCAGAGAATCCACTGACCATTAGGCAAGCTTGTTAGAAAATGCCCTGTGTTACTCATCATTAATAGCTCAGTCACTTGTTTTACTTCCAAAGCTTGGATAATTCATTTCTTTCTCTCTTTCTCTCTCTCTCTTTCTTTCTTTCACCATCTTATAAATGTTTTTTATTGATGTTATTATGAAGGTTAATTTTGGGGAGGGGATGGGGGAGAAGGGATGGGACAGAGTTGGGAAAGGGTAAGGGGGAGAATTCTGAATACTTTTTGTCCTCATACTTAGTGACTTACAGGGCATAACATTCTAGAGTTAGAGTTATTTTCTCTCATCCTTTAAAACATGTTCCACTAGTCTTAATGATCTTTTGGCTCTCTGTTTGCTATTCTTTTGTAACAATTTGTTGCCTGTTTTTCTGGCTTCTTTTAAACTTAACTTCACTGTCATTGGTGTTCAAGTTTCAATATGTTTCTAGGTATTGGTTTCAATTTGTTTTATTGTAAGCTCAGTTATGGATTTGAAATTAAGTTTATTTTATATATGCCTGATATGTCTAGGTCTTTTTTAAATAGAGGATTTTCAGGATATATTGTCTACAACACTTCCAGAAATGGAAGTCCAGGCACCCATTCTCAGGACATTTGTTTTGCAACATTTATTAAAACAAAATGAAATTTTAAACCAAGAAGTCATTGGATCCTTAAAAAAAAAAAAAAAAAGAAACAAATACAATGACAAAACTCAGATTATAGAAGCAAAGGGGGGAATTCCAAGATAAGTATATGGCAGCTAGAAGGCAGTCTTGGTCATACTGCTTCACCTTTTCTGTGTTCTCCAACTGGAAAAGGAATAATAAGGGTAAAAAAGTAAATAGATAAGTATGGATAAACCATTGAGAGGAATAACCATTATGAAAATTATGGTGAGAGATTATGTATGAGAAGTTATTTATAAACTCTGAAGACCTCTACAAAATCTTAGCTCTTCCTAGGTATTACATGACAATTTTTTTTTTTTAATCTTTTTAGCTTGCATAAGAGGTCCAAACACACTCAAACTTAATTTTGTAAAGGAGGAAGAAAATTGCAGGTCTTCAGTAAGAAGTTATATCAATAGGGGGGAAAAAACAAAGTTTAAGGGCTGTTTAATTTCCTGTAGACTAAGAGCAAATGTTGACAGAAGTAAGTGTTGCTTTTGTCTTAATTTCAGAAAATGTTATTTTGCTCCTGAAAGAAAACCAGGAGAGAAGAAAGAGTGGTGGAAAAGCTCTATTTGGCTTGGTCATTGTAGGGCAGTTTCCAATCCTAGAAAGAGTTGAAGCAGTTCTTCTGTTTGATGTGCTTGTGGAGAAATTAAATGGAGCACTGGTTGACCTTTTCAGTCTGAAAATATTTGAGTGTTTGCTAACCAATTTATTAACTAGTTTCACATCTGCTCCTAATGTGATTACATGTAGATTATTTTCATAGCTTCACCAAAGAGACATTAGATGGTGGTTTCTTTGCCGGGAAATTGAAGTTCAGCTTCTATTTGTAACTCTCAGTGGAAGTTTGGTGTCAGAACCCCTAGAGCTTGATTGTTTTGACAAAACTCTATTATTCAAGTAGAAATCCCTTCTTCATGCAGACTCCCTGCAGAATCTGTTGTCCCCCTACAGGTTCAGAGGTTTTGCTCCAGAAGAACAGAGAACATAGATAAAACCTGGAGGTTGAAATTTATGTGTTTTTTGTTTGTTTGTTTTATTTTAATTTCCTATTTATTTTGTTTTAGTTGTATTTTGTCACTACTTGCATCTGAGATGGTAAGAATTCTCTGGAACCAGCTTTTTCGAGTAAAATCAGTGCTAGGTTTCTGCCTCCTGGACATAGAGTACTAGTTTGCTTTTTCCCTCTCCTGCTTACATATTTTTCTTTTCTTTTCTATTTTTTTAATCAATAAATTTCTCTAAAGATTAAAAAAAATCTGAACTTGTAAAGGAAATTCTCATGGGCTTGGGAAGTGATGAAAATATAGTAATATCAAATAACTAACTGCTCCCACTGAGAACAGTGAATCAGACTCTCATCTTATGTGACTCTTGGGCAATTTGCCCACTGTGTCACCCATCTCAGGATCCCAGCCCAGGTGGCAGCTCTAATTATCCCCACTTTTTATTTCCTGGCAAAGAAAAATCTTTCTAATTATTTAATAATTCTGATTCATTCTGAAATAAATTTCAGCACATTATATTTTGCCATCAGTAAAGGCAATATGTTAATTTCATTTTAATTGTCAGTAGTGAGGAGGCTGTTAAAAACCAATGAATATCACTGGGAGCAGAAACTTAGGGAATATGGACTGGAATCAAATGATCAAATCCTTAAGGAATATATCAGTTTTTGAGTTTCATTGCATCCTTATTTAAAAATAAATCATATTCTATAAATCCATGAGGATAGATTACATATGGTTTTGGCCACCACTGTACCTTCAACCCTTCACAGTTTGCCTGGTTATAATATAGTACATGTTCATTAGGTATTTGTAAAATTCATTATCGAATGAATCAATGGATATATCTAGATATGCATATGTTGAAAAGCATGAAACGTCAAAGGAAAAGGTTTCTTCTGCTTTCAACTGAAGGGGTTTTTATGCTTCCTAAATGCTTTAGGCTATGCAAGAATAAAATAACATTTAAAAAGTACAAAGTCTCTTGGGGTGCCTGGGTGGCTCAGTGGGTTAAGCCTCTGCCTTTGGCTCAGGTCATAATCTCAGGGTCCTGGGATCGAGCCCCGCATCTAGCTCTCTGCTCAGCGGTGAGCCTGCTTCCTCCTCTCTCTCGGCCTGCCTCTCTGCCTACTTGTGATCTCTGTCTGTCAAATAAATAAATAAAAATCTTAAAAAAAAAAAAAAGGTACAAATTCTCACCTGTACTTATCTATCCTAAACCATGGTAAAGCTAACAGTTTAAGATGAGGTTTGATGTGGCAAGGAAAATTGTGCCAACCATGCTCTTCTGAAGTGACACTTCTCCTAGTATGTAGGTGGTTAATGTGATCTGATAGAGAAAAAGCATTTTTGAAAAGCATGGCTTGACTGTGCAGGTTTCCAGTGCAATTATATGAAGAGATTTCAGTTTGAAGAAATTCATTCTGTAGTTGAGAGCTTTGGCAGAGCACATTTCATATAGAAGTATTTATATAAATCTGTTTCCATAGTATCTAGACTCTCTGAAGCCTTGTTTAGCAGAAGACAAGTGAAATATTCAAGAATATCCAGGTGATTTCAATCAGGATATATTCACTGAAGTCATTTGGCTAACACTGTGCTGTTTTTGGGAATCCAGGAAGATGAAGAAACAGAGGAAGATAAAGGTGTCCGACACAGGGACCCTCAGAAAAACCAGAGTGTGGGAAAGAAGTGTCTGTTAAGAATTGCAACATGGAAGCTTAAATTCTACTGCCACAGAACCACTATCCGGGGAAGGGGTTGAACAAAATGTATGTGCTGGTGAGTTGGCAATTCAATGCAAAATATAGCTCCATTTTCTGTGTGAATGGCTTTTTGTGGGATTATGTATGGGGATGGGGAATTTTCTGGACAGAATGGCAGACAGAGAACAGGGAAGAGTAAAAAATAAATGCATAGAAATGATAAGGGTATGGAACATTTAACATAAATAAATAACTAAACTGACTTAATGCTTTTTTTTTCATATAAACAACTTATAAAAACAACTTAAACCCTTAAATTTTGTTTTCACTGACTGTGGCCATCATATTCCTCCATTCAAATAGTGCAAACATCATCTCCATCCCATGAGACAAAGGTTTTAAGAAAGCACCCAGCTTGTCTCCGTATTTCCAAACTTCAGAACAATCATGAAGACTTCAGAAGGGGAGGGTCCACTTCTTTTCTTGGTCTATGAAAAGATATTAAATTAGTGCTGATGTGTTTATGTTCTATTGAATACAAGTAGTGAAAACTGTTTCGTATGCCTAAGTCCTAAATAGCTGGATGATATACATATTTCTAACTATCTGTATCTCTATCTATCAATATATCTATAGCTATACCTATATCATCATGCAGGATCTGCCCCCTGGAGCTAGAGACCTAAGATAGTTGGTGGTATAATTCAGTCCAAGTTCAAAGGTCTGCAAGCTAGGGGAAGAGATGACATAAAACTTAATCTAAGGGCAGAAAATGAGATGAGCTGTTTCAGTTGAATCAGTGAGTCCATGAAGCACCCCCCAAAAGAGGTGAACTCTTCTGTCCTCCACATTTTGTTCTCTTCAGACCTTCAGCGGACTGAATGATGCAAATCCACATTGGGCAGCACACTCTCTTTTACTGAATCCACTGATCCACATGCTAATCACATCTAGATACAATCTTAGAGACATACAGAAGTATGTTAATCTGGGCTCGATCTACTTGACACATAAAATTAATCACATGAAGGGAGAAGAAGGAGAACCTACTTAATTTTTGTTTTTTGAATTCCTATGATTTTTAGTGGTAGATAACATATCTTCTCTACAGATAAAATATTTACATCACTGAGAGACCATACGCCTTACTTTAACGTCACAGCTGACCACAGTGGAATTAGAACAACATGAAAACTTCCGATCCTTCATTCTAAGCTTTTCCTGCTATCATTTTTCCCTCATAGGCTGTGAGTTTATTAATGTTTGTATGTTCTTTGAAGTGTCATCTGCCATCTGTGACTTATGTCTGGGTGTATCACAGTCTGTATGACACCTTTGCTCAAAATGAGTCACTGCATTTTTGATTACTATACACCAACTTGGCCCACAGCCATATTCCTCAGCATTTTACAACTATGCCACATTGCCTTATTCAGGGTTTCAAAAATTCAGGGAGAAGCTCCTAGCACAATTCCTTTTAGCCTTGTCTTTTAGCTCTGCAGTGGTACCTGCAGAATTCTAAAATTACTGGGCAAAGCTTTTGTAAATAAAGTTTTCACTGAAGTCTCTCAAAAACTCTTACCTAGTTTCTCTTCCAGCTGTACACATTATAAAATCCTTTCCTGGTGTCCATGGCTTCCTGTGATCTGACCACAAGTAATTTTTATACCCCTTCTTTACCATTATGTTTCAATTTGAACCCTGTGTACAATTCAGACAACTCAGCTCCTGGCCATTCCACACATCTGCCACGGACTGCCCTTCCTCTGTGTCTTTCTTTATGTGCCTGGGCTCCTCTTCATCCCCAAGGCAAGTTGCTTCTACCCACTGTTTGAGGCAGTTTATCTTTATCCTTCTGATAGCTTTGGCCAAATACTCTGGAGCTATCCTTGATTTCTCTTTCATACCTCATATCAAATTGAACAGCATGTCCTGATGACTTCACTTTCCAGAATTTGTCTAGAAGCTAATACTTGTTCACTACTTCTGCTGTGATTCTGATTCACTGTATCACTATTTCTTCAGTTGTATTTCCCAAGTGAAGTAACTGCTTTCTTAGCTTCAGACCTTGCCTACCTTCATTCAGTCTCTTAGGATGAAAGCCAGGATAATGGCATATCCTAGCAGTCCTCCACTCCCTGGAGGTCCAATATTTAAGATGGACTCCAAGGCTCTGGAACGCTTGGTTCTTATGTCTTTCAAATTTCATCTTGCAAAACACTTCCTCTTAATCAATCTGCTCTAACCACATTGGCTTCCATTCTACTCAGGCATGTTCCTACCTTAGGGCCTTTGCACTTGTTGTTCCCTCTGCCTGAAATACACCCCCCGCCCCAATATGAACATGGTTTATTCTTTTACTTCTATGACTTTCTAGTGTGGCATTCCTTATTTTGAATGTACCTCCTGTCAGTACTTCCTACCTTCTTTCCCTGTCCTATTTTTTTCCATGCTACTTACTACAATCTAACTTTAAAAAATATAAAATGTTTTTGCTTATTTTTAATGATTCCTGTAACACCATGTTAAATGCAAGCCACCTAAGGCAATATTTTTTTTTTCTGTTTTGTTCACTGCTCTTTCTCCAACATGTATCAGTCTATACCACATGTTAGAAAGTCAATAAAAAGATGAATGAATGAATGAATGAATGAATGGGATTTTTCTTCCAACCAAGAGGAAGTAACAGAGTTTGGATTTACTGTCTTAGCTGAAGCAACAATAAAACAGAAAAAGATATGAAAAAGCAGTTTACTGGGCATCAGCCATGAAGGACAGTGATCCTTTAGAGACAGTAAATAAGTTTTACAATTGCCTCAATTTTCTGCCTTTGCAGAGTCTTGAGGCACAGTTCAGGGAAGAATATTATAAAAAGAGATAGTGAGTATAAATTTGCATTTCAGAATGTTGCTTAGAGTTCAGGGAGAGCAAGGATGCTGGAATTTTCAGGCAGAGAACCCCAGAGACTGCAGAAGGTTCGCCTCAGGTATCAACTCAGTACCAAACGGCACATGTGTGTGCCCAAACTACCTAAGGCCAAGGAATTAACCACCTAAAAGGATGACAGGTAACAGTGTCCAGGACTCGCACAATTCAGGGGATAATAGCCACTCTCATAACCCAAATTGGAACACCTCATAACTCACAGGGTATTGGATGGAGAAAGAGTTGCCACAGGTGGGGCAAAATTAGCTTTAGACTAGGCATTGTTGCAGTCCAACTAACACATCTCAAAAAACAAGACTTAAAGTAGTTGAACTGTTCCCAAGTAACTCAGGAAAAAAGGCCAAGAATATCTTAGACATATAAAAATACCCACCAACCAAAAATTAACCTTCATGATTTCTAACACACATCAAAAATTACCAGGTATGCAAAGAAGCAGAAAAAGATCACCTCCCATGGAGACAAAAATCAATCAATTTGAAGTTGACACAGAACTGACACAGATGTAATGCTCAATAGACAAGGATGTTATAGAAGTTATTATACCTGTAGTACATAAATTCAGAAGGAAACTTTGATGAGGTGATAGACATATTCATTTTCATTTGTTGATTATACTAAAGGTTTTACAGGAGTGTACAGATGTCAAATTATTGATTTGTGCACAAATATGTAAAATATATTATAAATTAGTTTTACTTCAATTAAAAAATGAATGAATGAGTGAAATATTTCCTCCTAATTCAGCTCTCATCCTTTAGTACTTATATTGTTCCATGTTGGTATGTTACCTTGTGTATTATACATATCCATGTGAATGAGAGCAGATGTGGCATATATATTTGTATCTTATGTGTTTTATAAAGTTTATGTTCCATTTATACTTGACAGATGACAAAATTAACAAAATAACCTGGAAGCATCAGAACACTGTGTTATTGTGTAATTGTCAAGTGTTGTAAATTTTTTTCCCCGGCACTTTATTGAACTTCTGGTATAAAGTTACAGAGTTGATTATTATATAATCCACAGGGTAATTTTGAAACATGGTTAAGACATTTTGGAGCTAGTATATGTTTTTCCTCTTCTTGAAAACTTCTTTGTTTCCTCAGCTTTTGCTTAGTTATTTTCTATTTATCTTTTAGTGCTCAAGCAAACTACCAAGGAGTTAACTCTTCTGATCCCTAAGAATATTCATTGTTCTCCATTAACATGTTCTTAGTTTGCTTTACTACTACTTACTTTGCTATACTACCAAATCACAATAGGAATTAAATAATGTCCGTCCCAAGTATCTATTTAGTGTTTGTGTCTATCTCTAAATGTAAGTCATACAGACAAAAGGACTGTGGCACCCAATAAGTATTTGTACCCAGTAAGTGTTTGTTAGATGTGTCAAGACAGTAGGCTAAGTTATACGATAGATAAGAAATTTGGGAGAGGCTTGCCACACAAAGACATAGAAGTCCAAAGGAAGTGTCAAGAAGTCCCTCATTCATGGGAAGATCATTGAAAGAGCAGATTTTAAGAGAGGATGTGAGGAAAGAGCGATACTATGAATTTTATCTTCCAAGGGAGAGGGAATGCTTCTCACTTCAAGTCTGGTGAAAGGGACATCTGAGAATTACTCAGAGGCCTTGTTAGATGTTCTGTATGGTGGTGGAACCATTTGTCTGGAGTCCTTTTAAAAGATGTTCTTTCCAGGAGGGCTTCCTGCCAGAGTTAGGAGACTCCAGAGTGAGAGACTGTGGGGTATACTGGCAGAGGCTGAAGCTGAGTGGTGGTGATATGTAGCCTGGAGAAGAGGCAGTGCCTCCATCAAAGGGGCTGAAATTTGAAAGACACAGAAAAGGAGGCTGTGACAAATTTAGGAAAATGTGTCTACCATGGCAAAAGATGCAGAGCCGTCTTATTGCAATTCCAGTCAAGTAAGTAATTTCCTATTCCCTTACTTGGCCACACTGTCCCTATTTCAACTCTTATGTTGGAGGAAGAAACATACAAACCAATGGGAGGAGGGGAGCAAAAAGAAGAGAGAAATGGACAAATCCTTTTTCTAGCTGGCTCCTCTCCAACCAGCCCCAGCTGGAGAAAGTGAAAAGTCTCCTCTTGGGATGAAGATGAAAGTGTTAATATATTGGCCTAATATGCTAATTTCCAAATTTAGATAGCATTTCGAAACGTAAAGGGATCATAGGGCTTCCTGTTACTGAAGACTGAACAGGACTTCAGGCTTGCTCAAGTTTTCAATGAGGGCAGGGCAATTTCATTCCATAAAGGAAGCTTGGAAGGGAAAAAGGGAGACAAAAATAGGCTCTTTACTTTATTTCATTCACTCAGTCTTGCTTTTACCCTCACAAGTGAAAGAATAAATAAATCAAGCTAGTAAGGGCTCCTTGGTCTCCTGTTTCCACCTTCAGATAAACCTGTTTAACCTCAGTCTGGTCATTTCAATTTACTAGTAGGGCTTATTTGTTCTTTCATTTTTAGCTATACCACAAATGTTTCCAATGATACTGCTCTTGTGACAGTTGGAACATTTTGAGGGACTAAAATTCTGTGCCCAATTCCAATGGGTGTGTGTGGGAGTTCTCTACACCAAGGAGCATTTCTCTCACACCAGCTGGGCATCCTACGATTAATCTCATTTCTGGTACTATCTAACCGGAGATAACATCAGATTTTACATGGTAAAAGCTCAGTTTTCCAAGACTGTCTTTCCTCCACTCCCACACCCACTTCAGACATTAATCACAAATCCAGTTTATCTCCTATGCTTCTGACTGACCAGCTATGGATTGAAGGTTCCTATGACCTCCTCTGTAGGTTTGATTAATTTGCTAGAGTGGCTCACAGAACTCAAAGAAATATTTTATTATTATAAAAAGATAACTCCACTCCATAACTCAGGAACAGCCAAATGGAAGAGATGCACAGGGCAAGTTATGTGGAGAGAGACACGGGGCTTCTATGCCTTCTCCCAGAGTATCATTCTCCCTAAATAACCCTGCGTTCACTAACTGGGAAGTGTTCCAAATCCTGTCTTCCTGGGATTTTATGGAGGCTTCAGTACACAGGTACAGTTGATTAAATCATTGATCATTGGCATTGACTCAACCTTCAGCCTCTCTCCCTTCCCTGAAGGTTATCGGGTGGGACTGAAAGTTCTAACAGCTACCTACTTTGGGTGGGGTCCAGAAAGTCAACTTATTAACATAACAAAAGACACCTTTATTACTCTCTCACTTAGGAAATTCCAAAGTTGAAATGGCTTAAAGAGAAGACACAATTACCATTCATTTATATGGAAAAATTATTGAGCATTCCCAGACTCTCCCATCCCGCAAAACCACCTCTCAGGCTTTTCTAAAACACATGAGGACCTATCTTGCTAAGAGGCACACAATAAATGGAGATAAGCCCAAGTGCCCACAGACACCGGTCAGAGCTCTGGCAGCTTGATGCTGAATGCTGAATGTGGTCCCCAAGGAAGAAGGTTGGCGGCGCCACTCTCCCAGCCTGGTGTCAGCTGCCTCCAATGCTCACTGAAAAACAAAGGCTGAATGATGTTTTCCCTTGATGCTTTTTTTTTCTTTTTTCTTTCTTTTTTTTTTTTTTTTTTTGTAGAAGCAAAATTCCTTTTCCCATTTCTTTTGGTTAGCCAGAAACAGGCTCTAATTTAGCTCTTTCATAAAAGCAAAATGGACTAATGCAAACTTCTGAAAAGCGAGGAATCTCTGCGTGTATAGGAAGTTAAAGGAGTGGAGGCTGTAGGATTCATAATGTTGTTTGAGGCACTGAAAATAATTTCATACGTGGAAGTTACCTGCCTTACAATGGTTCAACTTTATCATGATGGGAGCCTTACTCACAACTGTTCTGTATCCATAAAACCATTCTATTTTTCACTTTCAATACTATATTCAATAAATGACAGGAGCTTTACAACACTTTACAACATAAAATAGACTTTTTGGGTTAGATAATTTTGCCCAGTTGTAGGCTAATGTAAGCATTCTGGGCATGTTTGAGGTAAGCTAAGCTATGACGTCCTGCAGGTTAGGTGTATTAAACACATTTTTGACTTAGGGTATTTTCAACTTATGATGGGTTTAAAGGACATAACCCCATCAAAAATTAAGGAAGATCTGGGGCACCTAGGTGGCTCAGTGGGTTAAGCATCTGCCTTCAGTTCAGGTCATGATCTTGGGGTCCTGGAATTAAACCCTGACTTGGGCTCCCTGCTGAGTGGGGCCTCAGCTTCTCCCTCTCCTCTGCCCCTTACCCCATTTTGCCCGCATGCATGCGTGCGTGTGTGCACACACACATTCTCTCAAATAAATAAATAAAATCTTTTTAAATAATTAAGGAAGATCTGTATCAGATTATAACATATATGGGGACTGAGGAATGAAATAGAAGCAGGAAAAGGACACCAAAGAGACTGAGAGGATAATCTTGGTAAATAGTTGTTTTATGTGCCACAGAAGTTAGTTTAGATTTTATCATTCAAATAATGGCAGGATTGGGGGCACCTGGGTGGCTCAGTGGGTTAAGGCCTCTGCCTTTGGCTCAGGTCGTGATCCCAGGGTTCTGGGATCGAGTCCCATGTCTGGCTCTCTGCTCAGCGGAGAGCCTGCTTCTCCCTCTCTCTCTCTGCCTGCCTCTCTTCCTACTTGTGATCTCTCCCTGTCAAAATAATTAAATAAAAATCTTAAAAAAAAAATAATGGCAGGATTGGAAGACTTTTAAGCAGGGGCTTGATATAGTTTTATTTACATATAGGAAAGATGAGCTTGGTGCAGAGGTGGCAGATGGTTTGAGTAGAAGTAGTGTTAATAAGACAGAGATAGAAAGACCTTTACTTTAATTCAGGCTTTTGTTTGGGCCATTGTATTCACCTTCTTACTAGTCTTCCAACTTCTTCCTTTGCTCCCCAGAAGGATCCTCTTAAAACAAGACAGATAAGATCATTGCTCTGATCAAATTGATCCAGTGTATTCTCATCTCACCTACATTACAATTCAAGGCCCTAACTATGGAGCACAAGGTTGCGTATGAACTGGCGCTGACCACTGAATTGTTTCTCATTTGACCTCATTTCTATGCCTGGATCCCTGCTCACAGTGCTCTGACTGTATTCTTAGTTCAGTTTATGGAATTGCCACAGGACCTTAGTATACTCTTCCCAGAGAGCCATATCATTTCTCAGATCTTTCTGTTCTTTGCTCAAATAGGATCTCATTTGAGAATATTTTCCTGACTCCCCTATAGTAAAAAGCATGCCCCCTTAATACTTGATCAGTTTGCATCTATAATAGTCCCTTATTTTTATGCATAGTTCTAGCATGTAAACTAATATATGCTTCTTCTTCTTCTTCTTTTTTTTTTTTTAAGAGTTTATTTATTTGAGAGATATAGCTAGAGACAGTAGGGACGGGGGCAAAGGGCAGAGGAAAAGGGTGAAGCAAACTCCCCACTGAGCAAGGAGCCTGATGGGGGACTTGATCCCTGGATACCAGGACCATGACCTGAACCAAAGGCAGATGCTTAATGGACTGAAACACCCAGGTAGCCCTCTTATTTGGACTGTTAGACTCCCCTCCTCCACTCTCCCATCCCTACTCCCCAACTCCCTCACACACACAAACACACACACACACACACACACACAGAGGAATATAAATCTACACAAGAACAGAGATTTACAGAGATTTATCTGTTTTCAATTAACAAATAATTATTGAGTGCCTTCTATGGTGCAGGCACTGCCTGCCGTGGAAATTGGCAATATAACAGTAAAAAGAAACGAATAGAAATCAGCATTTCTGCATTCAAGGAATTCACATTCAAATTGTGTTCTACTTTTGTTTGCTGGCTTTTCCTCAGCACCCAGAAGAATGCCCAGAACATAGTAGGAGTTCAATAAATGTTTATTGAATGAATGTGCTATTCATTGTTGAAACTCAGGAAATAAACTGCAGATAGAGATTCAGTAGATTATGGGGACTCAATGTTTGTGGAAGGTGAGGAAGGGGAATCATTTAGCACAGTTGCCAGTTTTCTAGGTCATAATGTCATTTGTTCAATCGTAGTAGTTATGAAATTATGTTACCAGTGCATAGTTACTAGTTAAAATGATGTCCTTCTACTGTCAAGATATTTCCCTTTGCTATCTAAGCTTGATATCTACCCATTTTTCAAGATGAGTATGGGAATGGGAAATAGAGTTTCAAATCCATATATAATGCTTAAAGCTAAGAAATCAGCCAAATGCCACTGACAACTTAAAAATCTTGTCAATCTAGTGATTCATGCATAAAATTTATTTGAATTGAACGTCTTCAACTTGGTATGCTATTCCTTGCTTGCATTTAGGTTTAAGTTTCAACAAGGCCAAGAAATTTCCTTTTAAATCTGGAAGGTTCTTCCTCATTAAGGAAGAAGCAAGGATCTCTTATCTTTGACCCCCTTCCTCTGCCCATCACTAGTGCTATCACCCTTCTTACCTTTGTAAGAAAGTATTGTAAGAAATTACTTGCAGTCATCTTTATGCATAGAAGGAGGTATTTTTGATTCATTATCTAAGAACATGTGATTCCAAACATGACACAAAAATTTAGCCTGAGTTTTCCTACATGCATAAGATGAATTATTACCTACTCTATAACATGATCAGAGAGATGAAATAGGAAAATATGTATAAAGGGCTTATGATAGTGCCTGACTGTAAATTGTGATAAGCAGCTCTGTTCTTATTGTTTCTGGAATGTCTTCTCTGAGCAGCATAGGCCACCATGTGCGTTCCTCCTCTGTACGTTCATAGAACTTTTGTTATGCCATTTAGCACAAATTGTCTTTTGTTGCTTTTGTCTGACTTTCCATTATTGGAAAAAGTTCCAAAATAAGGGCTCACTAGGGAGTAATTTCTTGTACAAGTTAGCTCTGAGGCAATCGTGCAGGCAAGAAATGAAATGGTGAAGTGACACTGAAATCAACCTTTGGCTAATTGATAAAAGTCACACTGAAATCAACTTTGGCTAATTGATAACTTTGCTGAGGACTGATCCTTGACTCATCAGTCACAGCCATTGGCAAACCCCAAGAAAAATCAGTGTACTTTTTCTACCCTCTTGGTGGAGTACACTGTGGACCAATTGGACACAAACGAAAGGCCCAACTTGGAATGTGTACTCTCTTATGCAAGGTGTAATAATCCACTGCTAAAAATATATTCCAGGAGTGATCTGACGTCCAGATCTGAGTTTCTGTGTCATGGGTTGAGAAAGTTAGGAATTATCAAAACTGCCTTTTACAGGATACCCAGAAGGGGAACAGAAGTGTTAGTTACCTTTGGTACTAGAATAGCCAACCGATGGCCCTTTACACTGACACATGATGATTTCATTTGAACATACTATGCCCTTTTATGCTGTCTTTGCACTGCTATCATGTGAAAATTCCAACGTTTTGAGTGAGATGATTTAAGAATCGCCCTATTAGGGATTCGGCAGCAGGGTGTCACACTCATTATTCATTAGCCAAAAAGTAAATGTAACAAAATATATTTTGTTTCTGTAAAAAATCCAGTTCACTGAAATTTCCCTTAAAATACAGACACTAAAACTGAATAAACAATTATTACACATACACACACATACATATGCACTGTCATAAAATCCAAGATACTAGAGATGTTAATGCAGAGTTAGTCTAGATAAATTTTGCATTGTCTTTGGGGCTGGATTGATCTACTGAACATTGCCAAAAGAACAGAAATGAACACTTTAATACTGTCTAGCTATCTTAACAGATGGAAGTACAATTAGTTAACATAAAAAAAGATCCAAAACAAAATAAAAAGGAACTTGAATTTCAACTAAGTTGGCAGCAGAAATAGGATTTTGTAAAAAATCAATTTAGCACTAATTAAGGAGGGTGAATCCCTTGGTTTTAAATAGATTGCTCACTGTTTATTCTTAAATTTTCTCCTGTTCCAGTCCCCAACCCCCAACCTACCCATAAATGAAACAAACTCTGAAGGATCTGGAAAAAATAGTGTTTTAATAAAGATACTTTAAATGATAAAAAGAGGTAAATATATCCTGAAAGTGAAAACCAAAGTGCAGAGGGGGAAATCTGATTTTACAGAACTGCATTGTAATATAAAACCAGATTTGTATACTTATAAATATAAGTTGTATGCATTATTCCTCTGCCAGGAAACTACATTAGACACATCTGTATAAAATATATTTCCAATTTAACCAGTCTGGAATGACCACATTCATTTTCTAGTTCACTGCAAGGGTAAGTAACATAATAAGTACAATGTATTCTCCAAATTTAATAATTTAACATGCTTGCTTAGTTAACTTATTATTACCAATGTAACATCTTGGGCTTTGTTTCTTTCTATGTAAAATGCCAAGCACATTGAAGATGCTTACAAATTTAGAATTAAAATGAATTATCTCCCTCAAACTGAGTTGTTGAAACGAGGATATTTTTTTCTTTTTTACCATATAAAATAGTTTTTATTTTAAATAGAGCTCCATATTTGATAATCATAAACATACAAACTTCTTTGAAAAATCAAAATGCTCTTCTCCTAAATGGAATAAAATCAAGCTAAACAAAGACCTAAAAATAAGTCTAAGATGTTTATATAGAGAGAAAATCAACTTTAAAAGGAAAATGCATGTTGTAATTAGAAAATAGGCTACGGTTGATGGAACACAGACACTATGAAGTTACTTTTTTATTGTGTATTTTTTAAATGCAGGAAATATATCCCACAGAGATGTACTATGTCATTTCCAGAGGGGCTCTTTTGGGCTACAGATGAAAAACCGATATTTAAATATATGAAATATGCAATACAACATGAAAAACCAGATTAGTTGAAAGCAGGTGTAATTTTTCCTTCTATATTCCCTTTCTCAGCTTTCATTATTGTATCAGAACTCAATACAAAAAAAAAAAAAAAAAAAAACGTACATGCTGAAATTTGTTAATGTGAGTAAGGACAAAAATGGGTGTCATTCAATGTTTTCTCCAAACTTCCTTATATTTCATACATTTCCAAACTTGCTCTTACTGATAGAAAAGTCATATCCTTGTGACTTCAATTCTCACCACATTCAGGTCTTTGCTCAAAGGTCACTTTATCTCAGTACCCACAGTCCCTCATGATACAATTCTCTCTGACCACATTTCTTCCTCCTTCTTTTCTATATTACTTTTCTCCACTGTATATGCTATTTATTTTATTAATTTACTAGCTTCTTGTCTCTCCCTGTTGGTTATAATTAATATTACAATCCATTGGCTCAAAAATTGAAGGCACATTAGTAACTTGCATCCATTAAATTTCTATTAAGTTTCTTGTGATTAAGTTAGATAAAGCTTGAAATTTTCTTCCATATCTTAGAAATCTAAAAATTTCCCTCTTCAAAATATTTATCTTCCTGTCGTTCATAGTATTTTACCTTTCCTTTTCTATAATCCCTTTTTTCCCCTAAATTTTCTAGAGCCAAAGCTGGAAGACCATGGTTCTTTCTTTATATATAACCCAAAGGAACTATCATTTGTTACTGGAAATAGCATTCCTTAAAATGTAAAATGATTTGTTTATGACCCAAATAGCAAGTGAGTTACAGTCCATTTTGTAACATGTTCTCACTTGGAAATATGCATGTATCTCTAAGTTGTGATGGCCACATTCTTATCAGAGATTTTTAGATTACAATATTATTTAGATTTTCCATCACTTTTTCTTAATTTAAGGGTAAATCATTATGTAGTAATTAATCTAATTTTAATTCCTGAGTATATAGAGATGGTGATGACACTATGTTGAAGTAGAAACATGAAAAGTGATGGTTATTTTCAGAATTCCACAGCCTTCATTTACAGTTTGTTAATCTAAGGAGACCAGATGTCTTTTTCTGGGTGGAAGAGTCTTGGAAGGATAACTATCCTAAGGAAGAATGGTAAAAGATTGCTATCTACTTTATATATATTTACACAGGCCACTTATGGCATGTGGATAGGGTTATCAGGTTTGCCATAGCTAAGCTGTGTGACTATTTTGCGGATGTAGGTGTCCAGAAAAAATGGATATAATTATCTATAGCCCTTCATAGACTATCCATGATAATGAGTCCCAAACTTTTTTTTTTTTTTTTTAAGATTTTATTTATTTATTTGACAGACAGAGATCACAAGTAGGCAGAGAGGCAGGCAGAGAGAGAGGAGGAAGCAAGCTCCCTGCAGAGCAGAGAGCCCGATGCGGGGCTCGATCCCAGGACCCTGGGATCATGACCTGAGCTGAAGGCAGAGGCTTTAACCCACTGAGCCACCCAGGCGCCCCAATGGGTCCCAAACTTTACAATGGCAATGATAGTTATCTTGCTTTGAGTGTTGAGAAAATAATAAGAATCACAATTAACAAAGGAAAAATTTCCAATGAATTTCAGGTTTACTGATTATGACAACATCTACTCACAGTTGAAACACTGTGACATTTCTCTGTGTTGTGCTATCTGTTGAGACTCCTTTAATGTTTTATATGTGTTTGATTTGAACATCCTTGTAGCCATAACCTCTCACCCCATGATCATTATTCAGACAGGTAACCAGTGTTCTCCAGTTTGAAACCCCTGGGAAATTCAACTGCTTGGCCAGTTTTTCTACAAGTGAAGTATTTGTAAGGATTATTTTGAAGTAAGTGATGGTCTCAGGTCTTGGTCTGGGTTAAGAGGTTGCAGAACAATTCTTCAGCAAGTTTGATCCCCTGGCTGGAGTTTAGCATGTATATATTGAGCATTCTATAAACCTCACAGTACCAACTTCCCATTGTTGTGAGGATAAATTAAGTGCCAAATTTCAAAGCTCTTAAAATAGTGCCTGGAAAATAGAAACTGTTCCTTAAGTGTTAGTAATTAGCAGTATTACTAACACTAGTCATTGTTTCAAAAATTCTAGAGACAATAGGAACTTTGGTCCTTTTTTTTTTTTTTTTTCTTCCCTAGATAATCATTGGAAAGGCTATCTGTATCTTGGGAATCCAAAATCTTCCTCCTTCTTCAACTGTAATAGGTATTGGGGATACAGGGATGAATACAGATACGTCTGTTGTCAGAAGATGTTTATGTCTCTATGGGACATAGGTGTCTAACAAAATATGCATAAAATTATGTAATGCATAGTAAGTGGTCTGAAGGAGAAGTTTGGGAACTAACGAGGTGTATTGCAGGGGACCTGGCCAAAACTGAAAGATTAAGGAAGACTTCTTGGATGAAGTGACCTTTGAGATGGAGTACTCCTGGAAGAGGGAATGCTTTCATGTGAAGGTTCCAAAGCTGCTGGAAAAACTAAAACAAGATTCATATATAGTCTATGACTATAGTCATCATGGGAATGTGATCAAAACCAAGATTGACAAGAAAGATGGGGGCCAAGCACGCAAGGCCAAGCTTTGAATTTTGAATTTTGTCTTATGGAGAATAAGAAAATATTAAAGAATTTCCAGTAATTCCTATAAAGCACTAACTCAATCATAACACTTTGCCATCTGTGTTGTCAACTAAGAGAAATGAAAAGTACCACTTTTCATGAAAAATGAAAAAATGAAATGAAATGAAATGAAAAGGACTACTATCATTGACATTAAAGAGGGTGCTCCTAGTTAAACATTTTGGGCACCATTATTATGGATAACCCAGGAAGGGCTAAACATGGTAACACAGGTTTTATTTGAGCATAGTTACAAAGTATTAACCCATTTTAGATCTGGCAAATTTAATAAAGGTATTTACACTTCTTCGTCTAGACACATGTAAATGTTTATAGAAGGATCCAGACTGCTGGGTTTTAAATCCCATTTCTGCCATTTATCCTTTGTATAAGCTTGGATGAGGTATTTTCTATTTATCAGTGTTCTCTCTGTAAAATTAGAGTAAAAATAATGCTTTAATGCTTTAATGATTAAATAAGTTAATTTCTGGCACATGATATGCTTTTAAAAATGTGAAGAGAGACACAATCATATTTTATGGAGTACCTGGATACTCAGCACTCTATCAGGTCTATTAAAGCATAAAAAAGCGTAATTTCTAATTTATAGTAGTTTTGCCAGGCTACAGTGAGACAATATGTATAAAGTGTCTAGCACGGACATGAGCTCATAGTGAATACTCAGTAAATCAGAGAGCTTCAGGAGGTTCCAGAAGAGCTGATCTAAGAACGGGCTGGGGTTCTCCAGAGGGTCAAGAAATGGAGGGAGAGTGTAGAGCTTACCTGAATTATTCCAGAAGTTTGTGCTTTTAAGCATTTTCTTCATATACTTCTTTTGAGAATGCTAATAGAGTTCTTCATTATGCAGTAAGCAGAATACATGGATTGGGACATCAGAATACACGGGTAGGGTCATCAGGGTCATCAAGAAAGGAGGGGAGGGAAGGAATTGGGTATTTCTGGAAGGAATTGGTATTATAGATAAAAATAAAAAGCATCAACATAGTATGAGGAAAATAAGCCTCTTGAGAGGCTTATCGTTTTATCACAAATAACTATGTCTATATCTCTACTGTTCTCTATGTAGATATTTTATTTTGAGTTACCAATTTAAGATGTCATAATCTCAGGGTCTAAGGATCTCTAAAGATTGTAATCTCACTCTGGAGGTAAGATACAAACAGGCGGAGAACAAGACATCGGACAAGGACATTCAAATGGCTCAAAGGGAACATATGCTGAGGTTGTTTGTGTAAGGATGATTCACTCTCACAGGAAATTGTGAGTAGGATCTCTAGGACATCTCTTACAAACTGGGTATCTGTTGGCCACATTTATTCATTCATAAATCTGTTAACTATATATTAAATAGCTAAGCATTGGTTGGAGTCCAGTAAGAAAAGTAGAAATCACACCAGCCAAGAGAGGATTTTGCAGAAGGATCTGGGTTGGGAGATCAAAGGCAGGAGGCTCAGGTTGTTACAACCTAGAAGCTTGATGGACGGCCTCATGTGTGTGGGAATTAAGACTTCTCAGGATGAGTGTTGCCTGGTGGAGACGAAACCTCAGAGCAGGGTTTATAGAGGTGGGATTTCCTTTATGGAAGGGCTCCTGCTTGGCAGGTCTTGGTATCTCTGATGAGGCGCTTGTTGTGGGAATGTGGAAAAAAGGTAGAAACCAAAATGGAATGTTATTGCCAGAGCCCCAGGAAAACAGGAAGAAGCAAGTCCATCCCCACCTTCTTGCCTTCCATTACCTCTCAAGTGCTCCTAATTAACAAAGACTAACGGGAATCCAGCTAGCAACAGAGAAATATATGTTGCCAAGTTATAGTCTCACTGGGCAGAATGTAGAAGCATGGATTCAGAATTGAGGAAAATAAAAAGCTGAACACGGAGTAGACCTACTATGTGCTAGAAGTTATGCTAAAGTCACAGCTGGGGGGGGCACCTGAGTGGCTCAGTTGGTTAGGCATCCTACTCTTGATTTTGGCTCAGGTCAAGTTCTCAGGGTCATGAAAGTGAGCCCCATGTTGGACTCCACACTCAGTGCAGAGTCTGCTTATCCTCCCTCCTCCTGCTTGTGCACGCTCACTCTCTGTCTCTCTAAAATAGACAAATAAAATCTTTAAAGACACAGCTGTGAGTGAAACAAAGTCTCTACTTTCACAGTGCTTATATTTTAGAAATAATAATACAGCAAAAGAAAAATAAAGTGTTATTCCAGACAACCATACATTCTAGAAGAAAACAAAACCAAAAGAGAGACAGAGAGTGACTGGAAAGGTAGGGGAGGGAGACTATGCTCCAAAGGGGGTCTGAGGAAAAAACAATGGAATAGAGTTCACAAAGATGAGAGGAAGCTCTGTGAAGAGCTCACATTGCCTGTAGAAGGAAAAACGTGTTTAGACCCTGATCAGAAAGCATCCTGACACAGAGAAGGGGAGTACAAAAATGAAGTCCTGGGACAGATCACACAGGCCATAAAATTAGGTTTAATTTTATTCGAGGTGAAATGGGAAGACATTGGAGAATTTTAAGCAATCTGATTTGTGTAATTAGAAAATCATGCCATCTGCTTTGTGGGGAATGGACAATGATGGCAAGACTGGTCATAAATGCTCACAGATGTGTTTCATTCGGCTTTCACTGAGTTAAAAAAAAAAAAGGAAGTGACACTTAAACATTGGTAAATTTCTAAGAAAAATGAAAGTTCTGGCTTCTGTTGAAATACCTGCAGATCTGGCATTCCAGGGCTCACAACACAGCAACCATCTGCTGATGCTAACTGGCCACTGACTTTCCAGAAAGGGCAATTCACCACTACCCACTCACTGCTCATCTTACCCCTGAGAAGCCTATTAACTTCACTGATATTAATTGCCTGAACCCTAGGGCATTTGAGTTTGTAACTTCTGATCATTTTTCTTTGCTTTCAAGCAAAAACTTTGCACCCCACCCCCTATTTATAGTACTTGATTTTCCTTTAGGCCTCAGGCACACAGAATGAAATAAAATATAACTCTTTTCTTTAAAAGATTTTCTTTATTCATTTGAGAGAGAGAGAGACAGAGAGAGAGTACAAGCGGGAGAAGGGGTGAAAGAGAAGCACACTCCCTGCTGAGCTGGGAGCCTGATGATCATGGATCATCAGGACCCTGGGATCAGGACCTGAGCTGAAGGCAGACGCTTAGCCATCTGAGCCAGCCAGGTGGGCCAAAACATAACTCTTGATTCATGTCATGCTCCCTTTGTTGGTGCAGGTGTGGGCTGCTGCTATGTAGACAGTGGAGGGGAGATGCATGAGCAGAGAACTCCAAGTTCTACCCTTTTTCATCCTCCCACATCCAGCCTGGTGGCCTCCTGCTTCAAAGAGTAGATCCTCTTCCAACACCAATTCCCAACAGCCAGTAAGAACTCAGGGTATCCTCTCAGTCTTCTCAGTTTTTTGGTTCAGGTTGATCTTAAGGGAGAAGGCAAGCAGTCATGCTAGGTCAGGAACTGGAAACAGAGCCACAGAACGTTATGTTTTTCCAAACATAAAGTCAGCATCCTACAGAGCTGTTTTGATATATGAGTGAGAGGAATGACTTTTCATTTTCTTTTGTAAAGAATTTTTTTAAGAACTTGGTCTCATGGGGTCCTATTTACTATTAGGCATTTTCCAGCCTCAGGTTTTGATTTACATAAAATTTTGCTCATATTTTAGCTTTTACTAACTGATGGAAGAATAAACATAATTAAGAGGGTTTCTGGGGCAACTGGGTGGCTCAGTTTGCTCAGTGTCTGACTCTTGATTTCAGCTCAGGTCATGATCTGCGTCCTGAGTGCAAGCCCTGCATAGGGCTCCCGGCTCGATGAAGAGTCTGCTTAAGATTCTTTTGCTCTGCCTCTCTCCCTCCTCTACCCTCCTCCACTTGTACTCTCTCTCTCAAAAAATTATTAAAAATATTTTGACATTTTAACAGTAATGTTCATGTGTTTGAGATTATGATTTAGTCTATACATTCATTTGTTCATGTAAGTACCATATACTTTTTACTAATTTTATCATCTCGAAATTAACTATTTGAATGGTATTAAATTTCATCCCACTTTGGAAATATGAAAAACAATGTAATTCAGTAAAAACAATTCATGGCAATGTAATTATCCAAATAATATCTTAGGCAAAACTCTATGTTACTATTCCTATTACAAGTACAGATTCCTGGAATTCGTCAGGATGATTAATATATTTATGTTTAACATAAAAGGGTTGTATATATGAAAAAAAGAATGTAGCAAATAAATAAAATATATTGCAATTTCATTCTCTTAACTTTTGAGTAATTCTTTTCATTTATTTTTACAGTATCTGAGGCAATTGATATTCTCCCCTACTCTCAGAAACTTTCTCTAAGTAGATTATTGACAGGAAATGGAATTTATTTTTAAATATTTTCTATATACATTTGATATTTGATTCATTATTCAATCCCATTCCATCATTAGTGGAGTTTCAACAAGGGTGCTGTTAGTGAGGGGTTTGTAATAAGCCGTTTGGTTATCATCTGGCTGTTTATTTATAGACCAAGAACTTTAATATGGAAAGTCAGAAATAAAAACTGTCTTTTTCCAAAAATAAAAATCTAAAACTATAGTGAACACTAAATTCAAGTAAAGTAATGGTTTTTATTTCCAATTCTTTTGTAATTTAAAATGAAAAATAAGAAAAATATAAGCTGCATCCCGGAGGCTTTCAACTTAGTGATTTGGGAAATGTTTATTGGATGACATCTGTATACAAGGCCCTCCCTTAAATCCTATGAGGAAAAATATCAGGAAGCTTTGATTTTACCCTCATGAATCTTACTTTTGTGAGAGAAACAAGCATTTGACCAAAAGGTTATGGGAAAATAAGAGCGGGAGCTCTCTGTCAGACTGACAGAGCAGGTAAGGTTTGGTTAAGGAGCTGGCACTTGAGCTGAGTTCTGGAGGACTCAGGCATTAACTAGAGAAAGAATGGTATTTGATAGAATTAGAGCTGTTCAAGGTTAAGAGAGAATAAGGCAGAAGTAAGAGTGAGGGGGAAAAAAGGGGTGATCTTGGAGATTGGGTGGGTGGGGGAGAGAGAGAGAGAGAGAGAGAGAGAACTGCCTCCTATAGTTTTAAGTTGTCTTATCACATGAGGTACCAGGAAGAGGCTGACCTTCTGCTTGTTGTATTGAAGAAGAAATACTTGCCTTCAGTTGGAGAATTTACTCAATACTAATAGGTCCCTTTTAATGCTCAGATTCTCTGCTCTTATTAGCCCTAAGCAAGAAAATAATCATGCTAACATTCATCTTTGGAACCTATTTTAATAGGTAGTCTTTCCCACTTATAGACCAATATTCTACCTTGCTTAGTTTAGCCTTCCTCCCTATCCACCAGCCCCACTCCTATGTTTCTAGGCTCAATCCTCCCCTATCCCATTTCCCACCACTGACAGCCACTTTCAGGTACTAATTGTTGATGTAATGGTAGAACATGATGTCTTACTCTATCCCACTCAGGTAGTGGCATTTAGCAGAGACTCTTTAAGAAAGTCTCTTAATCCCAAAGTCTTCCACTTTGTTGGAAACACCTGAAACAGACCAGCAAATATGTGCTAGAGAATTTTAGGTAGCAGTCATCAAGTCTTCCTTGACCATCTAGCTCTTCTTCTATGTAGTTCACCATCATAGTAAGAAAATGTACAATTCAGTAGTCTTAGAAATTGTTAAAAGTTGAGTAAAAAGTGACCAGATCTTTATTCACTTCCTACTCTGTGATGTGGATATCAACGACCTTTCTGTAATTTGATTCCATTTAGACAGGCAGAGAGAGAGACAAGCTAAAATTAGATTTAAAAAGTTTGGGGGCACCTAGGTGGCTCAGTGGGTTAAAGCCTCTGCCTTCAGCTCAGGTCATGGTCTCAGGGTCCTGGGATCGAGCCCCGCATCGGGCTCTCCGCTCAGCGGAGAGCCTGCTTCCCTTCCTCTCTCTCTCTCTGCCTGCCTGTCTGCCTACTTGTGATCTCTATCTGATTGGTAAAATCTTAAAAAAAAAAAAAAAGTTTGGTTACTCAAAAACACTACCGAAGTTTTTTTGTTTTGATTAAAACTAACAGTCACTTTAAAATCAGTTGAAGAGTTCAGAAAAGTAGCAGTCTTGGTGTAGTGAGACCGTATTAGTGGTAGATGTTTGAAAAACAGAAACATATGATAACCAGCTTATTTTGTTTTTAATCCTTTCGTGGGCACCAGAATTCAGAATTTTTTTTTTTTTTAAAGCTTAAATAGTCCTTGATTTAAACACAAACAGACACACACACATACACACACACACACACACACACACGTTTGAAGTCCTTTCTGAGTAGTGAGGCTCTTGTTTCTTCTTCCCTTTGTCACCCATTGTCTATTCTACTCACCAGCATTTATGATTATATGTGATTATATGGGATGAATTTTGGATTTAATTCAGCCTTCACGATACTAGGTCTGCTTTTGTCCTGCTCTGTCCTGGATATTCAGTTCAATCCCCCAGGGTAAAGTTTTGGAACAGGGGTGATATCTCTGTGTGAGAATAAGTCTAAAAGGTTGGAGAGATATTTACAGAGATAAATTAGGTTGTGCGAGAACTGAACCTCAAGAATGTTCTAGTGACTGCAAAGATGACTACAAAAAGTCCATGAAGTCGTTGAGTTCACCAATCCTGGAATCAACCTAGTGCATGGGATAAGAACAGAGAATTACAATCCATGTTCAGAAACTTCTTTTGCCACATACTAGGTGTCCTTGGGTCAGAATGCTCAATCCTCTTAAGACTCTTAAGATTGATTTTTGGTCTTGGCCTTATCACCTATGTTAGAATCCTAAAGAAATTGGGCTGGCTTAATCAGACCAGGAAAAATAAGGTTTAATCATTTCAGTAATTATAATTCTTTGGGGTGTAAGACTAAGTTTAAAAAATCATTAAATTTCTTAGGCAAAAATGATGTAACATAGTTCATAGTCAACTTGTAAAAACCTTGGGGAAAAAAGTACTCTTTAGGAAAGTGGTATCCCAAGGGATGCATATTTAAGAAATGATGCTGGTATCCTATAGCTCCTCAATGTAAAGTATAATGATCAGTAAGACAGACTTGTATAATTTGATCCTTCTCCAGAACTACTTTAAGTTTTACCCAGCATAACCATGCAAACTGCTGCTGCTGAATTTTTTTGTTTATTTAATAATGGAGAACAATCCTTCAAGACTTCCTTCAACAGTCAGATCAAATCACATGCCCGTTCACACACCTATCCTATCACTTGACTCTGTACAAAACCAATTTCAAGAAATGAACTCGTTGACAGGCACACACACAAATTCATGCATATATACAAAATTTGGTTTGAAAGCAACAAGTTAAAGAATAGATCTGGTGCTGTCAAATTTTGGCTTGAACTGAAACATGAAATGACCTTGTCACTATAAAAGCATAAATGTGTCATATACCATACATTTAAACTACTTAGCATTTAGTGGAAAATTAAATTCTCCGTTATTCCTGATCCTTCTTCTAAGTCTTTTATAAATGCTAACAGACAGGGCATTCAAGAATAGCATGTATGTACTCAGAGCATTTCCCTGGTATTTTCCTTTTGCTTGTATGCAAAGATAAATGGTTTAAAATAAAGCTCAGCATACAAAAAGAGGCTTTCCCTAAACACTGAAACAACTCAGAGGGCCATGAGAAATCTTGTGACTGCCTCCACAGCAATTTCTGGGCAACTCTTTGAAGACCATAAACATGTATTGGTATTTCCCACATAACCCAAAGGCTAGTATTTACCATCAGTTAACAAGCAAAGACCCCAAACCACATATTATATTTTATAACTTTTCAATGTTCACTATAAATGAGAAGCAGAATTCTATTTCATGCAAGAATGGTGTGTGCCCAGGCTCAACCCTTGCCAGAATTTGAAGGCTAGATTGGCTGGAGCACAAATCTGCCTTCTGCTTTCTTTTCTATTAAACAAAAGATTAAATGAATAGGTGCAATTGTAAATGCTGTCAACAGTATTTGCGCTGTATTTTTAAGATACAGTTGCACTGTCATTTGAGTGATTTATCTTCTAATTATTTGTCAAAACGATGTGATTAAATATCATGATCCATTATGGGTTTCATGTAAATAGCCTAATTAGCCCCATTCTGACTCTAAAGGGCATCTCCACAGAGCTTCCAGATTCTGAAGGGAGACAAGCTTTCCCTTCTGCCTCTTCATAAAAAGGCTACTTCTTTCTCCTTCATCCTCCACGAGATTTATGGGCTTTAACTTCCAGCCCATAGGGTAGAAGATCAGGCTACATGCTTTCATTCATTCTTGAATATTATGGCCCATCCTCTATTCTAACTGCCTCGCCCTTCAGGATGCCATAGGTGGAATCACATAACTCTGTATTAACATTTGGAAATGGCTTTTACCTTTTGGGTCATTTTAATGGTGTCATTTCAGTCAGTTACCCGTTTGGAAAATTACTTAGCTGTATGGAGAAAATACTTTCTGCACTGTTACAAAATAATTATTTTGCTTTTGATATAACGAATATGTTGAGTTTGCATAAAGTTTCTACTCAATTATTATTATTATTTTTTCCTATAGTAGGTATAGGGACAGGGTAGCGATGGTAGAGAATTGACTGAGTAGAGTTTCATGAATAAAGGTCCATATAACCCGGGGCGCCTGGGTGGCTCAGTGGGTTAAGCCTCTGCCTTCCGTTCAGGTCATGATCTCAGGGTCCTGGGATCGAGCCCCACATCGGGCTCTCTGCTCAGCGGGGAGCCTGCTCCTCCCTCTCTCTCTGCCTGGGGCTCTGTCTATTTGTGATCTCTGTCTATCAAATAAATAAATAAATAATCTTAAAAGAAAAAAAGATCCATATAATCCATGGCCTTGAACACTTCAGTGAATTATTTTGAGAGAGCTGGTGTGGATCTGTAGAATAAAGTAAGACAGTGTCATGAAGAATTACTAGTGAGTCTTTGTATGCTATGTCAGATTAAAGTCTTTAAACCTATCAAATACACATTCTCTTTTTAGCTTGTGAAGTCGTTTAAAATCGGTTTGTAATTCAAAATATATTCCTATCACACAGAAGGATTATTATGATGTTTCTCTACCCCTTTATATACTTACACAAATCAAGAAGACCAAAAGTTAGTAAGCCATAAAGGGAAAGACAGATGTCAGCCCTCCCAGTAGCCTCCTGCCTTCCTTTCACTTGGGTGTGTGTCTCTCAATTCAAGGCAAAGTCAGGGGTCAGGGGTTCCTATTAGACATATTTTAACTGTTTTTTTAGGACAGACCAGGTCTCTCAGACAGGCTAAAAGCTGTAGATTGAAAATAGCCTTAAGTCATCCATTTATTTGAATAATTTAGGCACTTTTATTCTGAGCTTCTTTTAATCTAAATTGCCTTCAGCTAAAAGTTGGCTTATCTCTTTGCATAAAGCCAAATTATCACAACTCCAAACCCAAGAATCATTTAAACTCTTTTTTTCCCCCCTCAAAGTCAACCAGAGGAGGAATGGTCTCAACAAAAAGATTTCTTAGCAATGCAAATGTGAAGTTTCTGGACAGAGCAAGAGCTATGTAAACAGAACAATAAAAAAGGAAAATACCAGTGAAATCTTTGGGCTTCATCATCCTTTGGAGGACTTTGAAAGGTAGCAGGACTTATTCCAGTTAAGCAAGAATTGTTTATTCTACTTATCTCTGGTCAGAACTAAGAGTCTTAATGGTTTTGAAGAGCCTCAACTTGTCCTGGGTTGATGTGGTCATTTGCAGATTAATTGTATCCTTTTGCAAACAATCATATTTCCACATTATCATTTGTAACATACATGCTGTAGGTTGTTAGAAGATTTGCAGTCTAGTGAAATAAATGTCATCCACTTTTAAATCCTCAAAGCATATTGTCACAGCATCAAGCAAACATATGTGAATGCCTTTTCAAGTTTTGCTACTCATCGACAGATATCTTTGGATATCCATAGGCAGCACAGGCAAAAACCACACACAAATTAAAATGAACCATAATTCCAGATTTTTATGGCATTCTCTGCAACTTGAAATTTCACAAAGTTTAAACAAATGAATATAAAGAAATGGAAAATACAGTGAAATTCAGTACTGAGGAAACAGATTGAATGGATGGGAACATTTTGTTTGCATGTAGTTAAACATACATAATTAGTTCTTGAAGAGAAGAATCCAGTAACTGTATAGTCCTTGGGTCCTACTGCTCTGCAACTTCTAACAATTCTACCCTTAATGAAGAGATTAAAAAAAAACAAACAAACAACAAAACAGTATTGTAGAAAAATGGTTCAAACTCTTAACAACCCATTTTAAAGCTCTTGGGGAGCTTTAAAAACTCTATTAGTACCTGAGCCCCAACAGGTACCAATGAAATTGAATGTCTGGGGTCCAGAATTTGGTTTTAAAAGCTGCCTGGGTGATTCTAATGTTCAACCAGAGTTGAGAACCAAAATTGTAAACTGATGGTTTTTATATATTAGCTTATCTTAGGTCACTTATAAGGTTGGTTAAAATATAGGCTGTTGGATGGGGCGCCTGGGTGGCTCAGTGAGTTAAAACCTCTGCCTTCAGCTCAGGTCATGATCCCACGGTCCTGGGATCAAGCCCTGCATTGTGCTCTCTGTTCGATGGGGAGCCTGCCAACCCCCCTTCTCTCTGCCTGCCTCTCAGCCTCCTTGTGATCTCTGTCAAATAGATGAATAAATAAATCTTAAAGAAAAACCAAAGCACAGACTGTTGGGGCTCAACCCTCAGGTTTTTTATTCAATAGGTCTTTTATAGGGCCCATCCCAGGTGATGCTAAATGCTGTTATTGCTGCTGTTCCAAGTGTCACATTTTGAGAACCCCTTTTATATATAATGCTGTCTTGTCTGACCCAAAATACACATAGTACCTAGGTATACTAATCATATATATTTTGGTTGTTTGGGAAATCCACCCCCCCGCCACAAAAAAAGGTATAATAAGATGTACATGCAATTTTAAATCAAGTATGTGTTTCTGGTTATTATAATAACTGGTCACTTTACAGTATTGAAGAGAGAATGCATTTTTCTACTTAAAGTGAATTTATTCTTATCTAAGAATGATCAAAGAATCATGAGATAATCTGAGTTATCTTCCAGGAAAAAGAAAGAACCTTCTTCACGTACTCAACTTTAAGGTATAGTAGGGAAAAGAGTTGCTTTATAATTTTACTCCATGAGTTCTGCTTGCTCATCACATTGGTTACACAAACATAAATTTAATAATAATAAAAAATGAATATGTGAGTTCACTAAATGGAAAGTTAACATTAGGTTACGTAGGTCAAGGAGAGTAAACAGGAGCATCAGCAATCATATCTATCAGAGATTCCCGTTTGAAGTGGGTTTTTCTTTTTGTTTTTTCTTTCTCTGATGGTGGAATTTTCAGGCATACTATCCCATCTGATGTTCAAGACATTGAGCTGTTTTAGGTTTAAATTACTCTTGCAAATCAATTCCAGAATAACTCTCAAGGGTCTCTGATTGGCCCAACTGGCTCATTCCTGTACCGATTATTATTAAACACAATGCTCTCTATAACCAGGCCTGTGCCGTCCAAGTTGGGGGGAAGGGTTTAGCACCAACTAAGTCACAAAAAAGAAGAGATTCTTTTAAAAGAAGCATGGAGAAGCACAACGTTGCAGGACAGGTTTAAAAAAAAATTATCTATCTATCATCTATCTATCTATCATCATCTATCTATCTACCCAACTAGTCACTGCAGTCCTGATTATGTTAGTACTTAGTAATTGCTCAATAAAATTGGATGGCTAAGTGAGTCATTTATAAATATTTCTTCTTTATTTACAGTAAGTTGCTCCTAGATCTTTTTTATGACAGTTTCATGGTAAGGTTTATAATATTGAACCTCAGGTTTTTAATATCTTGCAGTGCAAAAACATTTCAACAATTAGTATGTAAGATTAAGCAATAGGGGCATCTGCATGGCCCAGTCAGTTAAGCATCTGCCTTTGGCTCAGGTCATGATTCCAGGGTGCCGGGATCAAGCCCCGTGTCCGGCTCCCTGCTCATCAGGGAGTCTGCTTTTCCCTTTCCCTCTGCCCCCTGTTTGTGCTCTCCCTCTCTCAAATAAGCAAATAAATAAAGATCTTAAAAAAAAAAAATTAAGCAATAGATACTTCCCAAGGGTGTCTTATAAATCTATCAGAAATCTTAATTTGCTTAATCTCTCCAGCACACTTCTACTTGCATTCTTTTCAAAGATATCTAATATTATATATAATATCTAATATTGTATATATATATACATATATATATATATACATATATATATATTTGGGGGGCTAAGATTTTGTTTAGTGACTTGAGAGAGAGCAAGAAAGAGAGAGAGCATGAGCAAGGGGAGGGGCAGAGGGAGACAGAGAAGCAGGGAGCCCAAAGTAGGGCTCAATCCCAGGCCTCAGGTCTGATCATGACCTGAGCCAAAGCAGATTCTTAACTAACTAAGCCACCCAGGCACCCCAGATTATATATGTTTTTTAAAATGTCAGTTAAAGACAGAATTTACAGACTTCCAATCTGGGAATGGAATGGGAAGGAAGAGAGAAGGTGTTTTCATAGATTTTTGTCCTTTGTGTAAAAGTGTGAACTGCCTGAGCCTCCATTTATATTACTGGTATGAAGAAACTGGAAGGAATTTGTGGAAGAACCACTTGGGTTTTTTAGAGGTCTTTGAAAACATACTGATGAGTTTTTTTCAGTAGTTAACAAAATCTTCCTTATAAACTGCTTGGTTACTCTCTACTGGGTAGACTGGAACTTGTATATAGTTTTGCACTTGCTGGTAGAGGATTATGACCATACTCTTAAACAGTCTTTCCTAAAATTGGATTACTGATGTAATTAAAGATTTGACCAAAGCATGAACTTATATTCCAACTGTGACATTCAGGTGAAAGAATGATCTTTAACTGTATGTAAATAGAGGGAGTTAACATTTATTTGCTCTTAGGAGTGTATATACATGTGTGTTACTTTCTGAATTTTGGGCGTGGGCTTGACTTGGGGAATGGAGTGATGGCTAAAAGATATAGGGCTGATATTGAGAATAATTATTTTACCTCTGATCATACTCTCAGTATTAGTTTCCAAGGGCTGTTCTAACAAAATACCATAGGCAGAGTGATTTGAACAACAGAAATTTGTTTTCTCATGATTCCAGGGGCTGGCAGATCAAGGTGTGGCCAGGTTTGGCTTCCATCTCACTGTGTGCTCAAGTGGTTTTTCCTGTATCTGTGTTGTGTCTATCCTAGTCTCCTTTTCATACAGGGACACTAGTCATATTAGATGAAAGACCACATCTATGGTATCTTAATCACCTCTTTATAAGGACCCTACCTCCAGGTTGTCACATTCTGAGGTACTAAGGTGGTGGGGAAGACATTAACATATGAATTTTGGAAGGACATAATTGAGCTCATAACACTTTCTAATTTCTAATGACCATAGTTCTGAGGGGTTCTAGAAAAAACTACTTGTACTTGCTTCAGAGACATTTGGCAAATTAGCATTTCCTTTTTATTGATGAACGAATGTGGATTTCAGAAATTAAGAGTCTTGTCTAAAGTCGCTGAATAAACAAGGACCTTACCTTCTATTAGAATTCAGGATTTTCTGTAAGTGTTCTTTCTACTCCATCACCATGTCACTTTTTAATGTCTTATTACAACAGAAGGAACAACAATACAACACTGATATGGAAAATTAGGAGGGAAAAGAGATAGGTAGGACAGGATAAATCCTGCCACATGGAAGGCTGGTTCAGACAAGAATGGTACCAGATATATATGGGTGTGCGCACAGAATACTCAATACTGACAGAGTAGAGCACCGCCTTCTCACATGACTGAGTGCACTGGGTCCAGTCTGGCCAAGAAAACACCTGGCTTTATTGATTTTATAAGACTTCAAAAATTGGTCAATGGTTCCAGTGTGGTTAATTTACTATAACTCCATTGGCCAAAAAAATCCACAAAAACAAAGTCTAATTCAAAAGCTTGGTCCCATCTCAAATCACTAAATTAATCAATATTTAATTGTCTCTTTATGATTAGCACCATCTTTTTGGTACATTTAAAAATAACAACAAAAATAAATATGGAAAGAAAAGAGGTCCCTGATTGCCCTCAGTCCACATATGGGCTGCTCTATTATTCATAACACATTTTAGGCTCCACTTCATTTAGTATGTTCTCTGTGTACACTTGCTAAATAAAAAGTGATATCTTGAAAAAGCAAACGTTCAGATTTACTAAGTAGTGCGTAGAGCAATGAGCAGAAACCATTTCAGGTTGGGATTGTTATGAAGAACTTTCTCCTTCTGTGTTATTCATATTAAAATTCCTAACATTCAGGAACTTTGGATAATCCAATAGGAAAGAAGACTAATCCAATGAGATCAGATTGTTTTCAGGTGACACTTTTCTTGTTGTTGTTCTTGGAGAAGATAAACGAGGCAAAGAAATGAGGTAGATTTTAATTTTTTTTTTCTTCAGCTCATCTTTAGTTTTTAGAAACACAACACATTTGTAAAGAGGGATGAATCCTGGCTTTTATGAAATGAAGAATAGTAGCACAAAGCAGGAAGATCTTGAGAAATTAAGATATAAATTCTGAAGCAGGTCAAGGGATAGATAATAGATTCCAAGCTTGAACATTAAATCTGACAGTTTCCAAGCTGGCCGCCAGAAAGGACAGAGCAGGTTATGAAGCACAGGCCCAAAAGGAACAATATTCCTCGCTGCAATCAGAGAAAGAGAGTAGAGTAATTATGTGCATATGTTTGTGCTTTACAGCATTCTGATACTAATCAGTGTGTATTTCTAGATATGTAAATACCAGATCAATGGAAAACCCTCTGTGTGTGTATTTAGCTTCACACACCTCCTTGGTTAGATATATAGATCAATATACACAGTAAAGTTAATTGAATAGGAATGAGAATCTAGGTTAAAGTAACACAGATCAAAAATTGGCTGCCACAGGTTTGGCATTCAAGCACTCATGCCTACAAGTTGTAGCATTTTTCTCACTATGTTATTGAAATTGGGAGTTGGTCCAAAGCATAAACAGTAAAGGACTGAATTACTGCAACATGATCTACTCAGAGATACTCCTAAGGCCACCCAGAAGCTCCTGTTGACAGAGAAATCAACCCCCTCAGGAGCCCAACTAGTCCCAAATGACTTATGTGGGCAGGGTGACCCACCCTGGCTACCTTCTTTCTCGGGACAATTTGAGGTTTGGACGCTAGTGCAGGGGAATCTGCTTTGGGCTAATGTGCTGGGATAGTGTACCAAGAGTCTGAGGAGAAAAAAATCCACCACTCCGTATGTCTTATCTTCACAAAGCCCTGTGTTTTATCTTCCTTCGTCTAAAAAAACCAATTTGGTGATCTGATGTCTAATTTTCTTTTTCTCATGTATGATATTCTGTTTTTTTCTTCCCCTTTCTCTTTCTCCTACACATTTTTGCAATGATCAAATTCATAATGAGAATGTAAGCCAGAACACTCAGAAAAGGATTGTTCTCACCAACCACTCCTACATTAGAACCACATGAAATAACACTTGTGCACAGACGGTGAAGACCATTTAGTGGGATGTGCGGGATTTTGGATGGCTGCACTCGTTCACTCACTGGTTGAGATGATTTACGATTCTATTGCACCTTGAATGTTGCTTCTTTAGGCTTATTTTATGGGGTTGAACTCATGAGTTTTGCCAGTTACTTTGGAAGTATATGCACAAAACCTGTTTTACATTGTGGGTAGGCCTCAAGAAATAGCCCTTCATAACTCTAATTTGGAAAACAATTTTGAAAATTTAACACGAAATGTGTGCCATATTTCTTTAAAATGATAATGATTAATCTGAAAATAAACATGGATTTTTGTAAGTATATTCTTTTCCATAGTTTAATGTAACTTACAACGGAAGGGCTTCATTACATTTTTCTCTCTTTCTCCATTCCCTCAAATATCATCAGGCTTTTATTCAACGATTTGGAGGACATATGAACTTGGTTGGCTTATAAAATAAGTCTTCATTTTGAAATACTGATCAAAAGAATTTTTAAAAATCCAACTACTTAAATATAAAAATATATAATATAAATACATACATAAGCAACAACATGATTTTTTAGTGATTTAAAATTGAGTTGATTTAAGCTTTAAAAATTCCTTGGTGATGTAGCTACTACCCTTTATGAATATGACATAGTTTATAGCACACCTTCACCTTTTCAAGGATTTTACTCTCTCTCTCGACTTGAAGTCATGCTATAAAAGAAGAAACAAGACATTCTGGAAAGAACAGGAGGTTTGAATTTAGCAGGCCTGAGAAAAGTGATTAAGCTTACTTAGCTGTACTTTCCTAATTGGAAAAAATGAAGATACCTTGAATTGTTTTTAAAGATTAGAAATAATATAGTAAAATGTCTAACAGAGGGCCTGGCTTGTAGTGTTTGAACTTGTAGGTTCTCAATAACTGGGAATACTCTTTAGTTATTGTTTTCTACCACATTTTTTACATACCACCTAGATATATGCTTACAAAAGATTTGTGTGTAGGAATTTTTGCCAAATGTGCTCATTGTTAGCTGTTATTTTTAACATCTTTATTGAAACATCTTTCACATATAAAAGTTGTATCTACTTAAGGTGGACAGCATGATGTTTCTGAGGAATGCATACATTGTGAAAAAATTACCACAACCAAGCTAAAGAACCTACCCATCACCTACCTCTACATAGTCACCACCTACGTATGTGTGTGTGGCAGGGTCTGCGTGCAGGTGTGTGGTAGAAGATTCAATTTAAGATCAATCTTTTTAGCAAATCTTGAGTATGCAATACATTATTATTATTAACTAGCATCACCATGCTTTACATTAGTGTCCCAGAACTTATTCATCTTATACCTGAAAGTTATCCCCTATGACCAATATCTTCTTAGTTTACCAACCCGAACCCCACACCCTGGCAACCACCATTCTGCTCTGTTTCTATGAGTTCAAGTTAGAGCCCACATCTAAGTGAGATCGCGCAGATCCGTGTCTGGTTTATTTCACTTAGCATAATGTCCTCCAGGTCCGTTCATGTTTTTGCAAATGGCAGACTTTCTTTCTTTTTTAAGGCTGAATAATATTCTGTTCTATGTATATATCATGATTTTATAATCCATTCATCTGTTGATGGGCATTTAGATTGTTTCCAGAGTTTGGCTAATGTGAATAATGCTGAAATGACCATAGGAGTACAGAATATCTCTGAGATCCAGATTTCATTTCCTTTGGATATATAACCAAAATCACTGTTATCTGTTCTTGGTGGTCTTTTGCCACTCCACTCTGACTGAAGAGGATAGCGGTGACTAGCTCATAAGGCTGGCAGCAGCAAAATCTATTTGCAGAATGGAAAATTATCTTCCTTTCACGGGGTTGCTGTTTCTGTCCTGTGAACAGCAAACAGACAAAGAGGCAAGCATGAACTTTCCAAGATGACTTAAAAAAAAAAAATCTAAAGTCATTTCCAAAAGAAAAACGCAGAAAGAAAAAAAAAAGGTCCAAAAAGATGTTGGAAATAATACTTAAACATTGATAAGGCTGATTGATTATTATTTTCTTATTTTATTCATGACACATTTTGTGAACACATCTAATAAGCATACATTGACTCACATTCTCCATTCATTACCAGGATTTATTGACCCTAGAAATTAATATTGACTGGGGCAAAACAGCCACTGACTTTTCTTGCAGGTCAATAAATCTGGTGATGGAGGAACACCAAACCAGGAGTCAGTACATTTTTTTCTTGGTAGTTGTTTTTTTGCTTGGCTTTAGGAAGAATGTCAGTGCAGCTGCCTGCTTCCAGTGGGCCTATCATGTTTTTAAAAAATTTAGTAGCTGACCATTTAGAATCTGTTTCCAATTTACATTGTGCACTAATAGGGCTTGAATCTAAAATTTCCTTCAGATGCATTAATATGTGTAGGTATAATGAAGTCAAAGCATATTTATCATAGTTAAATTTCATAAATAATGCCAGAAGAAAGAAAAAGAATAAAATGATAAACTTAATACATTCTACAATAGTCTAGGAAATTTTATACAATTTAATTATGCATTTCAAAGGATATACCTGAGATCTCATCAAGTCACTCCATCTTTCTGGATTTCAGTTTTTTTTTCTTTTTTTTCTGTAAAATGAAGTGTTTGATTTTGTCTTTGAGGTCTTTGTGAGTAATAAGATCCACCCAAGAAAGTACACAGGCTTTTAAAAAGTTAGAATTTGTAGATATGGGTTATTTCAATCTGAACTCCATGGGAAACTATTCAAGATTTGGGAAGAAGAAATAACAAGGAAATGGGGCATATCTCTCCTTCCCTCTCTCTCTCTCTGTAAATAAAAATAAAAATATGAATATGAATATAAACATAAATATAGATTTTTTCAGAACCACTTGTTTTGTATGAAAATGAATATTGGGAGCTTCCTGACTTGCAGAAAGAATGGAGTGGTAAAACTATGTGACTTGGATTTTAAAGATCTGGTTTTGGAGCCTACATCTATCCTGAGCATGTGTGCTTATGTGTGTGCAAATCCATGTGTATGGGGGTGTGTGAGAGAGTTAAATTAGAATTAATGTGCACCTTCTATGTATGGGTCATTTCTCAAGTACTCAGTCATCATGATATCTTGCAGAGTCATGTGTTTCTCATGGGGAAAGTCCACATTCAGAGAAATCAAGTGGCCTGTCCAGAGTGAAGAGTTGGGCTGTCATATGAATTTGTGCTGGCCTTACTTCAGAGATGGGGCTCTGGATGGTTGTTCAGCTTCTCTGAACTCCTATTCCCTCTGTTCAGAGAGAAGGCATTGGAAAACCGTATTGCCTGAAAGAGTCCAACATCAGTGTTAACTGTGATTAGTGATTATAGTGATTATCATCTTATCTTAGGGACCACCCTATGGAAAATACTTCTCAATAAAAGGTCATTGTGAGTAACACAAAACTTAAAATTTTAAGTATAACTAGAACCCAAGCAGTTCTTCAAAAAGTGCTTAGGAAATCCTTCTGGCAAAAATGTCAAGTGTGTGGAATGTGTTGAGAAACATGGTACCCCATGTTCTGTTCCTCACCTGGATGCTTAGGCGTTTCCAGCTCCCAGATTGCTCTAAAATCCACTTAGGTGTACATTTATAATAGCAGGAAGGCTGCAGACCAAGGGTTCCCGGTTTTGCATTCGGAAACACTGGGGTTTGAATCCCAACTCTGCTGCTTATAGTTATTAAATTTAAGAAATAATTTAAGGCACCTGTCTCCTTCCCTGAATAATGGAGATAAGAAGAAGACAGACCACATGTGGTTGTTGAAAGGATAAACTAGGCAGTGGCATGTGAAGCACAATGAGCAGTGCCTGGCTCACCTAAGTTCACAAAAAAATACTATTACAATAGTGCCCCTCTATGCACAGTTTTACTTTCCACGGTTTCATTTACCTGTGGTCAACCACAGTCTGGAAGCAGATGATCCTCCTTCTGAGATTTCATGAGAAGGTCCATAGTGGCCTAACGCTGCGTCACATGACTACATCATTCACCTCACCTCATCTCATCATGGAGACATCTTATCATTTCACATCATCACAAGAAGAAGGATAAGTTCAGTACAATAAGATATTTTGAGAGAGAAAGAAATCACAGTCACATGACTTTTATTACAGTATATTATTATAATTGTTCTATTTTTATTATTAGTTATTGTTATTCTCTTGCTGTGCCCAATTTATAAATTGAACTTCATCATAGGTCTGTATTCACAGAAAGAAAAAAAAAACACAATAGCAGTATCTATAGAGTTCGGTACTATTCATGATTTCAGGCAACCATGGGGCTCTTGGAAATGTATCTTCTGTGGAAAGGGGGGACTACTATAATACCAGCTTAAAAGAGTCATCCAGTCATTTTAAGAGGCAAATTCAAGTGTAAAGGCAGAGTTGAGTTATATGATATTAATGTAAGATGTTATATTAGGTCTTCTCTCCTTTCCTGTAATGGTTTCTCATAGATAGTCACTACTGTCTAGAGGCAATGTTTTCTCTGGTCCTGATGATTTCTCTGTTGTATTGGTACCAATAAAAAGCTACCAGTACAAAAGAGAATTGAGCCCTCTTCCTGGCCATATCATTTTTGCAAAATTACTTATCTTGAGATCTTTTCTATAAATAGAATGCTCCCTGAGGTCTCTGGCAATGCACAAGTCTGGGACTCCCTGTCTTTATAGTAGCCAGACTGGTATTGAGGCATTGTGGCCAGAAAGTCATGAGATACAGGGAGTGGACAGTGGCCTGGGAAGTCTGGTGCTGGTCTTGGCTCTATGAGTAAATTTGGGGGCCCATAAGCAAAGGATTTAACTAGCAAGGACCTCTCATTCTTCATCTATGAACTGGGCAATGATGATTATGTTACAGGAGTGTTTTGGGAAGGGGATGATACCTTCTAATCATAGATACATGTAGAGGCTACATATAGGAGCTTGCCTCCCTTCTTCTTCCATCCACTTTTACCCCCTTTCTGTCTTTGTCCTTCCCCTACCTCTCTTCCTTCCTTTATTCAATACTTCCCTGCCAATAGCCAGCTGTTCTCAGAGTATCAGCTTCCTCTTCTGTAACATCTCAAAAGACCCTTACTTCCTATAGTGGAGCACTTATCCCAAGGTAATATGTCTGCTTGTTTAACCACCTGGTTTCTTGTAGGCACTACAAGTTCCGTTAGAACAAGGCTTCTCCTTTGGTTGCTGAATTGTGTATCACAACCACTCAGCATGGTGCCTGACACACAGCAGATATTCAGCTGCTCTTTGTTATGCCAAGTTCTGTGATGGGCACTGGAGAAAAATAGTGAACAAGACCCAGTGACTAGTCTTCATGACCTCATATTCGTTGACTACAGGTGGCATCACTGAGTGATTCTTTGGGCAACCACTGACTCATTCCACAATCACTTCATGAGCATCTACTATATGCCAGGTGCCATCTGGGGATCTAGGTATGGGCAATACAGATGTTCTTTTGGCTCTCAGGGATTTATATTCTAGTGAGTGAAGACTGACTGTGAACAAAGGTGTGAACAAGATGGCCCCAGACAATTGGTCTGAAAATGGCATAATAGAATAAACAATGGTGATATGTAGGGTTTATTTTAGACCATTTGCTTCAGGAAAGTCTCTCTGAGGAGGCTATGTTCTACCTGAGAACTGATGACAATGTGGAGCAGCAAAGAAAGCTATAAGGGAAAGACACACCCTGCAGAGGGGATACCATATACAAGAGTCTCAAGTTTGGTGGAAGCTTGGATTGTTTGAGGAAAAAAGGAACAAGGTCTGCATGTCTGGTGTGTGGTATTGGGGGTGGATGAGAGGGGAGTTGGGACAAACAGGACAGCAAAGGCCTTACAATTTAAAGTCCCTGAATGTATCTCCTTTCCTGGTCTCTGTTAGGTTCTCTGTGCTCAATGAAACCACTGTGGATGGGTTCCACAAGCAGCCAGCCCAATAATTTAAACTCAAGGAACACTAGAGAAAAACTTAAAATGCAGGAGACCTCTGCAAAACAAAACAAAACAACACAAAACCCTATACACACATGTAGTTCAAAAAGCAGGAAGAAAAGAAAACCCTAAAAATATGGAGGAGATTCCATTTCCATAAATGAATTGATTTTAACAAAAGAAATGTTTGTAAATGCCTGCTTTCCATACTCAGTTGGATATCTCTTATATGAAATGAAGGCAGACTGGGGAAAAAAAGGAAAGTCAGCTCCTGCCATACTCTCAGAAAATGTCCTGTGCTGTTCACTCCTGGAAAATGATGGAAGGACACAGATTAGAAGGGACTGAAATTCCACATTTCACAATTTTGTAAGAGAAATAGTTCCTGTAGGAAGATTTTCTTAAGCCACAAATCTAGAGAGGGAAAGAAACACAGTTTTGTATGCTGTTTTGTTTATAAACAGATCTCTCTCTCTCTCTTTTTTAAATTTGTGTACTGTTTTCCAGAAGGAAAAAATGTTAGTGCTGACACCTTGCTCCTTCATTCCTTTCCCAGAACTCCCACATTTTTTACTGATGCTGTCATTAGGGAATGCCAGGGAAAAAGCTTAGTGCTTTCTGTGAAAATTGTTTCACTAAGGGGAAGCAAGACAGCTAAGTGATAAGATAATTTAAATGGCAGCAGGAAAGACACTTAAAGTGGCTGAGGGTATAAATGACAGAAAGAACAGAAATGAGAGGTTTGGAAGATGTGGTATGGGTATCTGCTCAGGAGACCGTGGGAAAGGACATCCAGAGCATGGCCCTAGTTTGCATTTTTCTATCAGAACAGGAATTTCTTGTGGTTAGAAATAGAAAAGACAACTATTGAAAAATAATCTTTTGAATAAAAAGGAATGTAAAAAGCTGTTTTAAAGGGAAGGGGAAAAGGCAAAGCATTTGCTGGGTCCCTAGCCTGGGCCAGATACTGTGGATAGTACTTGGTATTTTTATTTATTCCTCATTCAACCCAATAAGGCAAGCATCACTATTCGCTGTTAATAAAGGAAGAAATTAGAAACTCCAAAAGTGTAACACAGTTATTCAAACATCGTCTTGCTGGCATGCAGCAAAGCTTTCATTTGAGCTAGGATTCTTTGACTCCAATTTTCAGGCCATGTCTGTGTTCTTTTACAATTCTTCCTTAAATGTAATAATGTAGGGGGCTCAAGCTAAGGATTTGAAATTATGAAAAACCATTACCATAAAAGATAGTTACCTATTTTAAGAAAGAATTTAAGGGAACATATCTGGACTGTGTTGGCTGGAGTACTGTATAATTAATTTGCTGGCATGTTACCCCTTAGCTCATTTGCTCTCAGAACCATATTTGGCTCTTCATTTGCTTTTGGTTGACTCAAAGAGTGAGGAAGTTTTGATCTGGTTGGATGTCTGAGGCTCTCATGTCAGCTTGCTTCTGGTTGGGTTTAAGGCCCTGACAGCAGATTGGAGAGAAGAATGGAGGAACTGAGATATTTGTCCCTCACTGTTTTATCTTAGGTATTCTCCTGAGCGCCAGCTACAGTTCTCCATGGTCCAGGTCCTGCCAGACAGGCCCACATTGTTCTAGCTTTCCCCAGGTTCTGGAACCAAGACCACTTTCCTTGGTCCTTCTGGCCCAGGAGAATAAGGTTTCCTGTTGCTAATATTTTAGTGGCCACATGGACCTCTATTTGACTTCTTGGCTTTGTTATCCTGGGTCTAACAAACTCCATACCCCATTCATATATCCAGGGGGTTTCTCGGTCCTGATTAGAACTGATTTCTGCAACCAGTAAAAGTGAGAGAAGGCTGATGTTTGCTCACTTAGCCTCTTGCACACCTTCTCCTCTGTTGACACTCTTTCTCATTCCCAGTGGTTTCGTGGGTCTTTTCTCCTCAGCCTTGTCTAAACTTTCTTCCCCTGAAAGACCTAAAACTTGGCCAAATAGAGGTTAACAAAAATGACTAGACATTTTTGTTAGAATGTTGTCTGTAAAACAAATCTACATTATATAGAGATTTTCACCTTAAATTTAAAGTAATAGGGCACAAAGGAAAAACATTGCTGGCATCAGTCGTGGAAGATTCTGTTTAAATTAAATTGCATTTTGTTTTGACCTGATGAATCAGGTTAATTTGAAAGGAACTTACTTATAAGTAGGTCCATTTTTGATCCACATTTTAAGCTGATCCAGGAAATTAATAATAATAATAATAATAATAATAGAAGACAACATAGGGTAACTATACAAATTATATAACTACAAACAGGGGTGCCTGGGTGGCTCAGTGAGTTAAGCCTCTGCCTTCAGCTCTGGTCATGATCCCAGGGTCCTGGGATCAAGCCCCGAATTGGGCTCTCTGCTCGTTGGGGAGCCTGCTTCCTCCTCTCTCTCTCTGCCTGCTTGTGATCTCTGTCAGTCAAAAAAATAAATAAAAAATCTTAAAAAAAATAACTACAAATATTTATTGAAGTGTGTTATATGTGAGACATTGTTCTCATGGATTTACGTCCATTATTATTAAGATAGCCATGATTTCTTATTTGAGATGAAGAAACTGAAGTTCAGAGAGATTAAACAATATATTAGGGTCAGAGTAAGTAAATTCCAGAGCCAGCCTTTAGCTGAGTTTTCTTTTCCTGTCCATGTCATTTCAGTTTTACAAATACATGCTGAGCTATGAAGATAAAAAAATCATTGGGCAATGTGCTGGATTTGACTCAAGAAGGAGGTAATTTCTTTGGTCTCAGAATGATTAGATTTTTATTATTTCATTTTATTTTTAGCCAATATTTAAAAATTTAAAAAGTGGGAGATCTGGTAGACCTGCATCCTACAAGATATATTGCCCATCCGAGAGACATGAGCTCTCAGGTTTGTGACAGTTCTTGTGTTTCAATCATGTCTTCCTCACATTATTCTTCCACATCTGCTTCACTAGCTGATGTTGGCTGCTTGGTCTTCCATGTGTTTGAGACACATGCTGAAATATTTATGTCTGGCATTACTTCCTGGAAGACTGGTGTTCTAGATTCATTTCTGTGAGCAGAGAATGGTAAGTACTAACAAGTTTCCTGGTGTGGAACATCATGGTTCCCATTCTAGCAGTGTGATGTTCTGGTTGTGTGACTTTGGACAAATGATCTCAACTTTCCTATATCTTTATTTCCTCATTTATTGAAGGGATATATCAGGGTTCCTGTGTGGCTCAGTTGGTTGAGTATTGGGCTTTTGGTTTCAGCTCAGGTCATGATATCCGGGTGGTGAGACTGAGCTCTATCTTGGGCTCCATGCTGAGTGAGGAACCTGATTAAGATTCTCTCTCTCTCTGCGCCTCTGCTTCTTCCCTTGCTTATGTGTCCTCCCCCACTTTCTCTGTCTCTTCAAATAAAGAAAGAAAATCGTTAAAAAAGGGGGGTATAAAAAAAGGGGGGTATATCATTAATATTTACCTGATAATAGTGTCACAAAGAGCAAATAACAGCTCCTGGCTCCTAATATATACAAATGTATATGTATATATATGTAGATGTATGTAAGATACAAATATACTCATATTTTTAAATAATAAATTACCTGCAAGTTACTGTGTATTAATGGAAAAACATTCAAGAAGGAGGCAGATAAACTAGAGAAACAGAAATGACATTTTGAGATCTCAATTATAATATTGACATCAGTATTTTTGAGGATGTGGGGGCAAAACATGGTAATACAAAGAATTTTTCAATTGTGAGGGGAGTATATACATGCACAATGGCATTTCAGTTTTAAATATCAGACCAATCAGTTCATATATATTGAGAATCTATGTGTCTTTCACAATTATAAGCAATAATTGTGATGATAAGAAGCATAGGTCATGCTTCTTCGTCTATAATACCTTATAATTCATCAGACTTATAATGATTCTATATAATTCTGTATGTGCCATATTATTCCACATTGAGGTAAAACTACCTTGATAAAGCACAATTCAAATCTCATCATATATATTTCTAAACCCTTCAGTTATTTCATTTTATTTAGAATATTATTCCACAATTTGCTTTTTACTTTGGAAAAAAAATTAAAGTATAGGCATGCTTAATGCTATCTTATACTTAGAATAACCACGGTGGCTAAAAAAATAAAATCTAAGCATTGTCATTTTTCAAAGATCCATATTTTAAAACTACTGTAACCATAATAAAAAGTTGTAGTCCCTTATGGTCCAGTCTCTGCGTGGAGTAGAGTTTAACATCTTGGTTTAAACCCTTGTTAGTAATTAAATAGAAATTCATTTTTTAAAAAAGATTTTATTTATTTATTTGACAGAGAGAGATCACAAGTAGGCAAAGAGGCAGGCAGAGAGAGAGGGGGAAGCAGGCTCCCCGCTGAGCAGAGAGCCTGATGCGGGGTTCAATCCCAGGACCCTGAGAACAAGACCTGAGCCGAAGGCAGACGCTTAACCCACTGAGCCACCCAGGTGCCCCTAAATAGAAATTCTAATCTTTATTTTAATCTCTCAAAGTACATTAAAGGAAATACAATTCATAGCTTGCAGCAACCTTGTCAAAGTTTCCTTCTTGACTCTGCCACTAATTTTATTTATTTTTTTAAACGTTTTAAATTTAAATTTAACTTAATTAACATATATTGAATTATTAGCTTCAGAGGTCGAATTCAGTGATTCTTCAGTTTGCATAAAACACCCAGTACTCATTACATCCCATGCCTTCCTTAATGGCCATCACCCAGTTACCCCATCCCTCCATCTACTTCCCCTCCAGCAACCCTTAGCTTGTTGCCTATAGTTAAGAGTCTGCCACTAGCTTTAAACCTAAATTGCTCACAAGCTTTCATCAGAGGGAATCACTAAAGTTCTCCCTGGTCCCAGCTTATGAGGTGATTCTTATTCACCCAGTCTTATGGCCAAATGCCAAATTCTTTCTTATTTAGACCAAGTTTATTTCTCTGGATTTGCCCTGTCCTTTTTCCCCTGTCCCTCAATCCTTTCTCTATCTACTAGTTCTTTGCACTCTACCTTAAAAAGAAAAAAGAAAAAAATCAACAATCTTTGCAAAGAGCAAGTAAAGGCTGCATGACTCATTTCTCCATTCCAAACAGAAGGATTGAACATAATCTAGGTTACTTTCAATTGTTAAGCCTGCTGCTTTATTTTCACAACCAGAAGTGATAAAAACTCATATTCCTCAGTGTATATTGTTAATGAAAGCATCCTGATCATCATCAAAGTTAGTACCACCACAAACATCAACATCCTCCTTTTCATCATCATCAGCATCATTATTATTCACTTTTTAAATTATTTATTATGTGCTGGCCATCATAATAAGTCTTTCACAAGCATTACCTCATGTTCATAGGATGATGAGTTCTACAATAATCCAGAAACCAATTCTTTCTTTTTCTTATGGCTTCAACCTCATGGTCCAAGATTAGTTCACCAGCTTTGACATCATGTCCGCATTGCATCCAACATTAAAGAGGCATAGGAAAAGGAGAGGGCACAACCCTACTTAAAGGTATAACCTGGAAATTGTACATTTCTTTTCTGTCACATTTAATTCGCTAAACACTAGGGTTTCTATTATAAATGAAGAAGGAGAGAATGGATCTAGCAGGCACCTGGCAGTCACTACCAAAGGGGTCTTATATTTTTTTGTATCTTTCTCAGCATGTAGTACAGACCTTGATATAAAGTTCCTGTTCAAAAAAATCTCATCAATAGAAACAGTAAGTCCTGAGATTTAAGAAAGCTGTGAACAACTTTTGATTTCAGAGAGGTTTTAAGAAGATGTAGATTTCTTTTTTTTCCCTTGGGCTCTAAAGACTGAGATCTGGATAGGTGGAGGGTTGTGTAGGCGATTCATGCGGAGTTTCTTACGAGGAAAGGCAGGCGAGGGTGTAAGGGTGTTATATGTCAGGGCCCATAGAGAGAAGAACCCAACTAAATTCTTCCAGTTATGGAATAGGATGAGATACTGACAAGACACTCTTCCTGACCAAAGTTTAGTTAGGCTTCTCTAAGCCTCTGCTCAACTAGGACATCAACTTTCAGCTTCTGTGTCTGTCTTTGCAATTGGCCACTTGAGGCAAAAATCCTGCTAAATCCTGATTTATCAAGAATCCCCACCATCTGTACATGATTACTCTCAATATTCAATTGAATTCCCAATCTCCTGGCATCCTCCAGGTGATATCTGTTCATCCTGGCCTCTTTCGGCAAGAATCCCATGAGATCTATTTAACAAGAATTCTTCCCTACCCCTGATGTTTCCTCCCACTATTTCTCTATCCACCTACCACTCTTCCCTCACCTGCTCCGTGGCTACAAATCCCCACTTGTCCTTGCGGTATTTGGATTTGTGTCCAATTCTATCTTGGGATTTTTTTTTTTTTTTGCTCTCATGTAAGAATTCCTCAATAAAATCTATTTTCATCACTTTAACTACTATCCAGTTCTGTATTTCTTTGACAGTACTTGGGGACTGTCAAGTCTGAGAGAGTGTCTAAATCTAGACAACATACAATGGAACTGTGACTTAATTTGCTAGATGAAATAGGGAGCTGTGCAAACTCTTAACTAAGGGAATGCCATGACCCAAGTCACCTCCTAACATATATGTCCAGAGCAGTGTATAGGATGGGTTAAAACAGGAGAAGAATGAAGTGGGAGCAGAGAGACTAGCAAAATATTTTAAAAGGAAGAACTGATTGAATTTTTTAAAAAAAATTCAGATTTGATATTGAATCTGAAGAAGGAGCCTTTGAAGATGATATCAGATCACTCTAATCTTGAAGTTTTAGTTAATGACAATGCTGATTTTAGGAAAGAAGACACCAGAATAAAAATATAGATGCCATTGGGAGAAGATAATGGGCTTTCTGAAACTGGGATAAGGATTGAACATCTAGTTTTAGGTGTTTGAAATATAAGGACTAACGTGAAGTGTAAGGCACAGATCAGAGGTCTTGAAATTTGACTTGGATATACGGAGACTGGACTTAGGAAAGAAGTATTAGTAGGAGCAGTTATGGACTAACTGCACAATCTTCAGTCTTTGTACAAGACACAAGTTTGATGAAGAGCTAGAAATCTCCTGGTGACATAGCAAGTACCTAGACTTATTGTCATCGGACCTCCAGCTGATGTTAATAGAGGCACAGTTCTGTGAAGCTCTCCTACTGCAAGACAAATCACTTCAGTTGCTGAGGTAACCAGATTTACTTTTTTCTCCTTTGTTTTCAAACTAGTTTTGGAACTCCTGACAGCACTCTGTGATTATTCCTAGGCTTAGAATGTGATATTTTGCAGAGAATCTAAGGGAACTTCTATGTTAGCCACCCTGGACTTACAGGTTTGTTTTAGTAGTAAGATGTTGATTAGGATTCAATACTGCCTTGTAGTGAGTCTGCTTGAATGCATCTTGTAGGAGTTATATTTTCTAATCTTTTTAGGTCTGAAGTTATAATGCTGGACTCATCATTTAAGAGGCAGCCAGAACAATTCTTTAAAAATTTAAATATAATTCCTCTGTTCAAACATGCCCAATATTCCATTTATATTTTTCTCACAATAAAAGAAGTTCTCACTGACTATAGGACTCTAAGTTATCTGGTCTCAGCTCCCTCTCTGACCTCATCTTCTCTGACCTCATCTTCTACCTCTATCACCCCTCCCTCAGCCTCAAGGCCTCCAGACTCTATTCCTTTGCAATTAAATGTTCTTCCCCCAGATGTGCTATTGGCTCCCTCCTTCCTGGAAGCCGTTGAGTCTTAGCAAGTTTGTCCCTGACAATTACATAAAACATGGCAGCCCCATCACACCCTCAGCCTGTGTTATTCATCTTTATAGGACTTAATACAAACTGATGTGCTATGTATTTTTTTTTTTATTTGCACATTGCCTTATTTTCTCTCCTCAGGAGAATACAAGCCTTATGAGGGCACAATATTTGACTGTTATTGAGACAGGAACCTGAAGGAACCCCATGAAAAACCTTTTTTGCCACCTCTATTCTTTGCTAGGACCTACTCCCCAACCTTACCCACCCTTTATAGAACACATAATGTATGTCCTCCTTGCAAAGGTCAAGGAGTTAATGACTTCTTTGGTGTCTTCCAGCACAACAGGTTGCATCTATGGAGTGCCTGGGTGGGGGCATTAAGAGTGTTTCCCGAGACCACTGACTCCCCAGGGTCCCTGACTCTGGGGCATAGGTGACTTATGGAGGACACCTAAACACTAGACTTTGTTTTAACCAGTTCCTGAATGCATGAAAAGACACACACACACACACACACACACACACACACTGGGCCACATACCTCAATAAAAACTCCAGCCCCAAGCGAAGAGCAGACTCACTCTTCTTTCCTTTCTGAGCCTCCTAGATGTTGTCTGTTATCTGCACTCTCCCTCTGTCTTCAGTAACCTCCACTCTTACTTCCTCTCAATTCTCATTTGATTTCTATCCTGTGCAAAGCCAAGAACCCTCCTGGCTAGTGCTATGGGATCCCCTCAGGGTACTAGGACCCAGCCTGCATCACTAATATAAACAGTATAAGCTGGATCCCAATGTAAAAAACAGTGATACATAATAAATATCAACACATGATTGCTAAATGAATACATCTGAATGAACAGGTATTAGGGTAAATTCCAGCTTTTTGGCTAGATGGCAAATATTTAATTCTTTTGCTGCAATAATCACTGCTTCCAGCTCAAGTTCACAAATGAGTCCCATTCTTACACCATTTGTAACTTCCCAGCTAGAACTGGTAGCTTTTTCCTCTAATCCACTATATCTAATTCTAACATGACTTTCTCTTTGTGATTTATAGCTGTGTGGACTTGGGTTTGTTATATACAATGAACCTGAGTTTCATCATTTGAAGAGTAGAAAATACCATTTCCCTCATGGTGTGTGATAAAAAGATTAAGGAGAGAGCCTAAGAATGGTTATGGTTATGGGCTCTGGGCAGTTCTTCAATACGTGTTGCCTAAAATTTTCAGTTTAGTTGCAGTTTCTTGAAGAGCAGCATCATGAGGATGGACATGGGGAAGAGCTGACCATCCCTTTCACAGAGCAGTGATAGCTGAGATTGATGTATAGGATGAATTTCTGATTGTACACATGGAAATAGATCTTGAAATGTATTTTTTAGTACTGATGATTTCAGAGCCTCCATTAACTCAAGCTGTGTGGAAGTATTGCACATGCAGAAGCACCAGAGATTTTATTTCAGTCTTGAAAAAATTCTCAGACTAGGCTCTGGTTATTGATGATTTGGGTTGCTCTCATCCAGCTGAGAAGGGGATGAAATGTTAGTTTTTGGGCTTGAAAAGATATTCTAGTATAACCTTATCTGATTCCCAATTTTAAGCCTGCCAGAATTGAAACTCAACCTTAACTATAGTCATCACCAAACATTACTTTTGAAGCCCTCCTATGGATGTGGGGCTGTTCAAGAGGCAATAATATACCATATATCTTCTGAGTTAGTTAGAAAAATGAGTTAGAGAAGGTGGAACAGGGGCAGGGATGTGGCGGGGTGTCCCCTGACTCAGAGGATAGGATATATAAAACCAGAGCAGGTGACAGAGGACTTCTTAAGGAAGTCTGAAGACATGCCACACAAAATCCAGAAGAGCTTTCAGCATGTCACCACCGGATATAACAGTTAGGTCTTGGTGTCAAAGTCTTGCAGGATTCTACTGTCTCAAAACTCTGTAGCTTTGTCTCCACAAGATAGCTCATCAGTACACAATCCCTGTAATCAGGCACTAGGTATAAAGGAAGACTTAGCTGAGTCTTCAATGGGAACAAGTGAATCCAATCATCCCAGCATGATATAAATTAATTGACACCCAGGCTGTTAATCTTAGTCAAAAACTACCAGCAAAATTCCTAGTTTGTCATAATTTATCATCTTTGGTGGAAAGGTACCATGCTTTCCGAGTTCAGGTGTATGGGTCAGAGGTGTATACTTTCTCTTAACCGTGCGATGGATGATGGGAGTGACCTTAACTTACTAATTGGATGTGGAAGAGCTGAAAGATTCAAAGGTCCCCAATTCACACCGGAGGAAACAAAATATGTTCCATAGCACTGACGAGAGTGTGGCCTCTCACAGTGCAGCCATGCCCTCCTGTTACAGCTCAAAAAACCCTTGTCATGGATTCTTCTCTCCCAAATTTCCTACAACAGAAGTAGTAAATATTTCAATCTTTTTGGTACAGTGAAATGTGTCACTAACAGCTAGCACATATTTTTGCAGGTGAGTACAAGGTTAACTTTAACTTTACTCTTTTTTTTTTTTTTAAGATTTTATTTTTTTATTTGTCAGACAGAGAGTACAAGCAGGCAGAGTGGCAGGCAGAGGCAAAGAGAGAAGCAGGCTCCCTGCTGAGCAAGGAGCTCAATGTGGAACTCGATCTCAGGACCCTGGGATCATGACCTGAGCCAAAGGCAGTGGCTTAACCCACTGAGCCACTCAGGTGTCCCAACTTTACTCTTTCTGTAATCACTTTCACTTCATCACTTTTCAGTGTTAGGTAATAACAAGCAAGAAAAAAAAAAAGGTTTCTAACAAATTGTCTGGTGCAAGATTTAAACTAATAAAATAAACATGGCTCCTGGTGTCTTGAAATTACGTCTAAATAGAAAATATTGGGGCGCCTGGGTGGCTCAGTGGGTTAAAGCCTCTGCCTTCAGCTCAGATCATGATCCCAGGGTCCTGGGATTGAGCCCCACATTTGGCTCTCTGCTCAGCGGGGAGCCTGCTTCCTCCCTCCTCTCTCTGCCTGCCTCTCTGCCTACTGGTGATCGCTGTCTGTCAAATGAATAAATAAAATCTTAAAAAAAAAAAAAGAAAATATTGATAAAGGAAAGCATATTGAGAGACCTAAGTCTTTCTCTTCATTCATTTAAGCAAGACATTACTGAGCATTTAATTTGAGGCAGGCACTGTGCAGATGCCTGCAAGTAACTGACTACTTGGAAAAACAGATGTGGTCACAGAGAAGCAAAGAACAAAACAGAAGGTAACAAGCGCCATATTGGGTTAATAAGCAACGCAAAAGGAGAAAGCAGAAAAAGGAAAAATAGACTTTCAAGGCATCCAGCCCCTATTTTTTGGTTCCATTCATCATAGTGGTAATTACTTACCCAATGTCTGTTTTTCTTCTAAAATATGAATTCCAGGAAGGCAGAAGTTAGTGCTTTTTTTTTTTTTTTTTTTTTCTTTCTGGGGTATTACGAGCACCTAGTTTTCAGGATGGAATTCATAGATGCCTTCAACCAGGGTAATGCAGACTTTGGAAACTGACCCAAAGATCCTATTTTATATATCTATCTCTCTATCTATCTATATTTATTTATTTATTTTAGTGAGTACTCAGGGGACCGTGGGGCTGATGACCATTACCTTCACCTGGTGTGCAGATAGACACATAGCCGGAGTCTACATAGCACTTGGGAGAGGCCAAGAGGCCACAAAAAAGTCTCATGGGAATGGCAAACGGAGCTTCTCAAAACACCTGATGAAATTCTCACCCTGCTCAGGCAGCAGAGATTGCAGTGGGATATCTTCATGGGAATTGGTGGTCAGGGATGTTTGCTCTTCCTATAAAGCTTATCCCACTCAGTCCTCTGGTTTGTACAGCTGTGTCTGGAGCATCAAGTTGAATGCTTTACTGACAATAAAGAAACTTGCATTCTTTTCCTTTTCTTATTAATATTTTCCCATAGGGTCAATTGCCGCTTACTAGCACCAATCCAGACACTTAATTAAGTGTTCAATAAGCAGTTTTTGGATGCATGAATATTACATGGATACATTTTCTGATTATAGAAGTCCTTTATGGACATATTAAAAATTTAGAGAATGTGAAAATACAATGATGACTATTAAAGTCAACTCCAGCCTCTATAAGTACAACCAAACTTGTATAGCCTTGAATTTATGTAAGGCCAGATACCCTTCTGTGTATACATATGAATATGTATAAAATACAAAGAAAAAATGTCCCAGGAACATATGGAAAATGTGCCCCATTTACAAAGTATTTTAAGAAAGGTATGATATTTGAAAGGAAAGGCTGGGGCTTGGTAAGAGGTCATAGTTTGCTTTGTAGTCATCTCTGACATTTATTTCTTGATTATTTGATTTCTCAAAGGTTAAGAGAGATGTATGAAAGGCTCTTACAAGGACAGTGGCACTCAGCTTTTCCTGGTATTTCTAACAACGTTTAGATATCCACAGTAAAAAGGCTGACGGTTGTTCACTCTAACATTGGATTGTGTGTTTATGTGTGTGACAATGCTTGGAACTCTTGGCTAGCCGTACTGCGATCCCTTCTGCGTTTTGGTTTGACTTGCGGAATATTTGTTCATGTCTTTAACTTTCCTGTAAAGTTTAGATGGATCTTGGCCAGTTCTCCTCTTTAACATCTTAGTTTCCTCATCTGTAAAATGGGAACAAAAGTGGTATTGCCTGAGAGGTTTTCTGTGAAGATGAAAAAATCGATATACCTATAAAGTACTCACTGTAAGCCTAACGGACAATAAACACTAGCTGTGATTACCTTAGATGTGGGCCTTGTGTCTTTCCTATATTTTATCCCAGTCAGAGGAGTCTTGTCTTTTATTAAATCATTTTAATCCTGTTCCTTCATTGTTGGAGTTGATTTGGTTGGTTCCATGTCTTTATTTTATGCTTTAAAATAACTATATTCCCTTTCGGTTCTTTCTTCAATGCTATGGACCATATTTATTTGCATTTGTTTTGTAGAAATCTGGAAAAAAATACATCCCATTTTAAACTTTTGGTTTAAATGAGAGGTTATTTTTACATTTTTTAAAATATGTTTTCAGACTCTATTTCTATGATTATCAGAGCATAGAGACATTTTTTTCCTCCGCCTTCTGTATGAAACAGAATTTAACATTCTTTCCCACTTCTGCTGCGATCATCCAGTTATGTTAATGTAATGTATGAATTTGGATATCAGTTGTTGCTATTGATGATAACTTTTATACTGTCCCTCAATAATGATTTTCATGTCTGTTTCCTTTTGCTAATACTATTTATGATAGAGATCGAATATTATCCTTTACCAATTTCTGTGCTAACAGCAGTCTGTGTTATAACATACTTTTCCTTGTAATTGAGCCCTTGATTGTGACTTACTTCAGTGTTCGCTAGAGAATGTCTTCAGCTCTTTTTCCCCTGGGTAACCATGTGGGTGGTTTCTTTTTTCTGAGACTTCGCGTTATTTCAGAATTCCTTTCTTTTGGCTTTATACACCCATGAAAACTTGCAGGGATAAAAATGTATGGATCACCAACTTTTCTCTCATCACAGTTTTGTGAATGTTGTTTTAGTAGATTCTGCTATTTAACATTATAGGAAAGTCTAAGGACAGCTCAATTTTGTCCTTTTTTACACACATTTCTGTTTCTTTTGTGTGTGTTTGAGCATCGGATTTTTTGCTCTATTGTTAGAATTAAAATTTCTTCCCATGAAATGTCATAGATATCTTATTTTTTTTATGTCTTGCCTCAAATGCTCTGATTTCCTTTCATTTACCATCTTAAGACATATTTTATTTGCTAAAAATTTCTCTTCAAACATTGCTTCTTCCTCAGTTCGGTTTTCTTAACTTCCTCTGAGGGGCTGTCCATCGGCCTCGGGGGCTTTTTCTTTTCCTGCCCTTTCTGTCCGTTAACATCTCTTCTGAGATTCCATCTTCACAGTCTCCCTCTGCCCCACCCCCACTGACTGAGTTGTCTCGTGTCCGCCGTCACCACTAAACCTTTCTATGTGGGTTTTTATTTTGATATTTTAGTTTTTGAACAGTACTCTCCTCACTTTTACTTCCTGACGATATACGCTTATTGTCTCTGCTCTGTGTATCACCCAATTATTTTACACACTCACGCTTTCCTTCTATGTCGCCTTGTTGCCCTGCGATTTCTGCTCTTTTTCACAGAGGCCATGTGAGGCCACAGAGAGTTTCTTGACTCACTGATGATGTTGTAATAGGTTTTTGCTGGCTTGGCCTGTACTTCATTCTGTCTCTTGTTAAGGGAATGCCACAGAACCACTGTTCTGGGGACCAACGCTTCATATCTCGCCTATTCCTCTCCATCACTGTGCTCCAAATGGAAGCGTTCATCTTCACGTCGTCCACCTCCCTTTTTTGTGACCTTCCGCCATCTCTCTGGCTCCATCCTTTATGCTATACTGATTTCAGAGAGTCCGTGCTTCTGATGAATTATCATCCTGTCTACACCCCTTCGACAGGGGAAATGCCATCATGCTTTTTGTTTTATGCTTCCCTCACGAGGAGCTAAAACACCAAGCCAGGCTCCCTTTCCTCCCCAACCCAGAAATCTAACGAATTGTGTGTTTGTTACCCTACACACCTCTATAAACAAGTTAGCTAAAAGCCAGTGAATGAATGAGCAATGCAGTTCATTTTTACTTTCAGGTAAATAGGACTACTCTGGTTTATAAAATACATCATAAACCAGTCTGCTATAGATTTTCTTAACTTGGGGCCATCTGTCTTAAATTTTGTGAAAATGAGGCTCAGATTCTGAGAGTGGGTTGTCAGTCAAAATGAGTTTTGGGTATTTCTGTGAGTGTTTCTGTTTGTGTGCATTCAAATGTTCAGGTTATCTATAGGCTTTGCCGAGAGAAGTTGGAAAGCCTGCAATAGGGGCTGCCAGCTGAAATCTATTTTTCAAGAGAAATCATTTCTATCAGGGATGGTGGTGGAGGTAGTGGGAGTGAGGGACAATTTCATTGACATGGTGGTATTTTAATTTAAGGGACTGGAGTGATTTATAAAATTGAGTCTGAGAAGCAGGAAAGGCATTTCAGACCATACATGATAATCTAAGTACTAGTTGAGTACATGAGAAAACAGGAAAGAGGAAAAAAATCCCAAGAGATAACCGGAGATATTTGAGGTTTTATAAATCTATGTAATCATAATCATATTGTAAGTTAGAACTCGCTAAAACAGGATTGGGTCTGAAGTGCTTAAACATGCAAAGATCATCTATTCTGAAGTGTGTGTGTGAAGACTAAATAAAGCAACTTCAAGCTTATCTATATTCAGCATACTACAGAGCAATTTGTGGTCTGGGTACCCTCTTAAATAAGGACAAATGCTCCTCTGTTTATGTGGTTTGGTCAACAGAATCGTTATAATTAGATGGATAAGCTATGCCCATATCAGCAATTTGAAGACGCTCTGATGATTTTATTTGAGAATTTGGCTTTTAAAAATGTAGCAGTTCTCTTTCAATTCATAGTCTCTGTTTCTATTGCATGGTTTTATTGATGACCATTTGCTTCTTGTCACTTGTAAATGGTTACTTTATTTAAAATTGTGCCTAATGCATTTTGGTAATACCAAAATGTCCACTCATTAAAACTGGTGACATTAAGTCATATTACTTTCATTGAAATGGTTGCTAAGAAAATCATCAGCTCAGGCAATACCAACTGTATTTCAATGGACAAATTAATCTTTCCTTGAAAGCCTCATCTAATCTCCCTTGTTCAACAGGAAGTTTTCTGCCTTGTAGGCATTTGTGATCTTTTGGCAGTAAAGAAGAAATATGATCTTTATAAGTAGAACTTTAAATGATATTTTGAGAGTAAGAATGCATGAATGTTCTAAAAATAAGATTGACTGTACTTGAATGCAAGTTTCAAAGGGAATGGATTTATAAAGTATTTATTTTTGATAGAAATACCGGTTGGCAGAATAAAGCACTTTCTTATAGCAGACAGAGAATAGGATTGTGAGGAAACTATAGAAAACCTAAATTTATTAAAAATAATGCATTTTTTCAGAGTTCTGACCTTGAACAAAAACCTGTGTATCCAGGTTTTCCAATCTATGAGGTGTGTTCATTCTTTCTATCTTATTTGGAAGATCATTACAAAGATTAATGATGGCTTTTCAGAGCTAAGTTCTGTGTAACTTCTTTTAACAGGAGAGTATGAATATATTACCTTTAGGTGAAGTTAGTGCAGATGAAGTAGCTCAGCCAGCAAAACTGTCAGCTCTTGCCTCTCACTACACAGGGAGGTTCAGTGGAAAGACTTTTGGGTGTGCCTTCCCAATGTCCAACAATTTTCTGAGGACAATCTCAAAACAAGTCACTGTTTTTAATTACTCCATGCAATGCTGTCTGTCTGTTTTTATTGTTTTTCCCAGGCATCCACAGCCAAAGAAACACATTCAAAGTTGTGTCTCAATGTGCATGGGACATTTCCAGCTGTACCACACAAAGTCAAGTGGCAGATGCTTGGATATCCTACAGCAACCTCTCCCTAACTCATCGTTTCCAGCAAGTGAGCCACAGTCCCACCATCCAAATAGATAAATTGTATTTTAGAATATGATGTCCAGCCTTGACTTTTCAAGTGAAGTAAAGTTTGAGGGGGTTACTCAGTGTTTACTCTGACATAATGAGATGCCCCATAGTCATGTTGAAAGTTGGAAAATATCTCTCTGGAAGCCTGAAGTTTGAACTTCCATGTAGACATGCAGAAGTGAGTAGGAGAGATGTCATTTTGAACACATGTAGCTTCTATCTAAGTAAGAAGCAGACAAAATGGATAATTTCAAGTGTTTGAGTAAGATTGGATCCATGTTGTATAGGCATACTCTGAAGCTTATAAAATTTTACACACTTTATAGAAAAAAGGATACAAAATTAAGTATGAAAAATGAATACTTATTTTGAAAGAGAAAAAATACAAGTTGGAAATTTGAAAGAACTAACAAATATCATGAATATAACAAAACCCAGAAAAATAACTATTGCATTTATTAAATAAGTGCTAAGACAATGCTAACAATCCTTTCATTTTTCTTCAGTCCTTTGCCATATTCTCTCTAGTTCGTTCTTTATATGACAATGATTTTGGAAAATTATAAAAATAAAATTGACAGACAACTCAGGTTCCCTTTACAGTGGTCATCAAAACAGTGTTTTTTGTTTAGAGTGCTGAGATGAAGGTCATACTCAGAGCATCAGATTGCTTATATTACTGTTGCAGGTTTGTGCTCTACAAACAAAGTTTTTAATAAATTGTGTTTTGCAAGATTTTTGTCACCTGAAATCCACCTCTAATAATGAGTGTTATCAATTAGGAAGTCCAGGGAGGGATGAATGGTATATGCCCTCTATCAGGGAGCAGTAAGCACATCCTTTGGTGTAAGGAAAGGCTGATTCTGGTGCTGGGAAGTTAAAGAATGAAGAAAGAAGACCAAAGAGGAAAAATCAAACAAACCTGAGAAGAAAAATGGAGGAAGAGGAACAATGGGGAAGGAATGAGTCCCACTTTTAGGCTGTGCTAAGCATTCACCCAGACATCTCATATGATTACAAGGCCTTGCAATAACTTTTGTTTTCCTGATTTTACAAATCAGAAGAATAGGCTCAGAAATTTCAACCAACTTACTGAGTTTCATGCAGTTAGTGCAAGATGGGGTCAGAAAATTGAAACCCATGTCTGCCATTCAGATTATTCATTCTATAAACATTTGTTATGAGTGTGTTGTATCTGTCATCCTCCAAGAACTGGGGCTATAAGAATTAATAAGTTTGTGTGTGTGTGTGCATGTGCGCACTCATGTGTGTTGGATTCAGTTAGTGTCCTCCATGGACAGTACTTACAGAATGAGTAGTTTCTTACCAGAAAGGAGAAAAACTTTCTAAGCAATGTGATATGCATTATCAGAGGCAAAATGGTCTCTGTTAGGGAGAAGTATTGGGGATCATTTACCCCAACATTGGGGCTGGTGTTTGTGTTTGGCGTTTGTACCCTAAGCTGTGCACCATTGCCAGAAATGAAATGCACAATTTTTCATGGCTGCCTTTGAGCACTCTTGCCTTTCTTTTTGCAATTTTCATCTTTGAAGAGGTATCCCTATGTTGTAAGAAAGGCAATATAAACATCAAAACCATTCCAGTGCTCAAGGATTTTCATCGTGTCTTTATCAGATCAGGTTGGATGGTGGATATTGATGCAGGGGTTTGTTAATTCAAATTAATTGTCATTCTTCAGTGTGTAGGCATTGGTGTAGTCTCTAAAAGGCTTGAAGCACTTAGGAGCATGTTACGATTCTAGCACATGCTTTCAACTAATTTAATGATGGGGATGAAGATCAAAGTAAGTGCTGCAATAATGCACATTTAACAATATTTGTTCCATTACTACAGGCCTTGATTATCTGAAATGGGAGCACAGTAGTAGATGGCATTTTGATTTGCACTCTAGGATAAGTAGAATAGTTGCATGTCAACCAGCATGAGATATATAGAATGTGTTAAACTAGTCTTGTCATTTAATACCTGATGAATTACGAGTGATCACCCTTCCTGAAATATGTCAGTTTCTTCTGGTAGCACACTAGGTATTGTAGTTATAGCCAGTACAAATTTCTGTCTAAATGTATGTTCAATTTAACAACTGTCTGTTAAAGTTATCAACACATTCCAACATCTATTATACAAAAGAACCCCTTCATGCATTAAGGCAGAGTGAATATCAAAATGATGCAGGAAAGGGAAATACCCTTTGGTGCACCTTATAAAACTGCACAAGCAATAGTTTGGAAAGTAGTCATTTTTATGGCATGGGAATATATAGTATAAATTTGATGTGGCAGTAAAATTTTTTAAAAAAGAGTGAGAGCAAAGAAATAAAAATCTTTCCATATTGTGCACATACTCACCCTACTCTCTGAAACTATAAAAAGCATAAAACACCCAGCAGGTGTTTTAAAACTTAAATTAAATTAATTGCCAACACACTATTATTAATTTCAGACATGCTGAAAAGGGAAAATAAAAAGTATGTGTTGACATAATGGTACATGGGATATTTGAAAACAAATATAAAATATAAATAGGCTCAATTGAATGTATTCTGTTCATAAAATAGCAATTAATAGCATATTTAAGTGACTGGGGTATTGGACTATTAGGTCATAGATTATTTAGGAAGGGTAGAGGACATGTGGATTGGGACCAATTAGGGAGGAGAAACAGCTACATAAGTATTTTCAGAGGAAAAAGGTGGTAGGTAGTATGTTGGAATGAGAATATAAATAAAATATTCTATGTACTATGCTTTAGAGATACTCTACAGGAATACACTAACTGAATGAAATTATAAAATAGAAAATACCTTTTAATTTATTGGGCTGTTTTGAATAAAATTAAACACAATTCAACAAATAAAAGTATGTACATGACATGTACCTGGCAACATACTGGATATTGTGGGAAATAAACACAATGGTCTCTATTCCTTCTTTGAAACATGTGAATGTCATTATTGCATTTTCCCACTACCTCCTAATTATGTGAACATTTATAGGAAGCTATATAGAATAGGGCTGAGAGCTTGGTCTTGGGAATCATACAGACCTGGGTTCAAATTCCAATTCTGCTACTTGCTTGTGTTGTAATACTGGGCAATTTATTTAACCCTTTTGTGCATCAGTTGTCCCTTTCATAAAATGAAAATGAAAGAATCTAACTCATAAGGATTAAATAGGATTTAATTTGAACTTGTGTCCAGTGCTTAATAAGGTCTCAATAAACAAAGTCATTTGTTCACTTGTTTGTCTGCCTTGCTGGGTTGTGGGTCCTTTGAGAATTGCCCATATTGAAGAATGTATTTTTATTTATCTTAGAATCTTGCTCATATGACCCAGTGTTTGAGTTCCACCGTGCATCTTGTTTTTATCTATTTGCAGAATGAACAGAATAAAAGCACTAGCAAAACTGTTCTTATTTATAGTGTATGAATTTTCATCACAGATTTATATTGAAGATAATACATACGTAGGTAGCTAATTTCTCCAGCACTCAGTGTGGACTATATGGCATCAAAAGAAAACCCAGGGTACTCAGTGATGTGTTATTCCTTGGATCCCAAGCTCCCTAGCTATTCTGATTTTCTCTCCACTTTTCAGACCAGTTAGACTTGTTTTACATATAATGTATAAGGGTTTAGCTCTACTTAGCAGGAGAAGGGAAAACTTCATCTATTTCATTTTCCTGGAGGTACAATTCTCTTATATAATTTTTTTTTTAAAGATTTAATTTATTTATTTGACTGACAGAGATCACAAGTAGGCAGAGAAACAGGCAGAGAGAGGAGGAAGCAGGCTCCCCGCTGAGCAGAGAGCCCGATGCGGGGCTCGATCCCAGAACGCTGGGATCATGATCTGAGCTGAAGGCAGAGGCTTTAACCCACTGAGCCACCGAGGTGCCCCCTTGTATAATTAGTTTTTAACTAGCAGTACTTAGCAGTAATATCAATGGCCTGAGAGTTAACTAGACTTAGATTAAAATCTATCTCTGTTCCTTAATTAACACCTCTGACATACACCCTATGTCATATTTATCATTCTCAGTGGGAAGTTTCTGGAAATAATGTATGTCATTAGATGATATAGTCCTCTAGAGCAAAATGCTCTTGTTATTGACAGTCAAATATCCACAAAAATTCATTAGAAAAACTTGTTGATTAAGCAAGTAGTTTATTAAACCTATTTCAGAAAGGGAGACCATCACTTAGTCCATGGAGATACCTCAGTGAAAGGCTCCAGGCTTTAGAGGAATGGACTTTCTGAGTCAAGCATGTTTAGCCATGACAACAGTGTGTCTCAACCAGATTTTGGTGGGCATTTGAAGATTGTCAAAAGTTGACTCTTCCACAAGCCTACTAGAATCACCTGTTGACCAAGCAAAGCCAGAATTATTAACCTACCCCAGTAAGGGGGAACACAAACTTGGCAGAATTTTGGTAGTGTCCCAAAATGGGGGAGTTCAAAAGAGAGCATTTATAGGGGTTTACATCTGAGATCAAGAGCTTAAAGATGATCTTTCAAGGTGAAGGACTATATTAGGTTCTCCAGAGAAACAGAATTTGTGGTTTATAAAATATTTGTTATAGGAATTTGTTCACATGATTATGGAATTTGAGAATTCTGATCCATGATCCACAATGTTTAGAGCCAGGAAAGCCAATGGTATGATTCAGAGGTCACCAACAGATAACAGTGTTATCTTAGTTTCAGGTGTACAATTTAGTGATTTGACAAGTTTTTACATTATGCTATGTTCCCCGCAGGTACAGCTACTATCTGTCCCATTACATCGTTATTATAATGTTATTGACAACATTTCTTACACTCTATTTTATTCCCATGACTTACCCATTTCATAACTGGATGGCTGTATCCTCCTCTGCCCTTCTCCCATTTTGCCTAGCCTCCCACTTGCCCCACTGATCCTTCTGGCAACTATCAGTTTGTTTTCTGTCTATATTATTCTGACTCTACTTTTTGTTTTTTATTCATTTTTAAGATGCCATTTATGAGTGGAATCATATGAAATTTGTCTTTCTTTGTCTGACTTGGTTCACTTAAAATAATACACTCCAGATCCATTCATATTGTCTCAAATGACATGATCTCTTCCCTTTTTATGACTGTGTAATATTTCAGTGTGTGTTTGTGTATGTGTGTGTGCACGTGCACGTGCACGTGCTTGCATGTGCACAGGCACACACACGCATGTGTGAGCATGGATGCAATTTCCCATACTTGGCTATTGTAAATAATGTTGTGATAAACATAGAGGTACCTATATCTTTTCAGGTTAGTGTTTTCATTATCCCTGGGTAAATAACCATTAGTAGAGAAAATTCCTTGTCCAGAAAATTTATTGGTAGAATTTTCTAAAACAGAGAGTGAAGATAGTTGTTGGTTTATGGACTTATATTCCTGGAGAACAATTTCATAGAAGAAATAATTAAGTCGTGTTGACGCAGGTGATTTCAGTTCTGTATCCTGGTAGTCAAGTTATGTGGATATAGATGAACTTGATTTTAAAGTGGTTTAAAGTTTAAAGATATTTTCTACTAATGGTAGAGAAGAAAAGTTATAAGAAATACACTTATTGGACTATTACATTTTTCTAGGCACATTCAAAGGCCCAATATAGATGCCTCGTTCTCAGTAAGACTGCTAAATTCTCAAAATTGAAATAGATCTTTATGTTTTTCATAGTCTTAAGAATTTTTATGTTTCTATTATGATAGATGTATATTTTAGCTGAAGGTTTGAATATTTTCTTTCTGTCTGAGAAAGGTAACTCTATTTAAACTTGAGTTATTACCAATACTGAAATCACTTTTTTTCAATAGAATTAGAGCTTCATATCAGGCTATTTTTAAAGAACATTCACAAACTAAGAATTTTTATTCTTAGTTAGAATTTTATTCTTTTATTTTTTAAATTTTTTATTTAAATTCAGTTAATTAACATATAATGTATTATTAGTTTCAGAGGTAGAGGTCAGTGATTCCTTATATAACACCCAGTGCTCATCACATCCCATGTCCCCTTAATGTCCATCACACAGTTACCCTACCCTCTCCCCCACCTCTGCAACCTTCAGTTTGTTTCCTATGATTAAGAGTCTCTTATGGTTTGTCTCTCTGATTTCATCTTCTTTTATTTTTTCCTCTCGTCCCCTATGATCTTCCTTCTTTCCTTCCTTCTTTCTTTATTGACATTTTTTAAGAACAATTTTAGGTTCACACAAAATTGAGAGAAATATGCAGAGATTTTGCATATGCCCCCTGCCCCCACACATGCATAGCCTCCTCTGTTATTAACATCCCCTGACAGAGTGGTGCATTTATTAGTTGATGAATCTACATTGACACATCTTGGTCATCTGAAGTCCATAATTTACATTTTAGTTTACTCCTGAAGTTGGACATTCTATGTGTTTGGACAAATATATAATAACTTGTATCCATCATCATGGTATCATACAGAGTATTTTCACTGCTTTAAAAACCCTCATTGCTACATCTATTCATCCTTTGCCCCCTTCCCTAGCCCCTAGCTAATCTTTTTACTGTCTTCTTAGTTTTGTCTTTTTCAGAATATCATTTAATTGGAATCATACAGTGTGTCCCTTTTCTGATTGACTTCTTTCACTTACTAATATGGATTTAAGTTCTCTGCCCCACCCCCAGTATATTTTCAGGATTTGATAGTTCATTTCTTCTTAGTGTTAAGGATATTCTAAATTCTAAATGTCTAAATGTATCAATATTTATTTAATCCATTCACCTACCGAAAGATATCTTGGTTGCTTCTAAGTTGTGGCAATTATGAATAGAAGTGCTATAAAAATTGAAGTGCTGACTTTTTTTTTAAGATTTTTAGTTTATTTATTTGACAGACAGAGATCACAAGTAGGCAGAGAGACAGGCAGAGAGAGAGAGAGAGGAGGAAGCAGGCTCCCTATTGAGCAGAGAGCCCAAAGTGGGGCTCGATCCCAGGACCCTGGGATCATGACCTGAGCTGATGGCAGAGGCTTTAACCCACTGAGCCACCCCGGTGCCCCTGAAGTGCTGCTTTTTGTCTGTAGCTCTATCTTTTATCAGTATTTAAGTTTGTTTGTTTGTTTGTTTGTTTATAATACTCTTACAACAACACCATTCTCAGAACCTATTGCAGGGTCTAAGAATAAGTAGGTCTTATATTCATGCTTTTTGAATCAATGAAGTTCTCAATAGAATTTGACATATTATATCATAGTTTGTATTTAAATTATTGTGTATAGATTTCTTCTCTTGAGTATGAGCTTCCAGAGGGTAGATTGATTTTTCCATCCAACTGCTTCCCATTCCTATGCACCACATCTCCTCTCCCACCCAATGCCTGAATATAGAAAATACAGTGAGTGTTAAGGGAATAAAAGGGGGAGTAACTGTAATGCTTACCAAGGTTTTTTTTTTTTTTTAATTTTCATAGTTCATATAATTCACTAAGCAGTTTAGGAAAAATGAGACAGTTTTTTTTTTATTTCATTGGATTATTGTCCTAAAGCTTATATCCTGTAATGAAATACATAGAATATTTTTAGTTTGCTTCAAGGTGATTTTATTTTAGATACTGAGTTATTGAAATATGGTTTCTATAGAAACTGTATAAGTATACTGACCCTTGAAGATAGACTTGAAAACATTTATTGTCTTGCAAAAATTTTTACTGTCCTTTCCAACTGTTTTATAAGAATGAATTTCAGCTTCCTAGATTGAATGTAATATAATACTAATGCTGTAGAATAGAATTTTAAGGACAAATATTCCCTTTTACCCCCCAAAATAACCATCACCTCTTATGATGGTGGTAAGATCTGCAAGGATATCTTTGGATTAGTTTGCAATTGCATATAAGTTCTTCATTTTAGAGCCAGTATTTGAGGTCAGTATTAATGCTTAGTTTAGAATTCTGGGCTTTGTGATCTCATTCTAAGGATATTTGAAAGCTATGCTTAGATAATAGGATTTGGGAAACTGTTTATTCTTTTATGAGTCTCTTGCCTAAACCTTATATACATCCCACATCTGTTTTTTTCCCCCTTTGTTTGGTTGATTTAATTTAATGCCAGATACTAATTGGCAGTAAGTTTGTTTGGAGAAAAGTCAATGTCCATAAAGAAAAAGGAGTTTAATAATACAAAATAGCACTTTTGTTTAAGCCGTCTGTTGTGTGGTCAATTAAATGAAAAGGTCATAAAAATCAGCAACTCCTTCCATCAAGAGGTGGAACCTATTTTCCACCCTTGGATTCTGGATTTGACCATGTGACTTGCTTTAGCTAATGTGATAGCAAATGTGAATATGGTTTTTATGAATTTATAAGGAAACCCATTGAATTCTAAAGAAAGTAGTAATAATCAAAGTACTACTGCATGCACTCTAAGTTAGAGAGTTAATTCAAATTAGGAAGTGTTTAGGGGTCCCCAATTTTCTAGAGGTAGAAAGCAAGCTGAACAAGCTACTTGGGTACCTCTTTTCTAAACGGAAGAATGGCTCTGAGGGCAGAGTTAAAGACCATGGAGAAAAATAGACTTGGGGAAGTAGACTTCCTTGTGGGAAGCAGATGCCAGCTCTAATTAAAAAAAAAAAAAAAAATATATATATATATATATATATATATATATATATATATCCTGAGTGACCCATTACCATGTGCCTGACTAACTTTCACAATTGCTGTGGACCATCTTTCATCCTGGAATGGGAGTGTCTTATGTGGATTTTCTGTCCATGTGCAGAATAAAGGCAAATAATTTATCTTTTTAGTTTACATGTCACTGAATCAATAGGAGATGAATTTTAGAAGTCATATCCATCTTAGACTAGATACTGATAATAGGAAACTGGATTTTCAGCTTGATCCAAAATTTGTTCCAATTTTTAGGGGGTGTTTTAGGGAGGATGAGTTACTTTGCAAATAAGAGGGATGCAAATTACTGTGGTCATAGGTTGAACTGGGATAAATTGAAAAATAAAAAGCCGGCAATATTTTTTAGCTCCTCTTATCAATAGGCAGAGTCTATTTCTCCACCCTTTGTGACTTACATTAGCCAGTGGGATATTGTGCATAGGGATTTCTTTGTTTTTAAACACAGTCACCATAGGGAAAATCCTGTGGTTAGTCTACAAGATCACGGCAGGTATGTGGTCCAGTCATCCCTTATCTCTCCAGACAAAATCCAAGCATGAAAAGCCAGAAAATTTTCACATTTATTGGAACTTACCTATCAGTTGAGAACTGACTACAAATGAATGAATGAATCCAATAAGGACAATAGAGGTGAGATGCATCAACTTAGCCCTGATCAAACTGCTGACATTCAGGATCATGAGAAAATAAACCTGGTATTTTAAGACATAATGTTTTGGGATAATTTTTTATGTGGCAATAGATAACTGATAAATTTACTGATGAATGCAAATCCAGTTTCTTACACAACAAATGTTTATCATGCATCCATTATGTGCTGTTTTCTATCTTTGGCATAGAAAAGTCTTTATCCATAAGATTATTAAATTTGATGCTAAAATAATCAACATATAAAATTATAAGATCTAACTTAAAACTAAATTGTTTATATAAGTATGCCAAAGTCCAGTAAAAGATGGAAAAGAAAAGAAAACAAGACAAACAGGGGTGTCTGGGTGGCTTAGTCAGTTGGACATCCGCCTCTTGGTTTTGGCTCAAATCGTGACCTCAGGCTCCTGAGATTGAGCCCCACATAGGGTTCCATGATTAGCATGAAGTCTGCTTGGGATTCTTTGCCTCTCCCTCTCCCTTTGCTCTCCCCCCACTCACACTCTCCCTCTTTCTGAAATAAATAATAAAATCTTTAGAAAAATTACCTGCTTAATATTCATACCTCTTTCTTCTATTAAAAACATACTAATTTTTATGGTGCCTGGGTGGCTCAGTTGGTTGGGCAGCTGCCTTCAGCTCAGGTCGTGGTCCCGGAGTCCTGGGATCAAGTCCCGGATCGGGCTCCCAGCTCCATGGGGAGTCTGCTTCTGCCTCTGACCTCCCCTGTCATGCTGTCTCACTCTGTCTCTCTCTCAAATAAACAAATAAAATCTTTAAAAACAAAAAACAAAAACAACAACAACAACAAAAACCATACTAATTTTCAATGGCAAAGGATTTAGTTGCCTAATGTTATTCCATTAATTTTGTAAGAGTTGATCTTACCCTCTTTTTTGAGATAGAAATATCACCAAATCAGAGTCCTGTATCACCCACCCAGGATATGATTAAAGGATGAATACATGACTTTACTCAACTCATTTTCTGGAATCCTCAGTTCTGGGACTTTTATTGGAAAAGAGAAGCTTGCCCCTTTTTGAGTAGCTGAAATGATAGAGTTGCTTGCTGTCACCTTCTTACCAAAGTGGGAGATACTGATTTAGTGTGGACTCAAAAGAGAAGAATGAAACTGAGATGGAAAGAATGAAGCTGAATCTTGATGACATTTGAGATCCTAAATCCAGCTTTGCTTGAAGCCTGATCTACCCTTGAAATTCTTAGTTTTGTGATCCAACAAATTCCTTGAAGTCTAATAAAATTGGGTTTCCAAAATTTGCAACCAAAATAGTTCTGGCTAATAATGTAGCCTGGCATGAGAGTATGTGTTACATGTTATGTTTGACAGAACCCACTTTCCCAAATGATATCTCCTCCCACTCTATTTTTATCCCTCTGATTTGGTTTTATATATTAACAGACTATTGAAAGCCCTTTCCAGACACTTACGGGTGAGTTTCCTATATAGTATTCCTTTGGGCAGCTTCCATTTACTCCAGAATTTTATGGATAAAATTCTACCACAAGAACCATCATCTTTCTAATGGAAGAACCTATACCCATTTGACAATATGTATCCAAATTAACAAAAACGTATTTATCTCTGGACGTTTTGTAATAGAGAAATTAATTTTTTCCTTCAGTAACTATATTTTAGCCTCTCTGTTAAAGCACTTTTGCATTTATCATAACTAATCTTTATTTTTCTTGGAATATAATAAATTATTCAATATAATGTATTATTCCACCAGACAGGTTTAATGTAAGAAACAGAAACCTCTCTAGGTATGTCATTTAGAATGGATTAAACACTTAGAAAATAGCTCAAAGTTTAGAAGAGTAAGGTTAGAGCACCACACTGAATGTTTGGTGTTAGAATCATAATATTGTGGCTGTGACACAGAACAGGGGGAAGATTTTTGATGCTTCCAGAATGACTGCTACCTTTACAACTGCTTCAATTACAAGGACAGGAATGTAGAACCTTGAAAAATCCCTTGCCTAATGGATTTTATCTGAAGGAAGATTTTTCCTTACTTCTATCTTCCAAAAATCCTGCAAATGCAACTCACTAATAGACTCCTAATTGTATCTAACTTCTTAGCTACATGGTATTCTGGGAAATGTAGTCTTTGACTTCCAACCTCTGCGATAAAGAGAGATAATATGGAAGAAGGTGGGAAAGAATAAATTTAGTTAAAGTAGTTGTTCTATTAGAGTTCTAGGTTGTGGGGAGGGTGAGAAAGAGGGAGGGAGAGGGAGTTAGAGAGAGATATTGTTCCAAAGAATTGGCTCACATGATTATGGAGGTTGGCAAGTCCAAAATCTTCAGTGTGGGATGGCAGCCTAGAGACTCAGGAGAGCTGATGGTGTAGATGAAGTCTGAAGGCAGTATGGTGAAAAATTCTTTCTTGCTCAGGAAGGCTGGTCTTTTGTTCTATTCTAGCCTTCAGGAGATGCCCACGTCCACATTGTGGAAAGGAATCTGCTTTTCCTAAAGTTCACTTATTTAAATGGGAATCTCATCCAAACACACTTTCCACACTGACACGTAAAATTAACCATGCTATTCTCTAACTTTAGGCATCAGGAAAAGATGGTGTTTCTTCTCATTGTTGGAGGAACCAATTCAAACTACAGAACTGTATTCATTAGATAAGCCAGATCTGGGACATCTAATACAGTAGCTATCAAGCAACAAAAATGGGGGCAGTCAGAATTGAGATGTGGTTTTGAAGACTTATAAAAATATAAAGTACCTCACTAATAATTTATATATTGATTATATGTTGGATATGTTAGATAAAATTATTAACATTAATCTCACCTGATTCTTTTGTTTTTTAATGTGACTTCTAAGGGGCTCACATTACATCTCTGTCGAACAGTTCATAGAAATAAGAACAACACAAGATTCTTCACCTCAGTAGCTTCATACAATGACCCTTGGCTTAAGCTTATGTGAAAACTGTGGTAGACCTTGATGACATCATGATGATGTTTTACAACAACTATCTCCCATGTGGTGACTACTTCAGTCCTATAGCTCCACCATGTGAAAATGAGAACTTCTCAGTCTCTAAGAAGATAAAACTGTATCCTCTTGTTCTAGTGATGAACTACTTTATCCCAGAATGACATAAATACATTGGTGAGCATTATTGCTTTTGCCAGAGTCTTCCCATGTGCATACAAAATAAATCCTTGTACTGCTTTCTTTGCATATAGAAGAGTCAACTCTTCCCCAAAATAAAACTACCCAAATGTCCTATTGGATTACTACATCCGACTTCATTTCAGGATCTCTGAGTGGTGATAATAGTCTCTACATCAGATTTAATGTGGCTTGCCTTGGTCTAGAAGCCTATAAACTAGCAATATTATCACCCTCACCACCACATAGCAAATATACATTAGGGAAGCAAGGATAAGACAACAGCAATGAACATTCACATACATAAAAGGGAAGAATGGAATATACCCAATAATCACTAACCCATAGCAATTCTATTGCACTAGAAGGAAGTTGATTAGAACACCTCTGTGGAAGTGTGGAATGTTCTTTGATTGGTTCCTGATTCTGCAATCTGGGAGAAGCTCCCAAATCCATTGTTCATTGTGTTTATATTGATTCTCGCTTTCTGTTCATTTCCTTGACCCCTCTGAAAGGGTGATGAGGAAAGGACTTCCCTAAGGGCATGACATCTTTTGCTTTCCTGCTGGTGAAAGTTTGGTTGTCCAAGTTTATAAAGTTTGAATAAACATGGACTATTTCAGTCTATGCTTACAGTTTCATTGGCAGTACAACTTTCTAAAAAACTTTATAGGCTTCTTTTCAAGTTTCATGG